>NC_046163.1:40201640-40529140 GCF_011064425.1 Rattus rattus
TTTTTTTTTTTTTTTTTTTTTAAAAAAAAAAAACAAAAAAAAACCCTCAGTCTTCCAAGTGTTAAGGATTATAGATCACAGCCATCCTGTCTACTTTCTTCCCACTTGCCCTTCTTATATAAGAAAATTGTTTCACAAGGTCAGAAATGGTGGTCTACCATTAATGGGACATTGTTTCAAAAATAGAAAGATTGGAAATATAGCTCAGTGGAAGGGCATTTGCCAGGTATGTGCAAGGCTGTGTGAAGAGATATTTTAATTTAGAACATGGCTGTTCTGGCAAGAGATCACATCCAAAGACCTTCTAGGTCTGTGTGATCCACTGGAATATAGACATGACTTTAATGCCAGGAGACAGAGACAAGCAGATATCTGAGTTCAAGGCCAGCCGAGTATAGAGCAAATTTCAAGTAAAGAAAAGATTAGGTTAGGTGTGGTGGTGTACATCTTTAATCCCAAACAATAAAGGTAAAAGTTAGTTTGTACAAGGAAGCATCCATGTATGAAAGTGCTGTCTAATTTGCATGTCTAATCCATGTGTGAAAGTGGCAAGACAAAATGACAAACCAGAGAAAGAGTTGACAGAAAGGATATGTCCATAGGAGCAGGAGAATGAGGGGGAGAAGGAGGTAGTTTTGCAGAGAGAAGTTAAGAACAAGCTAGACACAGGGGAAGACAGAACAAACAAGAAGATTAGAACAAATTGCTAGAGTTAATTTGAGGTTAAGCAGAACAATTCCAAGAAGCTGAGAGAAACCAGATTAAATCAATCAGCTTGAGGAGAAGTTTGAGCCAGACCAGCTGAGTTGGACTAGCCAGTCAGTGTTTAGAAAGAACTAGGAAGGGATGAACTTATTCAGTAGTAAGTCTTAGAGGCTGAAAACATTCTAGGCCTAGATAACTGTACAGAGGCCAGAAGCTTCCAGGAGTAGGCCTAGGTCAGCAGGCTGAGGCAGTAATACAACAGGTGTATGAAAGTTATTTTTACAGCTCTGTATTCAATATCCAGTACTAAAAAAGGAGGAAGGAAAGGGGTAAGATACAGTAGTTTTGTTGTAATTTGCCATCAGGAGATAAGAGGAAAAAGTAGTCAGAGATGATTCTTCATACTTCTGTCACAGGTAGTCTGCGTGCTATTGACAACAAAAGCAGAAGATAGATGGACAGTGATGGTGGATGCCTTTAGTTCCAGTACTCAGGAGGCAGAGGTAGGCAGATCTCTGAGTTCAGGCCAGCCTGGTCTACAGAGAGAGAGAGTTCCAGGGCAACACAGTGAAACCCTGCCTCAAAAAACAAAAACAAGACAAAATAACAGCAACAAAAATGCAAACAAAAAAAGAAAGATTTATTAGAGATGAGGTGGTTTTAGGCATAGGGAGATTGAGGCCCTAGCTAGACCTTGTGTACACACACACAGTCCTATCATTCAAAAGAGATATCTGCAATGCTATTTTCAAAGTTAGCTGGACCTAGTTGGTAGTAGAAACCATAAAAATGGACTAACCATTGTAGAGAACTTAGAAAAGAGAATTGAAGAACTTCTGAGGAACCACCAATAATTAATCCAATGAGGAGAAGAGAAGAATGCAGTGGTTTGACATTTAGTAACTACTTGGACAGGATTTTAAATAAAAGACAAATTGGGCAGCATTTGTAGAAATATAGAAAGAGTTAAAATAAGAATTGAGTGGTAATAATTGATTTTCAGGAAAAAGCCCTTTGTATGTTTAAGAGTTGTTACAAATTGGTGGCTAGCGTGGTGGAATGATAGTTTGAACATGAACAATGAGAAGGCAAATGGAATGGTAGAGCCTAGAAGGCTGGCAGAGATTGCAGGAAGGCTTCACTATGTTTGAGGCAGAGTTGCAATATACAGTGCTGGTTTGTCTATGGAAGTCAAAGGTATCTGCCTGCCTCTGTCTTCTTCCCCAAAACAGGGATAAAAGGCTATGCCTATGAGATTTTTTCTTTTTTCTTTTCAAAATAAATCTAAGGTTGGAGACATTTTCCCCAGTGTAACAGAAAGTTATACTTTTATACATATTATTAACAAGAATTAGTAAAGGGGGACAAATTGAAGAAACTACAGAATTAAGAACTGTTTATCAATCTGAAAATGAACTGTGTGTAATTAGATTTTCTTTTCATTGTGAACATTTGTCATTCCATTCATTGTTATTATTTGCCAATCAGACTTGTCATTGTGATTAAAATAACTTTGGGGACTGGATGACAAACCATCAATCTACCATTTTATAGCCAGGCATGATGGCATTATGTCAAGATCTTACCTTAAGCTAAGGAAAGGTGTGAATTTGAGGCTAGCCTGAACTACACAGTGAGACCCTGCCTAAGAAAAATAAAATAAATTTTGCAGAGAAGGGCTGATTTTAAAAGATAACTTGAACTGATTGTTAAATCTCTAAGCTTTGTTCACAAAGCTTTTACTTGAGAATATTATGACTTAGAAAAGTTGTGTAATTAAGAAGTATCAAGGTTCTAGAGAGATTTGTTAGCTATTAAAAGTTAACTAGGCAGCCTGGTCTACAAAGTGAGTTCCAGGATAGTCAGGGCTACACAGAAAAGCCTTATCTTGAAGACCCATAAATAAATTAATAAACGAACAGTTTATCTTGCTTTGCATAGGACTCAGGTTCAGTTTCTAGCATCTGTGTCTGGCAGTTCATGACCACCTGGGGTTCCAACACCCTCTTCTGACTTCAATGGGCACTTGCAGCTCACATATACATACCCTAACAGACACACAAAACATAACTTAAAAATGAATTTCTTTCAAAATTAAAAAGGTGGCAACAGCTATCACAAAGAAAACCAATTTTAAGAATTCATGTTTTAGCTGGCCTGGTCCCACAGCTCTCTGTACCCAAATCCTGTGGGGTAGAGAGCTGGACTCAGAAGTATAGGCAATCCTGAAAGCTCAGGGGAGACCACCATTTCTGCTCGCATCCCTGGCCCAAGAGGAATCCACCTAAAGTCCTTTGGGACAGGATCCTTTGGGTTTCTGCCTGCTCCCAGAGCTGACCTGGCCCCACAGCTCTCTCAGAACTTCAAACAATCCTGAGAGCTCAGGGGAGACCACCAGTTCTGCTCATATTCCTGGCACAAAAGGAACCCTGGAGCCCTCTGGACACAGGAACATAGAAGCAGTCAGGGATAGGATCCTTCTAGTCTCTGCCTGTGCACAGAGCTGAAAGCCAGTCTCCAGGAGCTCTGACACACCTGAGAGCAGAGGTAAGACCACCACTTCTGTTTCAAGGGACCCACCTGGAGCCCTCAGTACACAGGAACCCAGGAACAGTCTGGGACAGGATCCTTCCAGTTTCTGCCTGCGCCTGGAGCTGACTCTGGGAGAGAGCTGGTCTCCAGGAGTGCTGATACACAGGCTTACAGGAGGGTCAATTCACTGTCAGAGACAGCAAGACAAGAGGAAATCCCAGGAACTTAAGCAACAGAAACTAAGACTACTTGGCATCATCAGAGCCCAGTTCTCCCACCAAAGCAAATACTGGATATTCTACACACCAGAAAAGTAAAATTTGGATTTAAAAATCACATCTCATGATGGTGCTAGAAGGACATAAATAGCAACCTTAAAGAAATACAGAACAACAGAGGTAAACAAGTAGAAGCCCTTAAGGAGGAAACACAAAAATCCCTTAAAGATTCACAGGAAAGCACAACCAAACAGGTGAAGGAATTGAACACAACTATTCAGGATCTAAAGTGGGAAATAGAAACAATAAAAGAAAGCACAAAGGGGTTGGGGATTTAGCTCAGTGGTAGAGTGCTTGCCTAGCAAAGTGCAAGGCCCTGTTCGTCCCCAGCTCCAAAAAAAAAGAAAAAAAAAACACAAAGGAGACAAACCTGGAGATAGAAAAACCTAAGAAAGAGATCAGGAGTCATACACTCAAGCATCAACAACAGAATACAAGAGATAGAAGAGAGAATTTCAGGTGCAGAAGATACCATAAAAAACACTGATACAACCATCAAAGATAATGTAAAACACAAAAAGCTCCTAGCCCAAAACATCCAAGAAATCCAGGACACAATGAGAAGATCAAACCTAATGATAATCGGTATAGAAGAGAGCGAAGATTCCCAGCTTAAAGGGCCAGTAAATATCTTCAACAAAATTATGGAAGAAAACTTCCCTAACCAAAAGAAAGAGATGCCCCTAAACATACATGAAGCCTACAGAACTTGAAATGGATTGAACCAGAGAAGTAATTCCTGCTGTCACATAATAGTCAAAACACTAAATGCTCAAAACAAAGACTATTAAAAGCAGTAAGGGTAAAAGGTCAAATGACATATAAAGGCAGACCTATCAGAATTACACCAGACTTCTCACCAGAGATGATGAAAGCCAGAAGAACCTGGACAGATGTCATACAGACTCTAAGAGAACACAAATACCAGCCCGGGCTACTATATCCAGCAAAACTATCAATTAACAGAGATGGAGAAACCAAGATATTCCATGACAAAACCAAATTTACACAACATTTTTCCACAAATCCAGCCCTATAAAGGATAATAAATGGAAAATTCCAACACAAGGAAGGAAACTACACCCTAGAAAAAACAAGAAAGTAATCTTCTTGCAACAAACCCAAAAGAAGAGAGCCGCACAAACATAATTCCACCTCTAACAACAAAAATAACAGGAAACAACAATCACTATTCCTTAATATCTCTTAATATCACTGGACTCAATTCCCCAATAAAAAGACATAGACTAACAGATTGGATATGTAAAGAGGACCCAGCACAAACATCAATGACAAAGACAGGCACGACCAAAGAGTAAAAGGCAGGAAAACAATTTTCCAAGCAAATGGTCCCAAGAAACAAGCTGGAGTCGCCATTTCTAATATCCAATAAAATTGACTTTCAACCAAAAGTTATCAGAAAAGATAAGGACGGACACTTCATGTACATCAAAGGAAAAATCCACTACGATGAACTCTCAATCTTAAATATCGATGCTTCAAATACAAGGGCATCTACATTCATAAAAGAAACCTTACTAAAGCTCAAAGCACACATTGTACCTCAAACAGTAATAATGGGAGACTTCAACATCAATGCACAGATCATAGAAACAGAAACTACAGAGAGACATGGAGAAACTAACAGGTTATGAGCCACATGGATTTAACAGGTATCTATAGAACATTTCATTCTAAAACAAAAGAATATACCTTCTTTTCAGCACCTCATGATACCTTCTCCAAAATTGAACATATAATAGGTCACAAAACAGGCCCCAACAGATACAAGAAGATTAAAATAATCCCATGCATCCTATCAGATCACCACAGACCAATGCTGATCTTCAATAACAACAAAACCAACAGAAAGACCACACACATGGAAGCGGAACAACACTCTACTCAATGATAACTTGGTCAAGGAAGAAATAAATAAAGACTTTTTAGAATTTAATGAAAATGAAGGCACAGTATATCAACATTTATAGAACACAATGAAAGCAGTGCTAAGCTGGAGAGATGGCTCAGAGGTTAAGAGCACTGTCTGCTCTTCCAGAGGTCCTGAGTTAAATTACCAGCAACCACATGGTGGGTGGTTCACAACCATCTGTGGTAAGATCTGGTGCCCTCTTCTGGCCTGCAGGCATACATGCAGGCAGAAAGCTGTATGATGTATACATAATAAATAAATAAATGTTAAAAAAAAAACTACAGATAAAGTTAAAAAAAAAAAAAAAGAAAAAAAAGCAGTGCTAAAGGACAACTCATAGCTCTTGAGTGCCTCCAAAAAGAAACTGGAGAGAGCATACACTGGCAGCTTGACAGCATACCTAAAAGCTCTAGAACACCCAAGAGGAGTTATACAAAGAATCCGCAAAACAAGGAGCTGGTTCTTTGAGAAAATGAGCAAGATAAAGAAACCCTTAGCCAGACTAACCAGAGGGCACAGAGACTTTATCCAAATTAAAATGAGAAATGAAAAGGGAGTCATAACAACAGAAACTGAAGAAATTAAAAAAATCATCAGATCCTACTACAAAAACCTATCCTCAACAAAACAAAAATCTGGATGAAATGGGCAATTTTCTAGATAGATCCCAGGTACTAAAGTTAAATCAGAATCAGATAAATCATCTAAACAGTAACATAACTCCTAAAGAAATAGAAGCACTTAGGAAAAGTCTACCAACCAAAAATAGCCCAGGACCAGTTGAGTTTAGTGGTGAAATCTATCAGACCTTCAAAGAAGACCTAATACCAATACTGTCCAAACTATTCCACAAAATAGAAACAGAAGGAACACTACCCAATTCCTTCTATTAAGCCATAATTACACTTATACCTAAACCACACAAAGACCCAACAAAGAAAGAAAACTTCAGACCAATTTCCCTTATGAGTATCAATGGAAAAATAGTCAATAAACTTCTCACAAACTAAATCCAAGAACATATCAAAACAATCACTCATCATGGTCAAGTAGGCTCATCCTGGAGATGCAGGGATGTTTCAAGATATGAAAATCCATCAATGTAATTCACTATATAAACAAACTCAAAGATAAAAAGCCACATGGTCATCTCATTAGATGCTGAGAAAGCATTACAAAATTCAACACCCCTTCATGTTAAAAGTCTTGGAAAGATCAAGAATTCAAGGCCCATACCTAAACATTGTAAAAGCAATATACAGCAAACCAGTAGCCAATATCAAACTAAATGGAGAGAAACTTGAAGCAATCCCACTAAAATCAGGGACTAGACAAGGATGCCCACTCTCTCCCTTATTCAATATAGTACTTGAAGTCTTAGCCAGAGCAATCAGACAACAAAAGGAGGTTAAAGGGATACAGATTGGAAAGGAAGAAGTCAAAATATCACTATTTGCAAATGATATAGTATACTTAAGTGAACCCAAAAGGTCCACCAGAGAACTACTAAGCCTGATAAACAACTTCAGCAAAGTATCTGGATATAAAATTAACTCAAATCAGTAGCCTTCCTCTACTCAAAGGATAAGCAGGCTGACAAAGAAATGAGGGAAATGATAACCTTCACAATAGTCACACATAATATAAAATACCTCGGTTTGACTCTAACCAAACAAATGAAAGATCTCAATGACAAGAACTTGAAATCTCTGAAGAAAGAAATTGAAGATCTCAGAAGATGGAAAGATCTCCCATGCTCATATATTGGCAGAAGTAAATAGTAAAAATGACCATTTTGCCAAAAGCAATCTACAAATGCAATGCAATCCCCATCAAAATTCCAACTCAATTTTTCATAGAGTTAAAAAGCAATTTGCAAATTCATTTAGAATAACAAACAAACAAACAAAAAACACAGTATAGTGAAAACTCAACAATAAAAGAAATTCTGGGGAATCATCATCCCAGACCTCAAGCTGTATTACAGAGCAATAGAGAAAAAACTGTATGGTATTGGTACAGAAACAGGCAGGTAGATCCATGGAATAGAATTGAAGATGCAAAAATGAACCCACACACCTATGGTCACTTGATCTTTGACAAAGGAGCTAAAACCATCCAATGGGGAAAAAAAGAGCATTTTCAACAAATGGTGCTGGTCAACTGGAGGTAAGCATGTAGAAGAATGCAAATCGATCCATTTTATAAAGCCCAAGTCAAAGTAGATCAAGGATCTCCACATAAAGCTAGATACACTCAAACTAATAGAAGAAAAAGTGGGGAAGAGTCTCAAACACATGGGTACTGGGGAAAATTTCTTAAACAGAACACCAATGGCTTATGCTCTAAGATCAAGAATCAACAAGTGGGACCTCATAAAATTGCAAAGCTTCTGTATGGCCAAGGGCATGGTTATTAAAGCAAAACGGCAACCAACAGATTGGGAAAAGATCTTTACCAATCCTATATCCAATAGAGGGGCTAATATCCAATGTATGCAAAGAACTGAAGAAGTTAGAGTCCACAAAATCAAATAACCCTATTTTTAAAAATGGTGTATAAAAACTAAATAAAGATTTGTCAACTGAGGAATATGGAATGGCTCAGAAGCACATAAAGAAATGTTTAACATCCTTAGTCATCAGGGAAATGGAAATCAAAACAACCCTGAGATTCCACCTCACACCAGTCAGAATGGCTAAGATCAAAAACTCAGGTAACAACAGATGGTGGCAAGGATGTGGACAAAGAGAATCACTCCTCCATTGTTGGTGGGATTGCAAGCTGGTACAACCTACTCTGGAAATCAGTCTGGAGGTTCCTCAGAATATTGGACATAGTACTACCTGAGGACCCAGCTATACCATTCCTGAACTTATACCCAAAAGATGTTCCAACATATAACAAGGACACATGCTCCACAATGTTCATAGCAGCCTTATTTATAATAGCCAGAAGCTGGAAAGAACCCAGATGTCCTTCAACAGAGTAATGGATACAGAAAATGTGGTACATCTACACAATGAAGTATTACTGAGCTATTAAAAACAATGACTTCCTGAAATTCATAGGCAAATGGAGGGAACTGGAAAATATCCTGAGTGAGATAAAGCAATTGCAGAAAAACACACATGGTATGCACTCACTAACAAATGTATATTAGCCCCAAAACTCAAATTATACAAGATACAATCTACAAACCACATGAAGCTCAAGGAGAATGACGACCGAAGTGTGGATGCTTCAGTCTTATTAAAAGGGGAAATAAAAATATTCATAGAAGGAGATACGGAGTCAGAGTTTGGAGCAGAGACTGAAGGAATGACCATTCAGAGTCTGTCCCACCTCGGGATCCAGTCCATATACATACAGCCAACAAACCCAGACAATATTGCTGATGCCAAGAAATACATTTTTGCAGGAAGCCTAATACAGCTGTCTCCTGAGAGGCTGTTCCAGAGCATGATCAATACAGATGTGAGTACTTGCAGTCAACCATTCAACTGAGAATGGGGTCCTTATTGGAGGAGTTAGAGAAAGGATTGAAGGAGCTGAAGGGGTTTGCAACCCCTTAAGAACAATAACACCACCAACCAACCAGAGCTCCCAGGGACTAAACCACTATCCAAAGAATACACGTGGACAAACCCATGGCTCCAGCTCCATATATAACAGAGGATGGCCTTGTTGGTCACCAATGGGACAAGAAGCCCTTGGTCCTGCCAAGGCTGGATCCCCCAATGTAGAGGAATGTTAGGGCCGAGAGTAGGGCAGGGGTATGTGGTTGGGTGGAGTAGCATGCTCATAGAAGAAGGGGGATGGTATAGGAGTTTGCGGATGGAAAACTGAAAGGGGATAACATTTGAAACGTAAATAAAAATATCTAATAAAGAATTTGTTTTATTCAAAAACGGTTAAAAAGATTATGAATAAATTAAAATGTATAGTGAATGTATTAAAATATTACTCATTTTAGTAATTAGTTCTCACTGGTTTAACATTAAATGTAGAGAACATAGCTTTTATGTGTTTGTCTGGTATAGGTAAATTTTAATAGAGTATTAACATTGACAGCTTAAAAAATAATAAACCTGCAGTTTTGATATAAGTGTAAATTCCTTTTAAGATGATGTTTTTGAATCTGGTTGTTTCATTCTATCACTTCTGTAGCGTCTGCTGTTATGTTTTTCATTGTGCCACATTTTACATAATGTATTATGACTTAAACCTATGAAAACAAAGTCAGATGCTGCTGTGGACCCTTTATTGGGTACTATTATTCAGTCTCTGGTTTGTCATCTTTCTCAGGTTTTTACTCCTCATGACTGCATTTCTTCCTTGTTTGACACTATATTGGAAACAAAAGGACTCTGCCTCTGAACACAGTAAAAGTAAATCACTTAGTCACCTGGAGGCAGAGATAGGCAGGTCTGAGTTCAAGGCTAGCCAATTTTACTTAGGGCAGTGTTTCTCAGCCTTCCTAATGTTGAAACTCTTTAATCTTCTAGTTCCTCATGTTGTGGTGACTCCCAAACATAAAATTATTTTCGTTACTACTTTATAATTGTAATTTTGCTATTGTTAGGAATCATAATGTAAGTATATGATGTGCAGGATATCTAATATGTGACCCCTGTAAAAAGGTCATTGACACCACTGGCAAAGGAATCACCATCCCAGGTTGAGAACTGCTGACACAGGGAATTCTGGGCTAGCCAAGGCACACATAGAAACCCTGTCTCAAAGACAAAAACTTGGGGGCTGGTAAGATGGCTCACTTAACCGTGGACACTGATTGCTTTTCCAGAGGTCCTGAGTTCAATTCCTAGGAACCACATGGTAGTTCAGGACTTTCTATTAAAGGGATTGCTGCACTCTTCTGACATGCAGACAGCACTCATACGTTAAAACCAAAACCAAAACCAAAACCGATTTTAATCAGCCCCTTTATCTTTTCCCTCTAAAGGGTATGATAAATGAAGTTCCAGTTTTGGGCTTTTATCCTCTAACTCAGTGGCCTTTCTCTTTGTCTGTGTCTTAGGTTTTGTTATATATACACTAACATATATCTAATGTGTTATGTGCTGTAAGGTTAGAACTCAATCCAAGTATTTTATAAAGACAATTAAAATTGTCTTTCTTCAAAGGGGTGTCATTACTAAAACTTCTAGTCTTCAAATCTTAGACTATAATTTCTTCTGTAAATTACTGATGCCTCACTGGGAATTACAACACTTAAGTGTAATAATAAGCCTTTGTTTTTTCTTTGTGTTATTGCTTTCTTAGCTTCCGTTTTCAGGATAGTTACAAATTTTTTCTTCTCTGATGTGGTCCCTTCATGCTGGTTGCCATAGAAATCTTCCAGAGAAGTGGCAAACTAGGTTAAGGTCAAGAATAATGATTCTTAAAAAGTACCATGTGGGATAGAGTGAGAAGTGATCCAAGAATTTTTTTCCTTACATATAATGTTTTGTTTGATTTAGTAGTTTTCTAAAAGGCAGCCTAAACCTAACCTTAACTAAAACCTTTGTTTTAGTCCAGTTCAACAATTAATTAGCCTTTGACTGAAAAGCGCTTCCTGCCATCAAGGGTTTATCATCTATAAACAAGTATACTTCTGCCAGGAGAAGAACTTGCTTACAACAGTAACAGTGAATTTTAGTTCCTGTTTTTCTCTGAATCAGGGACATATAAAATAAACCTGTAATTTTATGGTAAGAGATGGTTGTGATAAACTAACATCTCACAGTAGTAAAATTTAGCTGTTCAGTACAGCTCTTGCTGTGCTTATAGAAAAATCTGACCAGTGGACATTTTAAAATTATAAATAAACATTTGAGAAACAAAGATATAAAAAGATAGGCCTTTAATGATTTTAGCAGGTTTACTGATGGAAAATTTACAAACAATACAGTTCACTTAAGTGTAGAATTTACCTACTTTAATTTATAGACCTATTCAGCTGTCAATTATCTGATTTTAGATTTCCTGTCACTTAACAAAAATTTTCTAATATCAACCACTGTTAACTACCATCTGTAAAGTGACATAAATAATAAGTTTAAAAGTAGCAACTTAAGCATTTGGTCTGCCTGAGTCATAGTCCTGCCATTTACTTTGAACCTATTATATTACAGCATTGATAGCATTTCATCACAATCCTAATCCTTAGGGGGTACTTTTCAAGACCTCCAGCAAATACCTTAAATCATAGGTGGAGCAGAGTACACAGTCTGTCCTATGTGGTTCATGTCCTGATCCCTCTTTTGCATAACTGATTTTGTACCTTAGGGCCATTTACTGAAAGGGTACTCAACACAAATGAGTATGTAATAAATTCTAGGCCAGCGAGGACTAGGTAGGTCAGACCCTGTGTCTCAACATTAAAGTTTATCATCTATACATAGCTATAATGATGCCTCAGAAGAAGAACTAATTTAGAACAGGTATTTGATAAATTTTAAGTTGGATCTTTCTCTGAATTAGGGATCTGACAACCAAGGTGGCCAAACAGGTGACATATGCAATATAAATCAGCGGTGGTTCAAAATATATTGAACAAGAATTCCAGAAATAAGTCATAAAATTTAAATTATACTCTATTCTGAGTAACATGATGAAGTCTTGTGCCATCTGAGAGATGAGTCATCCCTTTGTCTGAGAATCAGGATGTTGGTATTTTAATAATTGTATTTCATGTGTTTACTCTTAACTTAGCCCAAGTAGAAGAATGTTACATTCATTAAACCATATATCCTGGGTGTGTGTGTGTGTGTGTGTGTGTGTGTGTGTGTGTGTGTGTGTGTGTGTGTTAAACACGATGTAAACAACAGTATTTGATAATCTTGAATATATGAAGTTGGAGAAAGAAACTTAAAAGAATGAAGTAGTAGAAATTCTTGGATCCGTTTCTATGGTTAAGTCAAACTTTGAGTCTCCAAAGAAATGTGTGCTTTGTAGTTTTTGAAATACAATATTTAAGAGTGATTTAAAGGATTTTTATAATTAATTTTGAATTTAATCAGGGAGAGTGAATAATGGCTTATGAGTATGGGTATATGTGCATTTGAGCTTTGAGACCACAGGAAGACTTTAAGGTAACCTGCTCTATTACTTGCTGACTTGGTCTTTTGAGGTAGGGTCTCTTGTTGAGCCTGGAGCTAGGCTAGTTACCAGCAAGCACTATCTATTCTCTGTCTCCACCTTATTTATGCATGTGTATGTGTGTGAGCACATATGTGTAGAGTTGTTCAGAGAGACCAGAAGAGGGTGTCAGGTCCCTGAAATTGGAATTATGTTTGCTGTGAGCCTCCCTTCTTGAGTACTGAGAATCAGATTCAGGTCCTGTGGAAGAACAGCAAGTGCTCTGAACTATTGAGCTATCTTCCCAGGCACACCCTCAGAACTTTTTAATTCATGTAATCCAATATCTATTTTTATTTTTGTTTCCTGAGCCTTTTAGTATGTCCATAAACAACAAGAAACAAGCCTATTTCAACACCCTGACATGTTTCCTCTTTGCTTTCTTCTGGCAGTTTCAGATCTTACATAAGTCCATTACATTTTGTTTGGTTGCAAGAACTGGTGAGAAGAGGGATCTATTTTCATTCTTCATGTGGATGTTCAGTTTTCTCAGTACCATTTATTGAAAAGATTGTCCTTTTTTCCAGTTGTATTTTTAACTGTATTTGTCAAAAGTCAATTGGCTGTAGATTCATGAACTCCTTCCACTCCTCACTACACGAGCAAATACCCTGAGTTTAGGTCTTGTGTTATTTGGTCTCTAATTATTTAGAGTGACCACTTTTTTTAAATTAAAAAAAATATTTTATATTTGTAGGTGTTTTGCCTTCATTTATGGCTGTGCCCCATGTACACGCCTGGTGCTGGTGGGGACCAAAAGAGGTCATTGAATTCCCTGGATCTAGAATCACAGCCTGTGAGCTACCATGTAGGTGTGGTCTTCTGGAAGAACAGCAGGTGCTCTCAGGAGTTTCTGCAGCTCCCCTCCCCATCTTTTGACATGTAGAGTACATGCCATGCACTGAAAAGGCAAGAGAACAACTTTTAGAAATTCTCTCCTTCCACTGTGTGGGCTCGAGGGGTTGAACCAGGCTCCCAAATCTTGGTGGCAAGCACCAGTACTTACTGAATCATCTTACCAGCCCTTGTGTCGCTGTTGCAGGATATTTGATCACACTGTGAACCCAGAGACTGTGTTATTTGCTAAGAATACCTGTTTCTAGTTGTGTGGCTCAGCTCTTAAGATACAATGTTTAATCCCTTTGCCTGGAATGTAGACATTCCCTTAGTATATACCTTTAATCCCCTCCAAAGTAAAGGTAAAATTAGTGTTGAGATGGTGGTGTTAACACATTGGTGGCATACTTGCCTAGCATACACAGGTTCTGGGTTTCCTCTTCAGACCATACACAGAAAAACTGATGTTTGTTCTTGAGTTGGGCCTCGTTACTGTCAGAATAGTTACTTTAATACCATCCTGAATTACATACTATGGTGGAGGAGGTAAGATTAAAAGAATATAAATTTCTACTCTTTAAATCAGAACTTAGACCTGGTAGTTCAATTTGTTAACACAAAGTAGCTGTGAGGTTTACAGCTTTCCGAGATTACAGACTGGGGTGCTGTATCTCCATCTTTACTATTATACAGCTTTTGAATGGAGTTGCAAGTAGGAGCTCCCTGTCCCTTTAATCTCTGTGTGTCTGTGATGGTGGGGATAAGATGGTAAGGAATTAAGATTTGAGGTAGGGGGCTAGAGAGATGGCTTAATCTCTATCTCTTAATTTGTGTGTGTGTGTGTGTGTGTGTGTGTGTGTGTGTGTGTGTGTGTGTGTGTGTGTGTGTCTGTGTCTGTGTCTGTGTCTGTGTGTCTATGTGTCTGTCTGTCTGTTCCAACCTCCTACAGACTTAAAAGGTCACACCTTTAGACAAGCTAATTCATCCTTCTGGGAAATATGACGCCCTTTAAAATAGAAGATGGAACTGGTTATTTTATCATAGCTTTGATTTTATAAAATGTATAAAGATTGAATGTTGTAACATTAAAGTGCTATGAAAGATTGCAGAGTCAAGATTGGACTTATTTCTTTTCAACAGTTTAATTGAAATTAAAAACAGATTATTCTAATTTTTTCTTTCTCTGTTTTTCAGGTTATATTTCACACTATGTGCTGACTGTATCTACAGAAGATATTTAAAAAAAGATAAACTTTTTTCCAAGATTTTGATTCCAGTGGAATCTTTGCTTTAGATTTGTGTGTGTGTGTGCGTGTTAGTGAATTGTAACTCCAGAAGCAATGCCTGTACAAGCTCCACAATGGACGGATTTCCTTTCCTGCCCAATTTGCACTCAGACTTTCGACGAAACAATTCGAAAGCCCATCAGTTTGGGCTGTGGCCATACTGTCTGCAAAATGTGCCTGAATAAACTCCATCGTAAGGCTTGCCCATTTGACCAGACCACTATCAATACGGACATTGAGCTCCTTCCTGTGAACTCAGCATTACTGCAGCTAGTGGGTGCTCAGGTAATACAGTAACTTAATCCTGGTTATTGTCTCTGATTGACTGTTTTTAGTTATGTGTGTCTTTGTCTGGGCATGTTTATTTGAGTGTAGATACAGATGGTTGTTGCACAGACAGCAATATTTATAAATATGTATATACTTGGGTTATTATATTTGCATATTGCCTTGCCTCATTAGCCAAGATAATCTTAAGGACATCATAGTCCCAATAGGAGTGAGTGTACATGCCTTTTGTTTAGATATTGTTTAGATATTGTTTAGATTTGTTTAGATAATACAATATTCCAATAAAAGGAACCAGAACTCTGGGGAGGGATGGTCAAATCAAGTGCTAGGACAACAAGTCCTTAAAATGAGCATGGAGTATCTTGTGCAAGCATTCAAACAAAGTGGGACTATGTCAAAGGCATACCAGAGCTGCTTGAAAGAGCTCCCAGTGGGCAAAGCTGGGAGGGTTTGAGCAAAATAAATAGGTATGTATTGAATTATAACAGTAAAAAGAAAAGTCAAAGGCTCTATGCAGATAAAATGGAAATGGAGAACAATAACAAAGATACAGCTGTAGGTTTTAAGTTTTCATAGTTCTATTTTATTTCCTGTGCCTCTGATTTTATTTAATTTAGAAAATTTAAAGTCATTGTCTTAGAACACTTGATGTTTATGCCAGTCTTTGAACCCAGGTCTTTTCTAAGTTTGAGTCGGTTTGCACAGCATATAGAGAAAGAAAGGTGAAGAACACTTTGTTTTATCTGAGGAGAGTCATTACTTACTGATTTTTTTTTTTTCCCCTTTCCTGGCTTTTAAAAGGTTTTATTTTCACTGGTGTTGTGTTGTGTGCCTTTATTACAGCACGGGGTAGAAGACAGGCAGGCAAACCCCTTGAGTTGGAAGCCTGCAATGTTACAATAGTGAGACTTGGTCTCAAAAACAAAGAAAAGAAAAAAGGACATTTGTTTTTTTTGTTTGTTTGGTTGGTTTTTTTTGTTTTGTTTTTTTTTTTCTTCTTTTTTTTTAGGAGCTGGGGACCGAACCCAGAGCCTTGCACTTGGTAGGCAAGCGCTCTACCACTGAGCTAAATCCCCAACCCCAGGGCATTTGTTTTTAATGTAACTGTGTGCCCCATATGTCAGGGTATCCTTGGAAGCCAAAGAGGGTATTGGGTCCTCTGAAGTTAGAGTTACACGCAGTTGTGAGCTACTTGATGTGGGTGCAGGGGAATTGAACTTGTGTCTTCCAGAAGAGCAGCAAGTGCTCTTAACTGCTGAGCCATCTCCCTAACCCTTTAAGAAGTTATTAAATACATCTTAATGTATTTGGGAAGTAGATGCCCAAGTAACCACTATTTCGATATAACTACAGTAACTCTTATGTAGAGATAAGGGCTGCATAACATGTTCACACGTATAGTGATGTTTGAAAAAAAGGGGAAGGAAACAGGAAATAAAACATGGTAATAGTTGATGAAGGAGAACAAAGAAGGAAGAAGAGAAGAGGAGGAGAAGGAAGAGAAAAGAAGAGAAGAGGAAGAAGAAGAACAACATCAACAACTTTCTCCCAACTGCATGTACACAAGACTCAGGCCATGATAAAGACTCAAAAACAGACCCTCAAGGAACAGCCATAACCAATAGAATTCTAAAATAGAAATTTTAAATCATATATTTTAAATTAAGAAAAGGAAAGAAAAGAGGCGAGGTTCTGTGCACGCTGGGCTGTGGCCCCGCCGGGCTGTGGTCATGGAACCCAGCGCTGACTCGCTGCGGCAGGACCTGGAGGCAGAGCATGTGGAGGTGGAGGACAGGACTCTGAACCCTTTCGCGACCAGCTTCCGAGTCCTGGTGGTGTCGGCTAAGTTCGAGGGGAAGCCACTGCTCCAGAGACACCGGCTGGTGAACGAGTGCTTAGCTGAAGAGTTCCTGCACATCCATGCCTTTGAGCAGAAAACTCTGACCCCAGAGCAGTGGACCTGACAGCGGAGGGAATGAAGGACCCAGGCCTGAACAAGCATTAAATTTTAAATCTGGAAAAAAAAAAATAAAAAAGAAAAGGAAAGAAAACTAATCATAAAAGAAGGAAGAATAAATTTAAGACTCTTCAGGTTTTCTGCAAATGTAAAATTACATCACGCACGCCGTAAGATTTTCAATTAACTACTGTTGAATTAAACTCTGGAGTTATGTTTTTTACCTGTGTGATACTGTGGGGAATGATTCTTGTGGTTGTGTTGTTTTGTTATGAGTGTGTTTTCTTTCTGATTATACCTCTCTTCTTACTATTATATTTTTGTTTGTTTATTGATTGATTGTGGGTGAGGGGGACACATAGAGGACAGGCAAAGAATGGCTTCTTCCTTCCACCATGTAGATCGTGGGAATTGTGCTCAGGTCTTCAGACTTGATGGGTGGCAAGCACTTTCACCCTTTGGGCCATCCCAATGGTCCCTTTCAGATTATATCTTTGAACTTTCAGTATCGTCTGAAAAAATATATAATCTCTGGCTTCATCACTTGTTCATTTAAGTACCACATGTGTTCATTTATACGATTGAAGAGTGGTTTTGATGGATAACCCTACACCAAATATACATATTTATGTTATAGAAATTCAGGAAACGTTATCTTAGCCAGGTGAACTGGATTAATGTAAGCAGAAATAAGTCATGTTGATAGTGAATCTTTCGCATGCTGTGATAAAAAGGGCATTTTTTTCTCTCTGGACTTACTGCCAAAAATATCTAACTCAGGTCTCCTTGTGAGAAAATTGAGATTCCATCAAAAGTCAGTATACAACATGTATCACCAGTTTTCCTTAAAACTGCAAACCATCAAAACACAGGAAGAATCTTGCAAAAAGTAATACATAAATCAAGTATTCTGGATGAGATTTTGGAACACAGGAAGGCTGTTAGGCAAAAGTAAGGAATTCTGAGTAAAATCACAATTTCTAGCCATAAGGAGCTAAATTATCATTATAGTCATATTGGCATATTAATATCAGTAAATGTATCCTATCAAGAGAACATTATGAGAATGAGGTGTGGGGTGATAGGAATTCTCTGAACTGTCCGTTTTTCTGTAAATTTAAAGTGCTTTTATAAAACTCCTTCCTTCCTTCCTTCCTTCCTTCCTTCCTTCCTTCCTTTGTTTCTTTCTTTCTTTGTTTATTTTGTTTTTAACCAGGAAAAAATGGTTAATCTTACTGCTAATCAGGAAAATGCAGGTTTAGCTAATAGCAGGGTTTGTTTTTGTTTAGCTCTTCCTATAAACCAGTGGTAGAATGGTGGTGGTCCCATGTGGAAATGCAGAGCTCTTGCATGTGCTAGGAACAGTGCAAACTGTCAGGCTGTGGAAAATATAAAATGGAAAATGCAGCCCTGTGACTAGCTTCACTTACAGGTTACCAAACCAGGTGGTTTTAACACATACATACAAAGGAGACCTACAGAGGTCACTGCAGTCTATAAAAACAACAAGTTAAAAAAAATAGCCTAGCCATCAGAACTGATTCACTGTGTAGTCTATACCCCAGAGTTACAGGGTTACATTTACAGAAGTTTCCTAAATCTGCACAAATGTATTGCAATAACAAAGAAAATATTATCGTATGTATTCCAAGTCAGTCTCAAACTCACTGTGCACTGAGGAGGACCCTGAACTTCTGATCCTCTTGCTTTTACCTCTTGGTTATAGGCATGTGCCACTATACCTGGTTTATGTGGTGCTAAGAATTAAATCTGTGTCTTTGTGCATATGAGGAAAACACTCTCAACTGAGCCATCCATCCCAGCCAATGACAATTTGGGAGACAGAGTCTGTTTGCTTGAGGCTAGCATGGTCTACATAGTTCCAAAACAACCAGAATTACATAGTGAAATTTTGTCTCAAAATCAAATCAAAATAACTAAAAAAATCCAGTGACAAAAGTCTATCATACCAGTAATTTCTGTAAATTAACACACACGATTGAATATTCAAGGATATGTTAATATGTATACAGGAAATGGGAAGAATCAAGGGGAACTCACAGTATCACATCAAGAAACCACTTAGCAAGAAACACATAGACAGGGGTTGGGGATTTAGCTCAGTAGGCAAGTGCAAGGCCCTGGGTTTGGTCCCCAGCTCCAAAAAAAAAGAAAAAAAGAAAAAAAAAAAAGAAACACATAGACAAAATGACATCCTTCCACCAAAGCTGCTGAATCTTTTATATGAAAATATTGTAAGTTCATACTGATGTGTTTTCATTAGAACGTCCTCCCACAGGGCATTGTAGTTGTGGAGGAGCACATTTCCTAGGCCTCAACCTTTTCTAAAAGTATCTTTTTAGGTGTAAACACTGTAACTCAAGCTACTGAATCTTGAGTTTACCTTTATATTTTAATAATATATTAGCCTCTGAAAACAAGGTTTTCCTTAGAAAAATCCTGATTTAGTTGACAGATTGAGGTTCTGTTGGCTGTTCCATTTCTATGTTCATGCTCCCTCTAGTGGTACAAAAGAATCCCTACCCCTTAAATTCCAGTAAATTCCTTTCTCCTACTTGGTACACACACACACACACACACACACACACACACACACACACACACACACACACACACACACACACACGCATGCACATGCTTCTTGCAAAACAAAGACTTGAAGGCAATCCATTAGGTTTTACAGATTAGGGAATGGAGAAATAGTTTAGTAATATAGAGTAAGTGCTTGCTGCTGAACTGATTTCCTAGCTCCTACACCAGGCAGCTCTTTTCACAGTCACCAGTAACTCTAGCTACAAGGGATCCAGTTCCCTCATGTGGCATGCATACTCACATGGAGTCACATACACATAAGGAAAAACAAAATTTAAGTCTTTAAAAAATTAACTTGTTAATTTCAGTGTGTAATGCTGTTTGCAAGTTCTTTAGCTTTAAAAGTTTAAATTACCTAGTTTAATCCAAAATACTTAGCTTTGGTATGGTCTACAGTAGCAAGTGTTTTCAGCCTTGCTTTTGCCAACTGCGTGCCTTAGTTTGAGTGTCTGTATTCTGTGTCATGGCTGATTCTAACCCATTCGTCCTGTGTGCCATCTGTAAGATCAGGTTGGGTTGTCAAAGGATTACGTGCACCTACACTTAGCCTATCTTAAAACATTTCTTTTTCCTCTTTGGGAGGGGGATGTGGATGAGTATATGCAGGTAAAAAGTTTGAAAGCATTTAGCAAATTTAGTAGTTTTAATGTTGTAAGCACCTGGACTATCAGTGGTTAAATTGTACTCAGTAAAACATTTAATATAAATTAATAAAACACTCAAAACTTTTCCTTTTATCTCCAGATCCCTGAGCAACAACCCATTACTTTGTGTAGTGGGGTTGAAGATACAAAGCATTATGAGGAAGCCAAGAAATGTGTAGAAGAATTAGCATTGTACCTGAAACCACTCAGCAGTGCGAGAGGTAAATGGAATTTTAAAACCCCATTTTAAACAAACAACTGTTTGTTCATTTGTTTGCTTTTTGAGACAGAGTTTTACTATGTAGCCCTGGTTGACCCAGAACTCTATGTAGACCAGGCTGGCCACATTCATAGAGAGCTACCTGCCTCTTCTTTCAAGCGCTAGGATTAAAGGTGCTCCCTATCACACTTGACCAAATATCTGTTATGGATACTTCTTTACCATAAAATTTGAGCCACAAATGTATAAAATACAAATGTATGAAACCTTTTCTTTCTCTGTCTCTTCCCTTTCTTAACCCCCTTTTTCCATTTCTACTTTTCCCCTACTTAGTTTTCAGTGTTAGACAAGCATTCTACTATTGAACTGTCCATATAACTAGCCCTAGTGAGTGCTAATAAAACTTATTTATTCATTATAAGCCAAGCCAACTTCATGCTAGATAGTATTATAAACCACATCATATAAAGTAGTACTAAATCCAGAGTTTGTATGATGTTGGTACTATGAGTGGCTATAGAAATACATACAGCATGATTTAGAAGAGCTTTTCATTTTTTGACAGCTTTGGGGGTTTTTTTGTTTGTTTTGTTTTGTTTTGTTTTTTCCTTTGAAGACAGGGTCTCATTTAGCCCAGGTTGGCTTTGAACTTCTGATCATCCTGTCTCTACCTCCCAAGGGCAAAGATAACTTGTTTGGGGGATGCTGCAAATTAAGCCCAGGGGTTATGCATTCTAGCAGCTATATCCTTAGCTTTTATGTGATAAACTCTGAATGTTGTCTAGTTTAGTTTCCATTTGTAGAAAATGGAAGTTGTCGTTACCTTCCAGAAAGGGTCCGCTGTTAACTATTAGTAAGATACACCAGTAATAATATACCAGAACTATTAGAACAACGGTACTTGGGTCCTGGATTAATTGCTGTTTTCTGTCAGTTTTTCTTATCTGATTAAAATGAGTAATGGTGTTTTGAATGCCATAGTGAGATCTGTCTACTATATTTGCTTTACTTTTTAAATGTTAGTGTTGTATGGTTTTATTTACTTAATTACTGGTTTACTTGTTTTATTTCGATGTTTTAAGACAGGGTTTCTTTGTAGCTCTGGCTGCCCTGGAACTCACTCAGTAGACCAGGCTGTCCTTGAACTCAGAGATCTAATTACCCTCGCCTCTCAAAGATTAAAGGTGTGGTTACCCAAACTGTTGGTTTATTGTTTACTTTAAGTATGCTAATAAGACCAAGAACTAGCCCACAGATGAGCCACTCCTGAGGAAGTGCTCCTAGATCTTAAAATTGCATTATAAACCTAGAAATAGCTTTTTTCTTCTCCTCTCCAGGAGTGGGCCTGAATAGCACTACTCAGAGTGTTCTGAGTCGCCCAATGCAGAGAAAACTTGTAACTCTGGTCCATTGCCAGCTAGTGGAAGAAGAAGGCAGGATCCGTGCTATGAGGGCTGCTCGATCTTTAGGTGAACGCACAGTTACAGAGCTCATTCTCCAGCACCAGAATCCTCAGCAACTCTCTTCTAACCTCTGGGCAGCAGTCAGAGCTCGGGGCTGCCAGTTCCTTGGACCAGGTATGTAATTAAAGATTGTCTGTTGCTCTGGCTGCTTACTTACCCATACTAAGGTATTCTAAAAGTATAGGGTAAAAACCCTTAAGAAATTTACAGACCCTCATCTTTTGTTAAATTCTGTTTCACTTATCTACTTAATAGAAAATGACAGAATTGCCCACAAATGTGGCTTTAAAATGTAGTTGTAAATATATTTTATTGTTTGGGGGTTTTGTTGTTAGTGGTGGTGGTTTGGTTTTGGTCTGTCTGTCTGTCTATTTTTGAGACAGGGTATCCTGTAGCCCTGGCTATCCTGGAACTCAATCTGTACATCAGGTTGGCTTCTAATACAGAGTACTGGGATTACCTGCACTGGGAATACCATGCTGGGCTCACTGTATTGCTTGTTAATGGCATGGTATTCTATTGCTCTTCGGGTAATGGATTTAGGTCATCTTTGCTCACAGTACATTTTGATTGTACCATTTTCTCTAGCGATGCAGGAGGAAGCTCTGAAGCTGGTCTTGCTGGCCTTGGAAGATGGTTCTGCATTATCACGGAAAGTGTTGGTTCTCTTTGTGGTACAAAGACTGGAGCCACGTTTTCCTCAAGCCTCTAAAACCAGCATTGGACATGTTGTTCAGCTCCTCTACAGAGCCTCCTGCTTCAAGGTATGGACCTTAGTAAAATTGCCTGTACTTTTCAGAAAATATAATGCTCTAGTTAAATCCTGGGTTTGTCTTGTTCAGTTTTGTTTTAGACCTCTCTGTTTACAACTGGTAGGGATTGAACCCAGAGGAGACTTGCACATGTTAGACAAGTACTATATTGCTGAAATATAGTCTCACCTCTTAAATTTATACAAAGAGATTAATCATCTTGTTATTCCTTCTGTCTTGGGATTTCTACTTAGTTAGGGTTTCTATTACTGTGACAAAAACACCATGACCAAAAGCAATTTGGGGAAGAGTTTATTTTGCATCCATGTCCACAGTCCGTCATTGGCAGAATTCAAGGCAGAAACTGAAACACTCCATAGAAGAGAGCTGCTTACTCAGCCTGCTGTCTTAGTGCCATGACCACCAGCCCAGGGGTGACACTGCCCACAATGAGCTGAGCCCTCCCATATCAGTTACTGATCAAGAGAATGCACCCCAGGCTTGCTTACACACCAGTCTAGTGGAAGCATTTTCACACAAAACTAGCCAGCATATCATCCAAGACTGTAAGCAAAATTAGTCCAGAGTCAGTAATAAGGTTTTTAAGAGTTTGTTCCTAATGCGATGGTACAGTCCGAGATACCAGTTCACTGTCTGGCTTCAATGTAGATGATAATACTGGACATATTCATTCCAATTTGAATCTGCACTGCCTTAAACATTGATACCCATCAGGTGTCACTTACTGTTCATCCTGCCTTATTTTCCTGTCTCCTTAAAAGAAAATTTCCTTCTGATATATCCTGTAACCAACTTTATGACCCTGCTAACGTTAAAGCCATCCGTTCCTCCTCAGCTGATACTGTACTGAAATGGGTCTCAGTCTTTTGTATTGACTTACAACGAAAATTACTGTCTCCAGTTCTGAGTTTTTCTAAATATAGTATTTCACATTTATTGTAATGGTTAGAAAGAATAAAGTAACTCTTCACTGAATCTAATTTAGGATATACTTCAGAATGTCTGTATGCTTTCCTTGTTTTGTGCTCTCTACTAACAGAAACAGATATAGATTATAAGAAGCTTTCCTAGGTGGAGTCCTTCTTTTCCTAGTGTGTAATACCCTGAGTTCCTAGTATCACAGTCAATCAATAAAGCATGAGCAAGTTTTGAAATGGAACTTTGTTGTTGCTGTTATTTGAGGCAGACTCACTATGTAGTTTTTCTGACCTAGATAATAATCTTTCTGCCTCAGTTATAGTCGAATATCACATAAATAAAAATTTTTTACTAAATTTTATTTTACAATAAATATGCTATAAAATTTGATTTATTTTGTATAATGTGAGGGATCAGTGATACATGGGTATACATGTGTCACTGTGCATATGGAGGTAAGGGGATGGCTTATGGGTGTTGGTTCTCTCCTTTCACCAGATAGATCCCAGGAATTGAACTTGAGTCATCAGGTTTGGCAGCGGGTATCTTTACCACTAACCCATGTTGATGGCTCTAGAAAAAAATGTAAATTCTGATGTTATTTAAGTCATTCACTAGTCATTTTGTTTAATTATTACTTTATGTATATATTCAAGTATATGCCATATGTGTGTCCTATTCTCTGAAGCTGGAGTTACAGGTGTTCATAAGCCACCTGACGAGGATGCTGGGAACCTAACTTGGGTTCTCTAAAAGACTAGCAACTGCTTTTAACCTCTGAGCCATCTCTCGAGCCTCTAACCAAGAGAGAGAGAGAGAGAGAGAGAGAGAGAGTGTGTGTGTGTGTGTGTGTGTGTGTGTGTGTGTGTGTATGTGTATGTGTGTGTTTTGTGCATGCTACAGCAGATACAACACAATTTTGTAGACTTGCTTTTCTCTTTCTACTTTTGTGTTCTGGGGGTTGAATTTGGCCTATCAGGCTTCTGCAGCTCGTGCCTTTACCTGCTGAGCCATCTGGCTAGCCTATTTGACCTTTCAATACACTACAGCTCTGGTGTTTTTGATGTGATAGCTCTTAAAATTCCTGGGTTGTTTTCAGATTAATGAAGGTGTTGGGGATATAGCTCAGTGACAGAGTGCTTATAATGTGTCCAAAGCTCTGGGTTCAATCCACAGCATCCACAACTCAAACTAATACTACATTCTGGGAGCCGATGTATCGTGTAGAAAGCATATTCTACCTTTTAAAGAGGGCTAGCCTATGTTGAGGAAGTATTTTCATACATATTTCATACATACATACACATGTTTATTTGTACTTTTAATTTATCTTTGGAAAATAGCAAAGTAGTTAAGTTTTTTTGTGTTTGTTTATTTATCTGATTTCCTAGCAAGGTTTAGTTGGACCTTACTTTGTTATAAGGATAAAGTGGTAGGGTTTTTTTAATACCCATACTTGATTCTTTCTCTGAGATTGTGTACTTCTTGCTTAATAAAATCCAGTATTGTTTTAGAAAAAATAAAAAGGAGTACATTTAAAAAAATTTTAAGTGTGATGTATAATTTCTGACTGTAATAGTATGAGGTATTTTTAGGAAGAAAGTTAAAAGGGGGGAATTTTCTACTATAATGATTGATATAGGTCCTTATGGGACTAAAAAGTTAACAAAATACAATTGTATTTTTGGCAATGTAGGAATTACCCACTCTGCCATGACCTACAACTCCAACCTCCAAATGTTTTTTAAAATGTCATAGGGAATTTGTGAGTCTAGGCGAGAATTACTTTAAATTTTTAAACCTTTAGTCTAAATCCAGCCTCACTCAAAGTATAAGTTACTGAGATAACAATAACACATACATCAGATGTGCTACAAAAATTAAAGTGAGTTTATATAGTAATATAATGGTTTAGTTAACACATAGCAAGTGTTAAATAAGGTAGTTGGGTTTTTTATGTTTTTTTTTTAAATATGCGTGTAGCATACAGACACACGTGGAAGCTGGAGTCATCATCAGGTGTCTTCTCCAGTGGCACTTTTTAATTTTTATTGACGTCACACTGAGCCTGAGGGCTTCCTGATTCAAGTAGCTGAGTACAAGTTTAAAAAGTTCTGTTTATGCTCCTTATAGACATGGGACTGAAGTTGTGTCCTGCTTGCCCACCTCCATTTGGTTGGAACTGAGGATCGTGAACTCATGAGAGTCTCATGATTGTACAGCAAGTGCTTTACTCTCTGAACATCTCTCCATCTCCCCCCCCCCTGCATTTCTTCTTTTAAAATTAAAAAAAAAAAACAAAAAACGGGGTTGGTTTTGTTGTTTGTATTTGAAATAGTTTTATAGCCCTCAAGATCTTGAACTTGTTAGATAGGTAAGGCTGGCCTTGAATTTCTGGTGGTCCTGCCTCTACCCCCTGAATATTAAGATTGCAAGTGAGTACTACCATATCCAGCTGCAAGCTTTATTATTAAAATATTATCATTATTATTATTACAGTCCCGCATCTCGTACTCTACACTTTTTGCTATGGCCCATTTCACAAAACTCCATGGAAAAATTAAGATAAATCCAGTTAGTCATATTGGAAGCTCTTTAGTTATTAGTGTCAGATAACTTAATGCTAGGCAAGCCCTAGAGTTGTGACCTCTATTTATGAAGAAGAAACATACTGCTTTTTAAAATAATTATACTCTTTAAATATTTTAAATTTAAAAATGCCTGTATCCACACTAGTATCTTTTAAATTCTATACTGTGAATATTTTACCCACATGGTCATTCTTTCTTTAAGAAGATTCAGACATCTATGGCTGGTATGATGATGTTGCATACCTTTAACTCCATCACTTGGGGGTGGGGGTGGAGAGGCAGAAGCAGGCAGATCTCTGTGAATTCCAGGCCAGCCAGAGCTATATAGTGAGAGCCCTGTCTTTAAAAAAAGGTACAAAAATTTTCATAGGAGGAGATATGGAGACAAAGTTTGGATCAGAGACTGAAGGAAAGGCCATCCAGAGACTGCTCCACCTGTGGATCCAGCCCATATACAGCCAACCAAACCCCATACAATATTGCCGATGTCAAGAAGTGCATGTTAACAGAAGCCTGATATAGCTGTCTCCTGTAGGCTCAGCCAGAGCATGACAAATATAGAGACGAATGTTAGCAGCAAACCATTGATCTGAGAATGGGGTCCCGATCAGAGGAGTTAGAGAAAGAGTTGAAGGAACTGAAGGGGCTTGCAACCCCATAAGAACAACAATACCAACCAACCAGATCTCCCAGGGACTAAACCACCATCCAGAGAGTACACATGAACAGACCTATGGCTCTGACTGCATATGTAGTAAACGACAGACTTGTTGGGCACCAATGGGAGGAGAAGCCCTTGATCCTGCCAAGGCTGGGCCAGTGTAGAGGAATGTCAGAGCTGGGAGGCAGAAAGGGGAGGGAGGATGGGGGAACACCCTTATAGAAAAAGGGGGTGGGGGTTTATGGAAGGGAAACGGGAAAGGGGATAACATTTGAAATGTAAATAAAAAAATCCAATAAAAAATGTGACTAAAGATCAAGAAAAGAATAAATTAATACTAAAACTTTTTTTTTAAAGGCAAGATTTTGACATCTATAATGGGAGATGTTGCAGACAGGATGGTGGATCCCATTTTTATCTGGCTATTTTCTGCTAAAAGAAAGCTGTTATTTTGATTTTTTTTTTCTCTCTCTCTCTTTTTTTTCTTTTTCTTTTTCTTTTTCTTTTTCTGGGCTGGTGAGATGGCTCAGTGGTGGTCTTGGAACCCACATGGTGAAAGAAGAGAACTGCTTCCTGGGAGTTCTCCTCTGTGTATGCCTGCCACTTATGGTACACATCAAAACACCCAAAATAAATTGGATTTTTTTTTTTTTTGTTTATATGTGTTTATAAAAAGTATGAGGTTTTTGTCTGTTATTAGATTTGTGTGTGTGTCTGTGTGTCTTTTTAGGTCACCAAACGTGATGAAGACTCTTCTTTGATGCAGCTGAAAGAAGAATTTAGGACTTATGAAGCTCTGAGGCGAGAACATGACTCCCAGATAGTGCAAATTGCTATGGAAGCTGGCTTAAGGATTGCACCAGACCAGTGGTCCTCTCTGCTCTATGGGGACCAGTCTCATAAATCTCATATGCAGTCTATTATTGACAAGGTAGTGTCTTTACTGTCCCTTACTGGAGTCTTGACATTCATTATTTTGTAATTACTTTATTTAACAAATGAATATTATTGGAAATAGCTTATGTTAGGCTTCTGTAAATGAGATTCATTGTGTCCAGATATTCTGTCATAGCTAGTCCTATCAAAATGACAGTAGTGTTACAGTGCTTCAACCAGTGCTCTCCCACGGTCCTTGTCATCACCTTTCTTTCTTTATTGACCAAAGAATCCAGAGAGCTTTATATTTCCTGGAACTAGAGTTACAGATACTTGCAAGCTACCATATAGGTGCTGGGAATCAAATATATCTGGGAGAGCAGCCAGCGCTCTGAACCACCGAGCCATCTCTCCAACCCCTCAACCCTGCTCCCAAATGCCTTTTAATTTTATATAGGAGTCTTTTAATGAATGATCTTTCAGATATATGCCTTGCGACTTTATGATTCCCACTCAGAATAATTTTATATATACTAAATATTACCTCCCATGGTGAGCTTGATAAAAATTTTAGTAACCCTGTTTTTATTTTATCAGCTGTCTGTTTTGATATAAAGACCACTATAGTAGATATCCCAAAACATGACAGTTTTTGAATAACAGATTGACTGAGAATTAAGAAATTAGTTTTATTTTTTTCTGCTTTTTACTGTTTGTAACTCTTCCTTGAATACCTTCATATTAGCCACAGTTCTCTAGAATAACAGAACTTATAAAATGAATATATTTTTGGGCACCTCTTGCCTGGGCAGGTTAGCTGGTGGGTGAGACCATTATTGACTTAATCTCCCCCAGCACCCTGCATAAAACTATAAAAGCTAGCCAAGAAGGAGGAAGGTTCCACGTCTTTTCCAGTTTGATCTCTCTATGTCCTGCAGTCAAATTGTAACATTGTTTTTTCAACTGTACTAGACATTTTAAATTATTTAGACTATTAAATATATGAAATTTAGTTTGTACAGTTTATATATTTAATGTCGTGATATATGGTCTTAAGAACTTGAACTCATTCAATATGACTACTCAGTGGCATTATTCTTACTGTTATCTGACATTATCTCTAGATTATAATTTTTTTTTTTTTCCGGAGCTGGGGACCGAACCCAGGGCCTTGCGCTCGCTAGGCAAGCGCTCTACCACTGAGCTAAATCCCCAACCCCTAGATTATACTTCTTAACCCAACCAATACAGTGATATGGGGAGAAAGCCTCCTAGTCAAAGAGTAGGGAACATGGTATTGTACACAGTATCCAAGCTGTGGGTAGAAAGAAAGATCTTTAGACAGCAGGTGTTTCAGTCCAACCACAGCATAGGTTAGGTAGATAGATACAAAGTAAATTTAATAAACTGAAAAAATGACGGTGTAAATAAACTGTGCTTTAAAAGGGTTATCTGATCTTTTGGAAAATTAATGTTTACTTTTTTCTTTTAAGTTGCAGACCCCTGCCTCTTTTGCACAGAGTGTTCAGGAACTAACAATTGCTCTCCAGCGGACTGGAGATCCAGCGAATTTGAACCGACTAAGACCCCATTTGGAGCTACTAGCAAACATTGACCCTAGTCCAGGTAAGAAGTCAGTGGACCTTATGTGTCTCTCGGTACTGCTTGGTGGTTCTTCAGTTTTCTTTTGTTACCTCCCTCTAAAGTTTCCCAAAGTAGCTTTCTCAGCTTTTCTTTGGCTGCGTTTTCATTATTCCATCTTCTCATAAGGCCTTATTCTATTCATTATATGCTTTCTTAACCTTTACTTGGGCATTTTTTTCTTACCCCTCCTTGACCTGAAAATGACCTAATGACCTGTTACTTGAACAGTGCTCCACTGCTGTCCTCCAGAGTTCACGCCTCCTATGGAGCTAAAGCTACATACTGCTTACTGTAGTTTCCTAGTCACTCCTTCCAGACATGACTTCTGGGTCCGTAAACTACTTTATGTGTCTCTAATCCAATTACTAATACTGGATGCTTCTTCTTTGATACATAGAAACTTCTGCTTTGTTTTTATTTGCATCACTCCACCCCACTCCATCCACAGTAGTGCTGTCTGTGCCTTTGGATTCTTAGCATCAAGTGCTCACTCTATATAAAGGGACCTGGGCATCAAGGGTCCTGGGTGTGTCTGCAGGACCACCCAGGAAGCAGCCAGTGCTTCCTAGTACATAATCATCTGTCTGTGTTTCAACGTGAGTTCATCTGTGATGCCTGCTCTTCTAGCTGTGTTTCTTTTGTCTTGTTTGCATGTTCTTTCACTTGTTCTACATACCTTTTGAGACATGGCATTATGTGTTTTTCTTTCACAATTTCCTGTGACCCACACTTCCTGTTTATTCCTTAATGATAGCTTTAGTCCTTTGCTCTGAAACCTAATGCTTTCAAGTTTCTCTACATCTGATGCTGTCAGTTCAGATTACTTATCGATGCAGAGTAAATCATCTCCACACATGTCTTTTAGTAATGTGCCATTGCTTGTAGAATGAGTTGGTGGCTTTCAGACTCTCTTAAATTTTCATCACCCCCTTGTTTACAGATCTAGTCCCAAAATGGCTTAATCAAATCAGACCTTCATTTGCGTGAGTGTGTGTGTAGCAATTATTTTCCCCATTTTTGTTAATTAGCATTCTGACCAATTAAAAAAGAAATGCTACAGTTCTTGCCACATATTAGTGTATCTCCTACAGTTGTCTGTTATATCCTCTTCTTACATAACAGTAGATAGACTGTTGACAAACGATCTGACCCTGGGTCATGTCTCCAGTTATATAGCACTGTCTTAAATTCAGTCTGATCAGTCATCTGTCTCCACCATTCCAGCCAAATCTATTTTGTCAAGGTTACTAGTTCACTATCAGCTGAATTCACAGTTCTTGTCATACTCGCCTCCCCTCTGTGTGTGTGTGTGTGTGTGTGTGTGTGTGTGTGTGTGTAGGCAGTTTAAGAGAGAAGGGTTATTTCAGCTCACAGTACAGACCAGTATGTCAAGGCAGCAGGAGCTTGAAGCAGCTTACATATCACACCCACAACCAGGAAACAAAGAGGAATGAATGACACAGGTAAGATCGGTATTTCTGTAGAAGTTAACATAATCAAGATAATCCACCACAGGCGTACCCAGAGACCCGTCTCTCTGCTGATTCTAGGGTCTTTTAAGTTGTCATAGATGGACAAGTGTCTGAAAGTTGCAAAACAATTAACTTGATTACACTAGCTTAATATTGGAGAAAACACTGCATAACATTATAGGTTTTGTTTAATTTTTAATTTTATAGATGCTCCTCCTCCAACATGGGAACAGCTAGAAAATGGACTGGTTGCTGTACGTACAGTAGTCCATGGACTGGTTGATTATATCCAGAACCACAGCAAAAAAGGAGCAGATCAACAACAGGTAAAGTGCTATTTGAAATCTTCAGATAAGCAACTTTGGGTATACTTAGAAACTGACCATTGTAGGTACAGATACAAAGCAAGAACTAATGATACAAATATTTTCAGACTCTGACTATAGGGGTTGGAGAGAGGCTCCATGGTTAAGAGAACTGGCTGCTTTTTGAGAGAACTCAGTTCAAGTCCAAGCACCCACTTAGTGATTCACAACCTCCTGCCAGTTCCAAGAATCAGATGCCCTGTTCTGGCCTCTGTGAGTACCAGGCATGCACTGGTGCACAGACATACATGCAGGCAAAACACGCATTCATATAAAATAATTTTTTAAATTGCTTTGCTTTAAAAAAAGATTCTGAGTATAGAAACTATAAGTTAACATAGTTAACAGTTAATATTTTAATTTTTCTTAAGTAATTTTATGTTACATTTCAGTTTGATAATGTCACTTTTTGATACCAATGCTGAATTACTAGTACTTTTCAAATATTCGTATTTTTTGTTAGTATTTTAAAAAGTTTCATTAATAATGTTTATTTTACTAGTGTGCCAAACCATCTTCTAATTTTAAAAAGTCTTGTTTTCCACTAACTTGTGTATATGTGTGGAGGTGAGAGTTTAGCCTTGTAGGTCCTGGAGGCTTGGCAGCATCACCCACTGAGCCATCTTGTTGGAACAGATGTTGTGGTTTTTGTTAGGAGTCAGCTTTATGTTCTATGACCACTAACTAAATATTAGAAGCATATACATTTGAAAGTCTTTTTGGTTTTATTTTTTGTGAGAGACAAGATCTCACATAATACACTGTAATCCCACTGAATGAGCATAAAGACCAGTACCCAAGTTCTTTGATCAAATTATGTATTATTTTCTATCCGACAGGGCTAGTTTTCTAAAGCAGATTTTGAGAAAATAGCATCAAACACAGGAAATTTTATTATTTGGGGTTTATATTAGCCCCAAAATTGCAAGGCTAAGGGATTTTCAAGGATTTTTGGTTATGTAGGAACTTGGCAGAAAGAACATCTCATAGAGATCAAAGTCTAGGGTATTGAACTGTGGCTGAGTTTATGAGTGTTCTGTCTTGTCATGTCTAGAAGACACTATTATTGTGCCCTGGTCCTCCCTATGTCTGGCTTCTACAGTCTTTCTGCCAGACCTCTCCTCCATGCTGGTCTGGTCTCTAAGCCTTTGTGAAAGTGTGTGTGTGCATGTGACATAGAGATGTCCAGTTTGTGGCTGAGCACTCCACTGAGAAACTTCTCTGATGTGGTCTGAAAGCTACACAGTGTGTCACTATACAGTGTGTATGGGTACATGTCTGCATGTGCATACATGTGCTTGGTGCCTGGGAAGCCAGCAGAGGGTGTCTTGTTTCTAGAACTGGAATTCTAGATGGTTATGAGCTGCCATATGGGCCCTGGGAATTGAACCCAGGTTCTCTGGAAGAGCAGCAGTGCTCTTAACCTTGAGCTCCTGTTACAACTCCCTTTAAATTTTAATTTTGGACCTGGAAAGGTCTCTCAGTAGGCAGAAGCTTTATGCAAGCTAAGGCACCCTATGTTTAATATCTAGAACCTAGGTAAAAGTATAAGGAAAGAACCAGCTCCACAAAATTGTACTCTGAGCCCCTCCTCTCTTTCTCTCTCTCTCACTCTCGTTCTCTCTCTCTCTCTCTCTCTCTCACACAAACACACACGTAAAAATAAATAATTAAAATTTAATTTTTAACTCTGATTTCTGCCCTCAATAGTTTTGTTGTAAGTAGTTTAGATAAATATGGAAATTAGCTTAAATTCTTCTGTGCTGTAAGAATCCTAAACTGAAATCAAAATTTACATTTGTTATTATGTGTTTTGTTTTGTCTGGTGTTTGGATCTTGGCCTTAGCCTCCACAGCATAGCAAATACAAAACATACATGTGTCGAGATATGAAGCAAAGGGGAGGATGCCCTCGTGGGGCCAGCTGTACGTTTGCACATTCGCAGGAAGAACTGGAAAAGTAAGTATGAAAACCATGAAACACAGTCTTTGGAATAAGGAATGATTTGTTAGCTTTAACAAATGGAGAGTTGACTCAGTGGTTAAGAACACTGGCTGCTCTTCCACAAATCGGGTTCAACTCCCAGCAACCGCATGGTGGCTTACAACCATCTGAATTGGGATTTGATGCCTTCTTCTGGTGTGTCTGAAGACAGCAACAGTAACAGAGAACTCACATATATAAAATAAATCTTTTAAAAAATATATAAAAAGAATAACTGAATTCAACACTTAGGAAATATTTATGAATTAGTACATTTCTTTAAAATTTTTCTTTTATTTTTCATTATATTGTTCCTATAAATGGGAAGCTATATTTTCTCAACTAGATGTCAAAATGAGTCATTTCCACACACAAAACAAAAGTACTAGTACTTTTTAATAATTTTAACTGATTTTTACCAGTTGTGTGATGTATTTGTAGTTGAAACATCTGCTTTTCATACAGATTTCGTAAAATGAACAAACGTCTGGTTCCCAGAAGACCTTTGAGTGCCTCTTTGGGTCAACTTAATGAGGTGGGCCTGCCTTCAGCACCCATACTTCCCGATGAAAGCACAGTGGATTTGCCCAGCAGAAAACCTCCTGCACTCCCAAATGGAATTGTATCGGCAGGGAACACAGTGACACAGCTGATTCCTCGTGGGACAGACCCCAGCTTTGATTCCACTCTGAAACCAGTAAAGCTAGACCACCTGAGCAGCAGTGCTCCAGGGTCCCCTCCAGACCTGTACGTCTTCAAGTTTCTTCCTTGTAAACTGAGTAGAGGGAAAAGAAGAGTTTGGTTCTAACCCCAGTAGTTGGTGCTGCTGTTTATTCTTCTGTTTGAGTCAGAGTCTGACCTTTAACTCACTTCATAGCCACAGATGACCTTGAACATCTGAGCCTTCTGCCTGACCTTCAGGCACTGGAATTGCAGGCCAGCAGCACTGTGCCCAGCTATGTTGTGCTAGGGATTGAACCCACAAACTGAGCTACATCCTGGCCCAGAAAATAAAATTTTTGCCTATTTTTTTATTGGCTTTTACTTATTTTTTTTTCTGCACTCATTTTTTTAAAGAAAGATTAATTCGTTTAAGTTTGTAGAAGAGATTAGCATTCAAATATATCAGTTTTCTAAGTACTAGCAGTATTTTTATGTGAAACATTTTGTATTAAAAGTATATTTTAGGGGTTGGGGATTTAGCTCAGTGGTAGAGCGCTTGCCTAGGAAGCGCAAGGCCCTGGGTTTGGTCCCCAGCTCCGAAAAAAAGAACCAAAAAAAAAGTATATTTTAGAGACTTTAAGTTTGTCTTACATAATTTTGCTCCCTTAGGCTGGAATCTGCCCCTAAGAGTATTTCTGCCTTACCTGTGAATCCACATCCTGTACCTCCAAGGGGGCCAACAGATCTGCCTCCCATGCCTGTCCCCAAACCAATTCAGATGGTGCCTCGAGGTTCTCAGCTATATCCAGCACAGCAGGCAGACGTTTACTACCAGGATCCCCGAGGAAGTGCCCCAGCTTTTGAGACAGCACCTTATCAGCAGGGTAATGATCGTTCATCTATGTTACACATTTCCTCAGTCTGCTATGAGTGATTATTTACATAGTGACTTCCAAGTATTTTTCATACTTGGAAAACTGAGGTTTTTATGATCAACTAAATTTCTTTGCCTGCTTAAAGTTGTATAATAAATATATTCATGTATTTTAGTCACTCAAATTTATCATATAGATAAAAAAGGATAAAATATAAATTTTATAGAGGGAATTAACATTTACTAAGCAATTATACTGAGTAAAACTGACCAAACTTTTTTTTTTTTCAAGAATGAAAAAAAAAGTAGTGGATGCAAACTAAATTTGCAGAATGATTTCCATTCTATTGATATTGGCCTTTAATAATATTTGAAAAGGTACTACATACAAGTCTTGAGCAGTGATTCTCAACCTGTTTGTTGTGACCCCTTTGGCAAAGCTCTGTCTCAAAATATTTACATCACAATTTATGACCAGCAAATTAAATAGTTATGAAATAGCAACAAAAATAATTTCATGGTTGACGGGCACCACAACACGAGGAACTGTATTAAAAGGTTGCCACATTGGGAAGGGTGAGAACTACTGCTTTAGCAGTTCTGTAGTGTAGGGTCAGCTTAGTGGTAAAGTGGATGCGTTGGTGCATGGCTTTGATCCCAGCACTCAGGAGGCAGAGGCAGAAGCCAGCCTGGTCTACATAGTTCCAGGATAGCCAGGGCTACTTAATGAGACTCTGTCTTGCAATCAAATAGGACAAAACAAAAGATTAAAGTAATACTAATATTTATTTCAACTAAAGTATTGAATCTCGTAAGAAATTTACTTTTCCCCCCTAGTACCTTTAGGTCACATATGTCGTCTCTGCATTCAAAAGTAGTTCATTTTTATCGTTTTGATACTGCTTATTTGTTGGTTGGTTTTCTGAGCTAGAATTGCTTGTAGTATATATACCAGGCATGTCTTGATATCAGAGTAGCTCAGAGTGGCCTTGAATGAAGATGATCCTCCTGCCTCACCTCCCCGGAGTGCTGGGATTACAGGCATCTAGCATAAGAATAGATTTTGATTGATATAACATTACTGATGATGGTTATAAAAGAATCTGACTTGGATTTTTAATCTCTTGAAATAATGTATATGTTTTTGTTCAGGCATCCAGTATATAGCTACTTTATACTCTATGAGGAAGTGTATGGTTAGAGAGAGCAGAAATCTTTATAACTATGTAAAACATAAAAAGATGTAGTGGAGGAATGGGTTCCTTCCATGTTGATGGAAGTACTAGGGAAACAGACTTAAATTAAGTCTTTAGAAATTATGTCCTAGAAAAGCACTACTTTATTAGCTGTAGAGAGCAGACATAAAACCTACCTTATTTGGAATCCCAGGACTCCTAGAGCTTGTCTCAAGAACTCTAGAGCCAGAGAAGCCACTAGATGTGTACGGCAAAGTGCTGAGCGTTTTCTGCAGTGTACATGAACACGTTTCTGTCAGGGCCTCCCCTTACCACCTCTATCCCTTTCTACACAAGTTGGAGGCTGAGGGCTATTGTTTCTTTTTCTCCATCGAGTCCAGTTTATGGTGCCCAGCTAATCTTGGGAGTGGGACCTGCTCTGAGAGTAGTCAGCCAAAAGGGGTCAAATGCTAGTAGGTCCTCAGCTAGTGGTAGGATTGCATGTCCGCTCTTCCTCCTCTCTGCTGGGATTTGTTTTTCCTGGCTGGAACTGGTGCATACTGTCATAATTACTATGCAAAATGGATCTTTGGCATATCATGCCTTCTAGTTCATAATCATTTTGAAGTTGAAACTCTATAGTAGCACAGCCTGGAAAAAAAAATCTGTCTATAATTCCAGCTACTGAGGAACCTGAAGCAGGAGGATCTCAAGTTCGAGACATGCCTAAGCTACAGAGTGAGTTCAAGGCTAGTAGTCTTCAGAAGATCCTATCTCAAAATGAACTATTTAAAAAGGGGCTAAGAATGTAGCTCAGTGGTAGAGTACTTGTCTAGTATGCATGCCATCTTGGCTATGAAAATCTAGTTAAAACTAAAATAGAACCTGAGTTTCACGGGTGCTTGTGAAATTTAATTTTTAATTTTCAGTAACTGCATTGCATTAAGACAAACTAGAAGAAAGGCTATATGTAGATTGATCTTTTCCATTTACTTTCAATAATTATTTATTTGGAAGAAAATGAGGTTTCTCTGGGATTGAATTTCAGGATCTTGTCCATTCCAGGCAAACGCTCCACCACTGAGCTGTGCTCCTGGCCCTAAGGAAAATATTTGCTTTCTAATTGTCATAAAGCCACTGTAACTATACAAGTAGTATGAAAGTTTATCAAAAATAAATAGACTATTAGTACTTAAATGTTTTAATGGTTTTGGTTTTTAGTTTCTTTATGTAGCCTGGCTGATCTGGAACTTGCTCTATAGACCAGGTTCTCCTCAAACTCTGATAACTGCCTGCCTTTGCCTCCCAAGTGCTGGGATTAAAGATATATGCCACCATCACCCAGCTGTGTTTTAATGTTTTAAAAGGAAAAAAAAAAAAAAACTTATGTAGAAAAACAGATGAGTTTGGGTTCTTCTTTTGTATTGTACAGGTGTGTACTATACCCAGCCAACATGTGTGTCCCGCTTTGTCCGACCTCCACCGTCTGCTCCTGAATCTGCTCCTCCCTACTTGGATCATTACTCACCCTACCTCCAAGATCGTGTCATAAACTCTCAGTATGGCACACAGCCACAACAGTACCCACCTATGTATCCACCTCACTATGATGGCCGCCGCGTATACCCTGCTCAGTCTTATACAAGAGAGGAGCTGTTCCGGGAAAGCCCTATACCCATTGACATTCCATCTGCAGCAGTGCCGTCCTATGTACCTGAGTCCAGAGAACGATACCAACAGGTGGAGGGCTACTACCCAGTGGCTCCTCATCCAGCTCAGATCAGACCTTCATACCCCAGGGTATGCTGTGGGTTTTTTCCTTACGTAGACTTAATTTACTTTTGTATATGTATGTATAATTGGTGTGTGAGAAAGAGAGAGAGAGCACAGGTACATGTGTACCACAGTACACTTAGGTCAGAGGATAACTCTTGAGGATAAGTTCTTACTTTCCATGTTGCTAGGTGGGATTTTTCTTGTTGCTGCTGCTCAGAATACTGCAGGTCAGCTTGTCTGCAAGATTCTTCTTGTGTTTATTCCTCCCATATCACTATAACCGTCCTGGGATGATGTGTGTGCCCCATGGTTTCAAGAGATCAGTCTTGGGTTGTCAGGCTTGCAGAGCCAAGACATCGCCTGTACCTGATGCACCATCTTCCTAGTCCTGAAACTCAAAGTTACTATTTTAAAAAACAAAAATATAAATCTAAACATTCTTCATTTGTGTACTAAGACTAGATCATTTAGGAAATTTGGAAGATCTTGAGTTTGGGTTGGCTTTCTTTTGTCTTTCTTTATTCTCTGTAGTGTTGATATTTCTAGATGTTATGATGGGAATATTTGTGTGTGTGTGTGTGTGTGTGTGTGTTTTAATTAATGTGCTTTGGAATTCTTGTTCAATTCTAAATAATCTTTCAACTACCAGGATCCTCCTTATAGTCGACTTCCTCCTCCTCAACCCCATCCTAGTCTGGATGAGCTACATAGAAGGCGGAAGGAAATAATGGCCCAACTAGAAGAAAGAAAGGTTATCTCTCCGCCTCCTTTTGCACCTTCACCAACATTGCCTCCTGCGTTCCATCAAGAGGAAGTAAGCATATAATTTTTAATCCTGCTTGTTAGTTTACCATTATCACTTTTTGTAGCCTGTTTCATAAATTATGAGAGCCAGGCAGTGGTAGCTCACACCTTTAGTCCCGGGAAGCAGAGGCATGTAGATGTTTGAGTTTGAGGCCCGCCTGCTTTACAGAGCTCAGCCAGGGCTCACACACACACACACACACACACACACACACACACACACACACACACACACACACACAGAATATGAATCTGTTCCCTAGGAGATATTTATAAAGTTTCAAAATTATAAGGCCATTTTCTGGTTTTCTTCCAGAGATTCATTGTTTTATATACATTTAGATTCATAACCCATTTAAAATTGAGTTATTAAATGAACTGTTAGAATCAAGGTCCATTTTTTCCTCTATAGGAATAGCTCATTGACCTTATACACTGATTTGAGCATCCTTTTTCAGTGTCCAGCAGTCAGCTTTCTTACAATTAGTTCATTAGAGTGGGTGTGATGGCCTAATTCTAGCACAGTAGGACACTGAAGCAGAAACCAGCCTTCACTGCATACAGAGAGACCCTGTCTTGAAAAATGATAGATAACCAACTATGATTATAAAATTTCTTGTTTCGTCAGTCTATTTCTGTCTTTGTACCAGTACCGCATTTATTTATTCATTTTGTGTGTCTGAGAGGTGAGAGGATGGCTTCTAGGGTAGGAGACAGTTCTTTGGTTTCGAGGATCCAAACTTAAGTTGTATATAATTAATTTAGCAATGAAGAAACCAATAGTGTAGTTAAAAAAAAAAAGTAGGACAAATATGGATAGATGGTAAAAATTATAGGGGGTGTTTTGTTTATGTACCATAGTGCCATAATTTTGAGCATTGCGTTTATGTTTGTATAAAATAGTGCTAATAGACCTGTTTTGGTTTGGGGTTTTTTGAAACAGAATCTCATATTCTAGACAGGTTCACTTTGAATTCACTCAAGCTGTCCTCAAATTCCGTGTCTCCTCCTTAGCCTTCCATGTGCTTGGATTACAGCTGTGGACAACTGCGCCCAGCAAAGCATTGCTTACAGCCGTTGTGAATGTGTGCTGTCCTTGTTCCTTTCATTTCTGACACTAATGGTTTTCATTGGATAGTTTTCCTAGGGATTTATCAATTATATTTGTCTTTTAATTAGACAGCCTGAGCTGAGACCATAGCTCAGCTGGTAGAGTATTTGCCTGGCATGCACAAGTCTCTAGGCTCAATCCATAATGTCTTGTAAATTGGGCAAGGAGGCAGGAGGATCAAAAATTCTAGGTCATCCTTGGCTACATAACAAGTTTGAGGCCATACTTTATTCATCTGTTATACATAATGAATCTAATTGGAGTATAGAGTTTTGTTGGGTTTTTTTGTTTTTTGTTTTTCTCAAATAATACGGTGTAAGAATACGTGTAGCCAACAGCTGGGCAGTGGTGGCGCATGCCTTTAACCCCAGCACTTGAGAGGCAAGGGCAGGTAGGTAAATCTCTGTGAGTTCAAGGCCAGTCTGGTCTATAGAGTGAATTCTAGGACAGCCAGGGATATACAGAGAAACCCTATGTTGAGGTAGGGGTTGCGGGGGGATGTTTTACATTCTTTATATGTAAAATTATTAGCCTGAACAACATTGCCAACTAAGAAACTATATATGATAAACACTGAAAACTGGAAAGTGAAAGCTAGGTGAGGTGGTGACACCCTGAGCACCATTTCAAAAATAGAGTGAAGTGAAGATTACTATACACAATAAATAGTAGCTTGTTTACTGTATGAAGGTAATCATAGTGTCTCTGTCTCTCAGTGCTGGGGTTAACGGCTTTCACCACCACACCTGGCTAGCTCCATATTTAAGCTTCTATTCTGAATTCTCATATATAATTCATACATTACAGGAGTCCATGACATAGAAATAATACTTTCTTCAAATTCCCATTTCCTATACCAACTAACAGTTTTGTTGTATTTCAACATGTTTATGTGTATGAACATGTTTGTTGGAGTAGAGCAGAGTTTATTAGTTTTGTTTTGGGGATATCTATGTTGGTGTGAATTTATTCTTTTTTGTAGCTGCATAATATATAATATTCAGGGGAAGAGCTTACTTGCTAGGTATTAATATATTCTAAAAGTTAGCTGTTCTGCATGAGCTAGAACTTTAAAATGTTAAAACACGTTGTCCTCGGAATGGAATATTGTTATTGTATAACACAGAACTTTAGTCAAGAAGATAAAAACGAGGCATTTTGTTCTTTTACTTAATTGAATCAGTCTTGGGCCAGAATGTATTCAAGACAGGAAATACTGCTGTCGAAGAAGCACCAGCAAAGAATTGTTGCATTACACCTACCTCATAAAGCACGAGGTGCAGAGAGCGCTCTCGTGTACTAGAGGAGTCACTGGAGCCTATTGAGGACAGCCCAGCCAGTGTACATACGGCGTGGTGCATATTTACTCTGGTGCTGACGTGACTTTACCTAAGGCAGTGGAGGAAAGAGTGAACAAACTTTTTAAGATCCTAGCTTGAATTATGAAAGGAGGTTGAAGTTCTTTCTTTCTCTCTCTTTTTTTTTTTAGCTGCCAATAACATATGAAGGCTAAAATAATCTTCACATTTTTCAGTCTATAAAAATATGTTCTGACACTTAATAATCAAGTAACTATCACTATATTGCTTTAATTTGATGTTCTAGACATTCCCCACTTTTTCTGTTTTGTTAACTCATAGACCCATTTCCTGTTTTTCCCCCTCTATCTATAGTTTTTGGATGAAGACTTGAAGGTAGCCGGAAAATACAAAGCAAATGATTATAGCCAATATTCTCCTTGGTCATGTGATACCATCGGCTCCTACATTGGAACCAAAGATGCAAAACCCAAAGATGTTGTGGCAGCAGGGAGTGTGGAAATGATGGTATGTGTAATGGCTAAGCATAATTAATAAAACCTAGATACATAAATTCTCATCTATTAAATTATAGGGACAACTAATAAAGCTTTGCTTTTGTTTCATTTAAGTATAAAGTATATTATTTTCTTGACAAAGAATATTACATATTATTTTAGGTAGTAATTCCCAAGAGTTGTTCAGAACCCAAGTTAAATCACTTTCAGTATTTAATCCTAGGTTTGAGAATTGGAGAGATGTCTCGGTGTTGAAGAGAGCATATTGCTGTTGCAGAGGACCTGAGTTTTGTTCCCAGCTCTCATGTTGGGCAGTTTACAACCACCCGTAACTCTGGCTCCAGATGATCCACTGTTCTTCTGGTCTCCGTGGGCACCTACTCAGTGCATATACCCACACAGATGTACTACAAAGTCACATAATTAAAATAACTTGCCCATCAGTGTTACTTTAATAGACTTTAATACCAGCACCTGGGGCCAGAAGCAGCTGGAGCTCTGTGAGTTCAAGGTCAACCTGGTCTACATAGTGAGTTTTGGACAGCTGGGGATATGTGTGTGTGTTTCTGTATTTATGTATCAGTATTTTACATATTAATTGCCCCCTATAGCAATAAAACTTTGTAAAAGTAGTTAATCTCCCTAATCTTATTTTTGTCCCTCACTCCTCCCTGTCAATAAGTAACCTCTTCCCTGAGTTTAATTTTTATTGCTTAGACACACACACACACACACACACACACACACACACACACACACACACACACTGCACAGTGTTGTGTTTTGTTTTGTTTTTTAAGCAAAAACCCTACTGGGTTTTCCTGTGTTGTCCAGGATGACGTTGCATAAAGTCTCCCTCTTGTCTCATCCACGGGGTAGGTAGCTGGGGCTGTAGGCAAGTGCCACTGTACTCAGCTGCTACTCTTTCCTTTTGGAGAAAGCACCTCATTAAGTTTTGGGTTGGCTTTGAAATCACTATGCATAGCACACGCTAATCTCAGGCTTGTGGTAGACTTGTCTTAGCCTGGCTAGTAGCTACAGTTACAGATCACTGTTACTGATCTTTTAACATTATGTATAATTTTTCACTTCATTTTTTAAAGACTTTTTTTAGATTTGCTTATATTTATGTGTATGAGTGTTTTGCTCACATATATGTTAGTGTTTCATGAGAGTCTGTTGTCCAAAGAGCATTAGATTGATATCCTGGAATTAGAATTAGGGATGGTTATGAGCTACCATGTGGGTGCTGGGATTCAAACCCGGTCCTTTGCAAGAAGAACAAGCTCTCTTAACTGCTGAGCTATCTCTCTAGCCTCTACGTAGAGTATTAAATGGACACTTTCTAGACTTTGTGCATATCCATGAAAGTTATGCTTAGACATGTATTCCTGGCCAAAAGCCAGCTTGAAATATATTTTAAAAAAAAAGCTGGATGTAGTGGTGCATACCTTTAATCTCAGGATGGGAGAGGAGGTGGGGAGGTGTCGGGGTGCAGAGATGGTGGGGGATATAGTGAGGCTCTGTCTCCTAAGGAAAGGAGGGAGGGAAAGGAAGGAAGAAAAGAAAAGAAAAAAAGAAGGAAAGTAAAAAGAAAGACAGACAGTGGTATTACTGGTTTGACAGGGATCACGTGACATCATTTTCCCTGTGAATCCCAAGAAGGTTCCCTGCTGATTTGTGTAGGTTTTCATTAGATAATGTTTACCTAGCTTGTTCAAGATAAAACCAGTTCAAGTAGGTGACAGGCCAGAGTAAGAAAGAATAGTTAAATAAAAAAACAAACCTGCAAGGGGACTGTGACAGAACAAGGTCCTGGGCTCAGTTCCCAGCATCAAATAAGGTGAAATTAAGTTGAAACAAAACTTGCAATGTCCTTCTTGAGCAAGTGTGCTTCTATATCACAGGAAGTCTTTCACTAGACTAAGTTGAAATAGAATAGTAATATAAGGCGCTTTCAAAAGGGTTGTCACACTGAAGTAACATTAGCAAAGTAAAATTAATTTCCTTAAATTGGAAAAAAATAACAAAATTACTAACCTAGTATAGATGCCATTAAAAATTTTTCTAGATACGTGAAAGAAGCCTTAACCCAGTGCCTCTCAAGCATTGATATTTGAGCTAGACATAGAGGTCAGTGGTAAAGTGCTTGCCTGACAAGTTAATGTTGGTACATACTACTTAGGAATGGGTTGATCTATCATCTATTATCATCTGTCTGTACTTAAAGTAGGTCATATTCTTACTGTGATCTAAAACCAATGTTTTATATGACATCCAAAGATAACTAAAGAGTTATTCTTACTAATAACAGCATCATACTCGTATTAACTCCTTTACAGAGCTAGTGGAAATTATGCTAAACAACATGTCACTTCTGCTTTTTGTCAGAATGTAGAAAGTAAAGGAATGAGAGACCAGAGGTTGGATCTTCAGAGAAGAGCAGTGGAAACTAGTGATGATGACCTTATCCCATTTGGAGACCGACCAACGGTATCTCGATTTGGTGCCATCTCTCGAACATCCAAAACACTGTATCAGGGTGCTGGCCCAATGCAAGCTATGGCACCTCAGGGAGCACCCACAAAATCTATTAACATTTCTGGTAAGAATCCTAGAGTGGTAATTATGATTCTCAGTGTAATTCTATTACTGCTTTTAAGACTCTTAAAGGCAATGATTTTTAAACTTTTTTTTCCCTGTAAGAAAGTAATTGCACCTTGGGCAATTTTGGGAGTATAAACTAAAATAAAGTCTTTATATATTAAGATTGCTTGAGGGGCTAGGGTATAGTTCAGTTGACAGAGTGTATGCCTAATATATATGAAACCCTGGATTCAATACCCCAAACCACATAAACCAGATATCATGTCACATGCCAGTAATCCTAGTACTGGAGAGATAGAAGTAGGAGGATCAGAATGTTCAAGTCCAGCTTTGGGTACATAGTGATTTCAAGGCTATCCTGGGCTAAAGATCCTGTCTCAAAAAAAAAAAAGAAAGAAAGAAAGAAAGAAAGAAAGAAAAGAAAGGATTGCTTGTGGCTTTCATCTTAAATGACTTCACTGTTTTTTTTAATATAAGATTCTTGGAGTCTGAAGAGGTAACTGGTTGGATGAAGAGGATCTGAATTTGGATCCCCAGTACCCATATAAAATTTAGGGGTGTGTGCGTGTGTGTGCGTGTGTGTGCGTGTGTGTGCGTGTGTGTGCGTGTGTGTGTGTGTGCGTGTGTGTGCGTGTGTGTGCGTGTGTGTGCGTGTGTGTGCGTGTGTGTGTGTGTGTGTGTGTGTGTGTGTGTGTGTGTGTGTGTGTGTGTGTGACGTCCCGGTGCTTTAGGAAGATAATCTGACACCAGCCCTCGCCTCTGCGTTCTAACACTCATGTGCACACAGTGAAAAGGGAGTATGTAAACCTGCAGGTTCAGTGGGGAAGAAGCAGATAGCATTGTCATCTGGCAGATGGCTTTCTACATACACAGTGTGCCTTTGCCTTTTCGACTATAGTACCTTAGGTGAATCAAACTAGTAAATTACATCATAATAAAGCACATAAACTGTTCCTTTTCAGATTACAGTGCATATGGAGCTCATGGTGGCTGGGGAGACTCTCCATACTCGCCTCATCCAAACCTACCTCCTCAGGGACACCTCATAGAGAGGTACAGCTGTCCTTTCACTTGTTATATGTATTCGAAGCATTTAGCTCTCCTTGTTTTGTATTCTAGTCAGTAGAGTTCACAAAATAAAACTTTACACCACATTTACCTCATGGTTTCTTTCTTACCAAAGGGAGAAAATGTGCATGGCAGAAGTGGCCAGTCATGGAAAACCCCTTCTGTCTGCTGAAAGAGAACAATTACGGCTAGAATTGCAGCAACTGAACCATCAGATCAGCCAGCAGACCCAGCTACGTGGACTAGAGGTACAGACCAACACAGGCTTTTTTGTTGTGTCAGGAATTTTGATGTAGAATATACCACTGTTGCACAGACTGGTTTTATGAGTCAACTTGACACAAGCTGAAGTTACCATAGAGAAAGGAGTCTCCTTTGAGGAAATGCCTCTATGAGATCCAGCTGTAAGACATTTCTCAATTAGTGATCAAGAGGGGAGGGCCCACTGTGGGTGGTGCCATCCCTGGGCTAGTAGTGTTGGGTTCTATAAGAGAGTAAGCTGAGCAAGCCAGAGGAAGCAAGCCAGTAACATCCCTCCATGGCCTCTGCATCAGCTCCTGCCTCCTGACCTGCTTGAGTTCCAGTCCTGACTTCCTTTGGTAATAAACAGCAAATAAATAAGCTGAGTAAGCCCTTTTCTCCCCATCTTGCTTCTTGGTCATGATGTTTGTGCAGGAATAGAAACCCTGACTATGATAACTGTGTAGCCCACCTGGCTTCAAACTCATGATCCTCCTGTGTTGGTACTTACACTGAGTACTTACACTGAGTACTTACACTGAGATTACAGGTATTCAACACTGCAACTATTTTGTGTCCCAGCTGTGAAGGGTTCCCTAGGATGTTAAATTGAATTTTATTTTCTTTATCATGTATATGTATTTTGTGGGTGGTAAGTGCACGTGAATACAGGTGTTGGAGGATCTGCCTGGAGCTGGAGTTCCAGTGATTAGTGTAAGCCTCCTGGATGTGTGCCGAGAACAGAACCCAGGGCCTTAACAAGAGCAGTGTCTGATCTTAACCATCAAAACCGCTCCAGGCTTCTTAAATAGTAACTTTTGAAATACAGTAAGCACAGAATTTTAAAGCCTTTGCCTATGTGTTAGTATAGATAGCCATTCTTCAGAGAACTCAGAACTAGATTTAGTTCTTGACTAATAGAAAAAGAATATTCTCTGAGAATAGTACTGGGGAGAAAAGGAAAAATCCTATCTCAAGAACATTGAGTTTTTATAGAAAAAAATACAGGATTTGCATCATGGAAAATAGCAATTGGAATGATACACATTTATAATAGTTTCTCTTTGAAATAGGAAAAAAGATTAAAATATTTTTGGTTCTGGAAATATGGCTACTATTCTTGCAGAGGATCCAAGTTTGGTTCCTGTTTCACAACTACCTGTACCTCCAGCTCCTGGGGATCCAGCAGTCTCTTCTGGCATCCATAGGCATCTGCACTTAGGAGTAATGTGTACATGCCAACATACACACTCCGTCTCTCTGTCTCTGTCTCTGTCTCTCTTGCTCTTAAAGAAATTCATCTTTTAAAACTTTCTCTCCCTTAAAAATAAAATACATCTTTTAAAAATAAAACCATTTTTTCTCATGTGCTACTAAAACAGAATGTGTTTGTAGTTGAATTGTTTTTACTGCAAATTTGTGACTAAAATGCTTTGGGTAAGTGTTTTCTATATGGCATGAGTATGCTGAGTTATGTGTGTGCTTGGGTTTGTGCACTAGGCTGTTAGTAACCGGCTGGTGTTACAGAGGGAGGTGAACACCCTGGCAAGCCAGCCACAGCCCCCTCCGCTGCCTCCAAAATGGCCTGGAATGATCTCAAGTGAGCAGCTAAGCTTGGAACTGCATCAGGTGGAAAGGGAAATTGGGAAGAGGACCCGGGAATTGAGTATGGTGAGTGCTGATGGTAGGGAAGGGAGGAAGATGAAATGAACTCTGACTCTAGAGTTTAGAATCATCCAGAACTGGCTCTGGGTACCTTGAGGGATGACTAATATTTAGCGTAATTCTAATAAAGATAAATTATCATCTGGTGGTATCATTCCTCTCTTAGTTCTTTCTTTTTTTTTTTTTTTTTTTTCTTTTTTTTGGTTTGTCTTTTGTCATAGATTTTGGGGAAAACAAGGCAATTAATTGGAAATTTCTAAGTTTCTGTTTAATGTACTCATTAGGGAAGCAGATGGAATAGTGTTTACCCTTTTTTTTTTTTTTTTTTTTCCGGAGCTGGGGACCGAACCCAGGGCCTTGAGCTTGCTAGGCAAGTGCTCTACCACTGAGCTAAATCCCCAACCCCTGTAGTGTTTACTCTTTTGGACTCTATAATATTAAGATTTTAAACAATAAAACATTACTTTTCATAGTCTTTTATAAAGAAGATATAGTCTGTACACTGTTCTCTGTGCTGGTTTTTGATGCTAGTTTGCAGCGTTTTCAAAAGGTAGTGAGAAGGTGGGTTGTAATGTTATCCTTTTGTGTATATTCTTATCTACCTGTTTTTTTGTTAATTCTTAGTGAAGTAGGAATGATTTATCATCAGTCCATGTTGTGTGAATTTGGTCTAACCCATTACATCACTGATTTCTAACTTTATTTCCTCTTCTTTTAAGGAGAACCAGTGTTCTGTAGACATGAAAAGCAAACTGGGTACAAGTAAACAGGCAGAGAATGGACAGCCAGAGCCACAAAACAAGGTCCCTACTGAGGACCTTACGTTGACATTCAGGTAAAGAGAGCAACACGTCTAGAGTTGCTATAGTTTAACCAGAGAGAAATAATTTTATTATCTGACCATATGCAAAGTATGAATATGTTTTAATTCTTATTCTTTTTTTCTTTTAAAATGTATTTACTTTATGTATATGAGTACATTGGTGCTGTCTTCAGACACACCAGAAGAGGGCATCAGATCTCATTACAGATGGTTGTGAACCACCATGTGGTTGCTGGGAATTGAACTCAGGACCTCTGGAAGAGCAGTCAGTGCTCTTAACCGCTGAGCCATCTCAGCCCATGTTTTGATTCTTAAAAGACCTATTTTTCCTAAAGAGAAGAGAATATGAATATATACATTGGTTTTTCAAGGCAGGGTTTCTCTATCTGGCCCTGGGTATCTTGGAACTCGCTCTGTAGACCAGATTGGCCTTTAACTCAAGGCATATGTCACGACTGCTGAGCAGGAGAAAAGAATGTTTGTACTAAACCTAGAGGTGGAGTAGGATATAGTCATGAGCACTGGAGAGGCTGAGGTAGGAACAGAGGAATTTGAGGTCAGTCTGGGCTACAAAGTGAGACTATCAAAACATACATCTAGGGGTTGGGGATTTAGCTCAGTGGTAGAGCGCCAAGTGCAAGGCCCTGGGTTTGGTCCCCAGCTCCGAAAAAAAAAAAAAAAATACATCTATACAGAAATTAGCACTTTATTGGGGCTCGATTATCTGTTAATTCCTAGCAAATATAATTCCTGGTTATATTTTCTTTTTCTCATTGCTTTAAGTATAGTCTGGTACTTTTGAATTATAAAACATAACATATGCTTACTATAAAAATTAAAATTTAGACAATGATTAAAAGCCAACCTACCACCACCACCCCCCATTTTATTTACTGTTTTTTTTTATTTTGTTTTCGTGCTGTCTATTGAACTTAGACCTCACAAATAAGCACATATTTTACCACTGAGCTGTAGTCCAGGGCCTACACACACCCCTATTTCACTTATATACAAACATTTAGCCTGGCTACTGTTGTAGGGTTACATTAGGATTTGTTGGTCTTTTGAGATGGTGGGATTAGGCCATGTCCAGCCACGTTTTTATTTGATCTCTCCCATAATATAGTATTTAATTCATTCTTCTTTGGCATATTTGAAGACTTGAATCTATAATCCTGTGCTGACCACCTCATTACCTATCAAAATTTTATAATGGAGCTGGACATGGTGGCACATGCCTTTAATCCTAGCACTCACTGTGTGTTTGAAGTCAGCCTGGTCTACATTGTAAGTTTCAGGATAACCAGGACTATGTAGAAATAACCTATGTCAAAAACAAAAAAGTCAAACAAAGAATTTCTAATTGTCTTGTTGATGTCTTCTTGGCTTTTGGCTAGTTTAAATCTATACGCTGGCCTAGGTTCAAAATAAACTTGGTAAATAGGAGGTTAGCACTTTTTCTTAAATGCCAGACAGCAAATATTTGCAGGGATGGGTCTTTTGGGATATGGGGGTTGTGGAGGTGGGGGGGCGAGCTCACCACCTGTCCTTGCCTCCCAAGTGCTTGCCATTACCATGCCTGTTTGTTGTAACTTTTAGTTCAGTTTTCTAATATGTAAGTGGCAGGAGATACATAAGCAAATATGCAGGTTGTTCTGACAAAGCCTATGTGACTAGAATAGGAAGCTTGTCAGTTTTAGTTTGTCAACTGTATGTCATAATGTGGATGAGGAGTTATAATCAATATTTGGAAGCTAGTTATATAGTTATTTTGTTTTGGCTTTTTGAGACAGTCTCATTGTGTAGCTAGCCTTGGTCAGCCTGGAACCAAGCTAACCTGAAACTGATAAAGGCCAGCCTGTCTCTGCTCTCTCTCTGCCTGGACTAAGGGCACGTGTTACCACTCCTGCCTCCCATTTCTCTACAGGCTAAAGAGTAAGCCCTATTGACTGGAATTTATTTAGAACAACTGCTTTTTTTCTTTCTAAAAAAATGTGACTTTTTTCATGTAATTTACAGTGATGTACCAAATGGATCAGCCTTGACACAAGAGAATCTCAGCCTCCTGTCAAACAAGACCAGCTCTTTGCACCTGTCAGAGGACCCTGAGGGAGGAGGAGATGACAGCGACTCCCAGAGATCAGGAGTGGTTTCCAGTTCTGCTCCCTAGAATATGGGCGCCTGCTTCTACCTTCTGCTCCTAATCAGTTGGTGGGGCACAGGGATAGAAAAATGGATAACGTCTAACCTTTTTCTCTGAGTGGTCAGTGAGGTCCAGGGAAAGCACCGGAGGCAATGTGCACCAACACCACTACTAAGCAAACCTGCACATAGTTCACATTGACGCATTTTTTTAATTTTAAGAAAAAGAAAATTAGCAGTATCTGCAAGCAATTCAGATTAAATTTGTTTTTGTTCTGTGAATGAACTTTATTTTAATAACTTTGGACGCCTTGGATCCGGGGCTTTAAAACAAAAGAAGATATTATATATACACTCTGTTTGATTAATTGTATGATCTTAATGAAGTAGGTTTTTCTTGTATTTTGGTATTATTACATACCCAGTGTATAATTCCTTTTTCCCAGTCCTTTCCAATTCTCACAACCCTGTAAATCAAAATAGGCAAAATGTACCATTTCCAAGAATTCTGTGGTAATAGATTGGATTATTAGAAACTGTGCAGCAAACTAATTTTCCTAGAGCTATTCTTTAACCCACCCCACAGCAGCCCTGTCCTGGGTCACTAGCTTTGTGGGTAGATACTTGTTTTTTACAACATTAAAACTTTATTTGAGTAGGGTAAGGTTTTAGTTTCAACTTTTCAGAGATATCAACATGCAGTTGATTGTTTGGGCCACACATTTTCATGGTAAGGATTCCTTGCATTCTTGCGTTAAGATCTGAAAGCCTATTTAGTGTTTACAATGTTTAGTTTTAAGTGAAGATTATTTTATTTTAAGAATGAACTCTAAATTGGACATAATGGCTCATTCCTGTATTCCCCGGACTCAAGACGTTGAGGCAAGAGGAAACTGGAATAAGAAAAAAACAAAGGAGCTTCAACTTGTTAATAGTGCAAATACCTGATTCCTAGTCTATGTTGAGCTCATATTGGAAAACTGAAGCTGTGCTTACAAATTAAACTTCTCTTGAAACCCTAGAATGGGAGAACCAGGACAATGAACCATATTCTAAAACTTGGAGATGGCTCAGCAGAAAAGCACTAGCTACTCTCCCAGGTTCTTCCCAGCACTGGCAAGGTGGCTCACAATTGCTGGGAACTCCACTTCTAAGGGAACGGATACTCTTTTCTGGCCCTTGTGGACACCAGACACATATGGCAAAACACACATGAAGAAAACTTTTAAAATAAAACTTAACACTTGATTTGAACTTGAGTAAACAAGGGCACATTATTTCAATGGAATTTTTCTTTTCTTTTCAAAAGCTCAGGTTTGGCAGATAGACACTGAGTCTTCAGGGCAGTTCATGCACTGATCACTGTCAGTACTCAGAACTATCAGCATAACTGAGTAACGAAGTGGGTTTTATAGATGTGGCTTTCTGACATTAAAGACATTTATGAAAATGTTGAAGAGTGAGGAAGAATTTTTATTTAGTTCTGCTGCACATATTCTAATGCTACCACTGTATGCTTAATTTACAAAGCCCCTATAAAATGAATTCAGCGGGGCACCATTTCGTAGAATCACTCCATCCCTCTGATTTACTGATGTCAGTTTCCCTTTCTCGATGATTCTACTAAACAAGAAAGCACTGGTTATGTAATAAGTTACTGCATTGCTTTGGTTGGGTAAAGCAAAAGTTTATATTTTTCTTATTTCTCATATTCTTAACCCTTAACTCTTGCTGAGGTCAGAGCCATCTCAGTCTAAGCTCTGTGTCCATCATCTTGTTAACTGAAACAAGTGGGTGGGGGTGGGATAGGAATGGGATGGGTGGGAAGGGAAAATAGTCCTGCCATTGCCTACCAGTAGGAAATCCAAACAGAACACTCATTTGAGTAGCGAGTATTTAATTTGCCCAGTCAAGGCACCGTATTTATATACTATTTCACATTGAATTTGATTATGCCCTACAGACCTGGCTGGTCAAGGATTTGATATACACATATTGGCTTGGGATTCGAGCTTTCTTTTTTATTTAAATAAAAATTTATATATATATTATATATATACATATATACATGGCTATATCTGTATATATATCGGGTATGTTTTAAAGATTTCTTCGCATGAGCGCAGCTGTTGCAATAAGATGACTGATTGGGAGGTAGAGGCACCGATGACGGTGAGGCATTTCTCAGTTGATGCATACATTTTCCTTTTAATTTTAAGTACACATTTGTACATTTGGTTTTTTGGCCTTTTTTTTTTTTTTTAAGATAAAATGTCTCTTACATTTATACTTTACTCATTATTTATTGAGATAAGGAAAGAAATGTCTGACAGGATTTTTATTTTTCTGCATATCTATAAAACACCACATTATTGGCCTCTTGCCTTCAGAAGACAGATTTGGGTAGATCTTATCTCCTTTGGACAGTCAGATAATTCCTAAGTCTTAGAAGCAGATGGGTTTTTGTTGTTGTTTTTGAAATTGGAATAACTAGGGGGAAATCTGCATATTGGTTTTCTTGGAGTTAAGAATAAAAGTAAATTTCCATCGTAGTGTGTCTGGAACCCCAATGTACACTCCGCTGCGGTGCACTAGTATCCTTTTAGGTATATTTTTATTTAGGGAGAAAATTAGTCTTTTAAATGGTAGTATAAGTTCCCCAAGCCCCTGTCTCTATAGCCAATCTGGGTTGGGTAGAAAGTGGAAGACTGTGCCTACAATTTTACTATTTGGTCATTTTCCCTTACCAATTTTTAGGTGTTTTTTTGGGGGAGGGGGGTAGCAGTATTGTCTGTGCCCACTGGCAGGTTTAGGGATTCAATAAAAACTCACAAGTTAGAGGGTTTTTGTCCCTTTGACAACTCGGTGTTATGAAGCAACAATAAACTGAAGTCTGACTTCATGACTCTTAATTGCTGTTTCTGTTAAAATCTGAAAAGCATTGGTTTTTATTTGTGTCTGTAGAGACATTTAAAAAATGAAGCCCGTCAAATAGGAAGTAAAGCTTGTGCACAGCCACCAGCCCCACCCTTTTTAGGACAGTCTTACCAAATAGGCCACGCTGGTTCTGAACTCACGATCCTTCTGCTTCAGCCTTGTGAGCGCTGGGATTTCAGGCAGATGACACCATGCTCACCACCATCCACACGCAGTATGTGTGGCTTTTCGCTGAAATGGTTTCTTCTGAAGATGATTACTTTTTATTGTGTCCAAGAATAAGAATCACCTCAGATGAACAAGGACAAGTCTGGAAGGGCTACACAGCACTGCATGCATCTTGTTCAGAAACGAGGCCAGAGCAGTGAGTTAACGTAGTGAGTAAGGGGTGCTTTGGCTCGTTCTGTTTCCAGTGAGTCTCTGGAACGATAAAGGAAAGGAGAATGGGATATCTAGACTCAGGCTCCTGCTTAGAGTCAGAGCCTGAATGTGACCAAAGAACCACTCCTCACTACTTCTCTAGTTAAACAGAACTTGTACCATAGGTTTCTAGTAGTGATGTTCAAATGGCATCAATGTTCAAGACACTATTATTAGTAATTACAAATATTCAACAACTCAGAATGTACAAGAACTTGTTTGGCACGTACGGCATTAATGTGGGTCATTCCTTCTCTCATCTTCCTCCCCTTGTGTTTTTTCCCATGTATTTATTTTGCCTAACAGCAGAAGATGGATACAATTCTCCCATGCTACTTGGATACATGGTCCCCTTAGACTCTCATGAGCTTCAGTGTGGGAGCTTGAAATTTAGTTCCTAAATTTCTTATGATTGTCTTTTTTCTTTTCTTCCTGACCCCTTGCCATTCTGCAGTTTCCCCTTGACTTACCCAATCTGTAACAGTGACAGTTTGCTGCTTCTAAACAGAGCATTCAAATGAATTCGCTTAGCCAATGACTTCTGTGAAGTTGCCTTTTCTAATGGCGTTATTACTCAGTGATGCACAGATGTGGTATTTGCCCTACTGGCAGGCAAGCAAAGGTCTGGCAAAGAATGATAACCTGCTATTTCTTTAAGGAGCGCCAAAGACTTGTGCTTTACTCTGTTTTGGTTTTAGGGGAAATAGTAGCCATTTTGATTATGAAATCTGGTAGTATTTGTAAGTTGATTGTACTGTGTAAATGTCTAAAGTTAGCTGTTAAGGGTTAGCTGGCCTTATAAAATGTAAAAGGAATGAAAATTTATCAGTTTCTCTAAACCAGTAAATATCATCCTTGACAATATTTGTTTAAGCAACTCACTCTCCCTTTGGGGATCTCTTGATGTAATACTATCTTCTGTGTCTCTCTGTACTTTCACTCGTGCCTACAGGACAATGGACTTTCACTATGGTCAAGTCCTGGGTCTGGGGATTCCTCCTGAGCTTGACGCTTGTGAGAAACAATTAACTGTAGTTACTTAGTACCTGCTCGGTTTATGTTCAGGGATAGCTTGATTTCACTAAATGGGATTCATTTGCTATTACTTTTATGTACAAATGGAGGTAGAATGAAATTTCACTATATTTTTCACTTGGGCTTTTAAAGAATCAAGTAAAGAGTTCAATATGTAAAATCTTTGTGTAAAAACCATCTATGATGATTTATTAAAAGATACGCCTAATTAGTTTTCAAGAGGAGTTAATGACCTTGCAAATTAACTGCAGTATTTCACAATCACACTCTTGCACTATAAAAGGTTGGATAGTGTCAAAATCTTAATTGTTAATATATGCTGATAGTGTTGCAAAGGGATCTCATCCCTGAAAATAGAACTCAGATTGGACAACCTCACTGAGACAACAAGCTGTCAACTACTGACACCATTTTACCTGCATGCTTGTTTTGCAGGCAAAACACATAAAGTCTACCTTAGGACAGCTATGGCTTTTTTTTTTTTTTTTTAATAGCTCAGCTTTTTACATATTCCTGCTGAAATGACTTGCTGGGAGTTTTTGGTAAATTGTGCTAACATATTTTTTTAGTGTTCTCAATCAGCTTTTCTGAGCCACTTCAAAGAGCTGGTTTGGTTTTATTTTTTCAAAAGGTATAAGAAGTAACATTATTTGAAATTTTAAGATTCTATTTCTGTAATTGCTAAAAGTGTTTTTATAAGTAACAGATTTTAATTGATTAGTAATTCTAGTTACATTAATAAAGAATAGGAAACTGCCACCCCAGGAGCAAGTGACACCTTCAAGTGTTCTCAGTAAGTAGGTTTCAGTACTACACTGAATAAGTGGGCAAAGAACCCTTGGAATCCCATTGTGAGAAAGGGACTTCCCTTAGCACTGGAATTGTTCTTAGAGCCTCTGGATTTCAGACAAACACTGAATTTCCCTGAACTTATCCTTGAGCAAAATAGCCTTCATTTTCACAGGAAAGTAAGGCATTGTAACCCAAGGTGGAAAACTTAACTTTAAGACAATACTGTGTCAGAAAAACGTGTATTTAGAAAAGTGAAATCCTGTGGAGTTTGTTGTCCTAGTGTATATTATATAGTAGATAAGCAACTTTTCTTTTGTATTGAAGACTCATTCTGGTTAGTTCATTTGTTTTTGTTTGGTGTTTTGTTTTGTTTTGTTTTTCTGTCTTTCATGCTACATATGTAGACAGAGCTCACAAGTCTTTGGCTCCTGTGTTGGGTTGTACACTCAGAGTCATCTTATAACTGGAAACTGTCAGGTGGTCAAAGCTCCAATGAGCAGGAAAGGTGAGGAAAGGATGCAAGACTGTGGATAGTGCTCTGGGGTTTGTGTTTGGTTTTGGTCTCCTTTTAACAGTTGCCATTTTTATAATTTATTGGTGTAGCCTCTCTTTGTTTGTTGGCTGGCGTTTCACAGTATATCCAAACCACCCCATAAATACAGAGACAGCCCTGAGAGACTTTTCCCCCTAACTTTCACTTATCCTCTTATCCTTTGTCTTCCCACCTTTCTGTTAAAAGGAAAAAAAAAAAAACTTCACCGGTCATACGCCTCAGTACCTCTATTGAATCTGACTTTTCAGGAGTAATGCAAAAAGTGAACTAGGGTTATCAGCAAACCTTTCACCCACCTAAACGATTTCCAGTTGTGAGGTTCCTCTTCGTGTGTGGTCTTTTCCCTTTTACCCCCTGCAACCCTTCCTTGCCTATGGTCAATTGGTCTCACGACTCACACCAGTCGCCTGAGACATTCTGCACTCATTATCACCTTTTTGGGTGGATTTTTCTTAGGTTTTTGTTTTGTTTTTAAAAAATAACTTTAACATTGATTCATATTTGCTTGGGATAGAGCTTATGTAATTTACCAATCGTATTGATTGTATGTGATTGTGCCCTGCAGAGGTATACTTAACATGAGTAATCTTAAGTTAGTTAAGGAGCCGTGAGATTTGAGTCAGAATAGAGATAGCTTTATGGGTAGTGTGAATTCCCTTCTCAGAATCAGTGCTACGGAAAATGCCATTTTAAAAGATTTTCCTACATTCCTATATTTTCCCATTGCCTCAGCTCCCTATTGTTTTCTGACATTTTCTACCCACCTGGGTAGAAAAATTTTAAACCACGAGGTTTTTTAAATTGAGCTGACTTTTAAGTGAATGGACTTTGTGAGATTTTTACATTTTCCAAATGTTTCCAGTTGAGAACAAATGATGGGTCGGACTTCACCAGCCTGTGACCAACTCCCTACTCTCTGGCCAATAGTCTCCTTGACAGTGAGGTTTTGTCTGAAGGCATTATCTTCTGAAAGTTGTTTTTGTATAGGAGAAAAAGAACCTTGCTTGAAATGGAACATTCCCTTTCTTGTTTAATCTGTTTAGTATTTCCATGTTTAAACAGCTTTCAGAACAAATGAGGTGGGGAAAAAGAACTAGGAGTGTGTTTAGGGCTCCCGAACTCTGGATCTGAATGCGTATATGTACCTCTTGTTGCATATTCTTGAGAAGATTAAGGCCTTCTCTCTTAATTTTGTATTATTTGTGTGCATGTTGTTTATATTAAAGATGGCACATTTTGTTAAAATGCTATTTCCTTTCTTACCTTGGAAACTGACTCAGCCTCTCGTTGCTCCTAAGTAGGGTTTAAGGCTCTTGTAAGTTGCAGATAAAAGGATTCATTTAACAAATAGAAGGAGGTGATTCACCTTTTGGATTGTAAATATATGAAAGTGTCTAAAGGTCTTTATCTGCTTTCTGTCAGCATTTATATTAAATGATAAATTAATGAGGAGGAACAGTGTGTAGTCTTTTTCTTGTAAATGAGTCTGTCATCTCATTCTCGTCTTGGGATTGTTGATGAAAATTTTAAAAGCTAACTTATGCAAGTAAGCACACTGGGCATCAGTTCGCTCTAACGGAATTGGTGTAGACTTGAGTATCTGCAGTGGAGAGGCAGGCCTGGTTCAGAGGCTGCGAGCACCATGGTCAGCATCACAGCTTTATTTTATGACTTCTCACCAAGCCAAGAGCATCTTTCTGCCCAAGCAAAATGGTCTTCCTTCTTCAGACAAAATACTTGTCTTTTTATTTACCAACTGGCTCCAGTTATCCTAAAGTCTTTTAAATATAAAGTCACTGAATATAATATAAAGTAACTTTATATATGTTGTCTCTTATAGACCATGCTTTGGTTAACAGTTCAGTGGCCTGAAGGGAGGAGACTGGCTGGGCCAGATGGCTGAGTAGTTGAAAGTGCTGTCTTCTTTCCCAAGGGACCAGAGTTTAGTTCCCAGCACCACACCCTGTCGACAGCTCAAGACCACAAATAACTTCAGCTCCAGGGATCCAACCACTGTTTTCTGTCCTCAGGTACATACACACACTTAAGGTCTTAAGGGAGAAGATGAGTTGTTACACATTACAAACGCTCGTGAAATAAACTCAGATGTAGCATGTTGTAACAGTAACATACTTTCACATACTTAGGAATATTGGATATTAAATGGTAAGACTGAGGGGATGTTCAGTTCACAGTAATATGAAAATATGAGTTAGTTAAGTGCCTGTAGCCATCCTTGAAAAATGATGAAATCTAGAGAGGAGATTCCAAAACCAAGGCTGTCTGCCACTTAAACTAAGCTTGCCCCGCATAGAACATAAGCAGGAAGGAACTATCTGACCTGTTAGGCTGAGACTGAAGTAGACTAAAGTGAATTTGTTATATGTGCATAAATGTTTTATCCCAGGGATCAGCTAATCTGAAATGATCAGCTAGTTAAATCATGCTGTCTAACCAGTTTGGGTATTAAAGAAGAAAAGCCTACCTCCCTCTGCTTTGAACACCTAACCTTGAAAGGCTAGGTGGAGGTGAGGGGTCCAGGGCAGCACCAAAACCAGAATCGACTAACCTGAGCCTAGAGGGCCTCACAGAGACTGAACCAGGGAGAACACCGGGGACTGACCCTCTCCACATATGTAACAGCTGTGTAGTTTGGTCTTCATGTGGGCTCCTAACATCAAGGACAGTCTCTGACCCTTGTTGCCTGCCTTTGGGACCCTTTCCCCTTACCGAGCTGTCTAGAAGATGCACCTAGGTTTACTGCAGCTTGCTCTGCCAAAGCTGGTTAACATCTGTGGGAAGCCTCCCCTTTTCTGAAGAGAAAGGGAGGGGTGATTGGGTGGGAGGGAGGTGGAAAGAAAACTTTGGTCAAAATGTGAGTAAATTAATTAAAAAAGCATTCGAAAGAAAGGTTGGGCATGATGACGCACCTTTAATCCCAGTACTTAGAAGCAGAGGCAAATTGACCTCTGTGAGCTCAAGGTCAAGCCTGATAGGACAGCCAAGGGTAGATACACAGAGAGACCCTGTCTCACCTACATAACACCCCTGCACCTCAAAAAAGTAGGCTGGAGATGACGGCACCACCCACAAATGTCAGCATTTATGTTAATGCAATGGCAAGGGCTGCAGACCCCAGTGAACAAGAGTTGGAAGCCAACTTACATAGTAAATTCCAGGCCGGGCTGTGCTACACCAAAACTCAACTGTCCCGACTACTAAACTTCCATATGCTTAACAAAACGGAAAGCAAGAAAAGTGCCTTCTGTCGTCCATGAGCTCTAATTGTGGAACTTGGCACAGGCTTTTCAAACACCTTAATCTTGTTGGGTATGGTAACACACCTTTATTCCCAGAGGTTAGGAGAAAGGGGCAGGGGAGGCTCAAGGCTAGCCTGGTATAAAGAGTTCAGTGCCAGGCCAGTCAGGGTTACATAGTGAGCCTTGGCTCAATAAGATGACAACGGTAAACAGAATTATCAGAGAATTGTAATCGTCTTCAGAACAAGAAGCTGTGAGACTGAACACGACTTAGCTTCATCCTACAAGATCCTAAGTCTGATCCCTAGCGCGGCATCCCAAAAGAGTGTGTGTGTGTGTGTGTGTGTGTGTGTGTGTGTGTGTGTGTGTGGGTGGTGTGTGTGTGGGTGTGTGTGTGGGTGTGTGCATCCCAAAAGAGTGTGTGTGTGTGTGTGTGCATCCCAAAAGAGAGAGTGTGTGTGTGTGTGTGTGTGACATATAACTTTGCTTGGCTGGTGTAGATCTTCCCAGGAAACTGCAATGAAGGTAAGACATGAGCATGTTGAAGTACAGAGAGGGGAATGGGATGTTAGAGATTGAGATTCCTAGTAAGGGAAGGTATATGAATTCTGAAGGAAGGGAGTGAATTGAGATGGGGACCTTCATGACAACTACGATAGAGAAACAGCTAGAGAGGTGTTGCTAGTAGCTTCCCTTACCCTGCCAAAGCTCCAGGAACGGGCCATGCTACCAACCCCCACCCAGCTTCCCTGGAATCCGAGGTTAAGAGAGGAGGTAGGGTCAGATGGCAAGGGCTGCAGACCATGCCAAAGTGTGGTGGCTGAGTCTCTAATTCCAGGTTAGATGAAGTTCAAGGCCAGCCAGCTTTAGCTACACTGGCAAGTTCAAGACCCTGAGCTACGTGAGACCTGTCTGAAAACTAGAAATAAAAATGGCCTTGTCCTAATAGTAAAGAAAGTGTAAGCAGAAAGTAGCACGCAAGGAAATACAAAATCTAGATATGTGAGATATGTAACTCACAATTACCGAAAAATTTACACATGCCTCTCACATGTGCGTGGGGTTCTCTGGTTCCTTGGAAAGGTGCAGTCTATTTCATCTGATCTGAGGTGGGGCTTGGAGGCACGTGATCTCAGATAGTGCCAGTGTTCACTGTGGCCGAGGCACACTTGAGCAAGGCTCACCATAATAGATCATTTTAGAAATAGATCCCATTTGTATCTGAGACACTTTAGTGAAATGGTGAGACGTAAGACATAATCAGATTGTATCTACCTGAAGACTTTAAGGGGAGAGGTGAGCGGAGTGACTCTTAGCTGGGTTTACATCAGAAGCAGCAGTGGAAGGGCCAGGGTCTCTGTGGAGCATGAGAGGGTACAAAAGTAATGAGTCTCAATGAGGCTTTCAGGAGTTCAGGGTGCTTTCTGTTTGTTTTGGGTCTTTTTTATTTCTTTTTGAAGATTTATTGTATGTGTATGTATATAAACCATGTGTGTGTTCCTGGTGTCTGTGAAAGTCAAATGTTGAATCTCCTGCAACTGGAGTTATGAATGGTTATAGCCAGCATGTGGGTGCTAGAAATCAAACCTGGAGTCCCTGCAAGAAAAATGAACCGGCTCTCCAGTCCAGAGCTGAGCATAGTCTAAGAAGGTGGACTAAAACCCCTGAGTCATTTGGGCTTTATCCTTTAGCATTTAAATACCGATACAGATAGATGTCAAGCTGAACACTGACTGCTGAATCTATAGTGAGGTTGGGTTTCCAATTGCAATCAGCCTACAAAAAATTAGGGCCTGAACCAGCCCACAGGGATGAAGTAGGAGAGGGCAGATAACAGTGTTCCTTAGTCCCCTCTACCCAGCAGTAGATCTCTTTGGACATCCTTTTCATGGCATCAAAGCCCTTGGAAACAGTTGCAAGGAAAACGCGTACAGTTATTTTAGTCTTGCACATATAAACTCCCAAGTCCAGTTAGGACCTAAAGGTGCTCTCTGGTACCTCTTTGTCTCTACACATGCTCTAACATACATCTAAACTAAACCTTTCACTCGCTGGTTAGGATGCACCTAGATTCAAGGCGTGGCAGCGTGCCTATTTCCCCACGGTGGGAGGGCCTCTTTTGTGCTCTTTAATTTTGAATCTGTATTAGTTGTTTGTTTTGTTGTTGTTGGGTTTGGTTTGATTTCGTTTTTGAATACATGTGTCTGGAGCACATTTATGCAGTACCTAGTGATGCCAGAAGAAGGTATCAGATCTTCTGGAAGTGAAGTTAGAGAGCTGGGAGCTGCCACGTGGGTGCTGGGAATTGAACCTGGAACCTTTGGAAGAGTTGTCAGTGGTCCCGCTCACATCTCTACTGCTGAGCCGCTTCTGATGTAAACCCAGCTAAGAGTCACTCCGCTCACCTCTCCCCTTAAAGTCTTCAAGGCTCAGATCTTTAACTGAGTCCTGATGGGTGTCACAATACATTCGTTCCCATGCCCTCATGTTCTCCTTGTCTCTTAAATGAACTTGTAAGGTTTTTCTAAAGCAAGGCTTGGAAGATGTGCGAAAGATGCAGTTGTCTGTCCTGTCACTGAGCTGCAGTCACCACAGCACACACTTGCCCCAGCTTTAACCATGTTTCTTCCTGATACGTCCACGTCAGACTATGCCATCCCACTGTCTGGAGATTCTCCCACTCTCCCAGGCTCTGTTTCTCTTCTGTGGTTTTCTCCTACCTCCTACAACTTCTGAGCTAATGTGCACACAGTGAGCTTTGTCCCCATTCAGCAATTATGTCACTTCCCAACCTTGGTTAATATTTCTTTTTTTTTTTTTTTTTTTTTTTTTGGTTCTTTTTTTTTTGGGAGCTGGGGACCGAACCCAGGGTTGGTTAATATTTTTATTAGTTAGTTAGTTAGTTAGTTAGTTAGTTATGTGCCCTAGGCATGGAACAGCCTTGGCCATCGAGCCAGGCCTCAGTGTGGGATGGACAGCCGCCATCTGCACTGTCCCTGACTGGCATAAGAACGGCACTACCCAGGCGTGTCTTCTGTCGCCAGGGGGTGTTCCTGTTCTTAAGAAGCAGTGGTGCCTGTTTTCAAAGTCTCAAGAATCTCCATTAAGAAAGTATCAACTTCTAAATCAGAAAAAAGCAATCTGTACCTCTTCAAACAGAAATGTTTATTGAGTCCTATCCCATTCGGAGCCCACAACTGTGTGCACTGAGCAAGTTCAATAAATATTTGCTCTTGTGGTTTGATTTCCCTGAAACCCAAACTGAACTTTCTAGCTGTTCTGCGGACCGGGGCAAACTCCAGTGAGACGCTTCAAGACCCTGTGAAAAGCAGACAACATGATAGTCCCCGGCTTGCTCTTCACAAGCTTCATCCCACCTTAGTCATCACCCTAAGATGCTGTCTTCACCCTAAGATCCCTTTTTGACAGTCCAGAGGAGCTGGGCATGCCCTTGCTCTGGGGCTCTGTGTTTTGCCAAAGCTGCGTGGAAGGGAGTTACTCAGTAACCACAGGAGGATCTGAGCTACTGTTTGCTCCTTGCCAAGGTCTGACTCTGTGGTCCAAAGACAAGAACACCATAGCCCAGGACATGAGGCAACAGGCAAAGGCCAGATAAATTACCTGCTCATGGTAATTTATGTAGACTGGAGGCTGGTGTAGAAAGGAATTACTGACCTGAAGGAGGTCACACAAATTAGAGGGGAATCAAACGTAATATTCTTTTCTCTCAATGCTCATTAAACCAACAACCCCTAAGAGCAAAGCACTGGCAGACCCCATGTGTGCTTTCCAATCTTGTTTCCACTCAGAATGGAGAACGTGGTTCCACATAGAAGTAGGGAATCCCCCTCAAATCTTTGCCTGACACAAGTATTTTGGAAGGCAGTGAGATGATTCAGTAGGTCAGCTCGCCGGGCACACCTGACAACTTGCATTCATTTCTGGAACCTCATAAAAAGTCAACTGCAGTGGTACCCGTCTGAAACACCAGAACTCCAATAGCAAGATGGGGAGCAGAGACAACTACCCAGAACCCCGAGGGCCAGCTAGCCTGGTGTGTACAGCATGGTGAGAACATGGAAGACAAAGGGGAGAACCAACTCTCTGAAAGTTGTCCTCTGGCCATACATGTGCCGTGGTCTATACACAGCTGCACACATCACATCACGCATGCACATGCACTCGTGCACTCGTGCACACACACAGGCACTAATAAAAAGAATGCTTTTAAAGCTTCATTTTTAGTGCTGGGCAATCAACCCCTGGGTCTTACTTTTACAGAGCATGCTCTGTACCTCTGCACTACATCCTGGCCCCTTATAAATAGTTTGCCTCCTGTTCTGGATATGACTAAAGTTTCCCAAAAAATTAGAATGCTTTTCTTATATTTTATATAATTAATAAAATACTTAATGGAGTATGAGAATGGGAGTACAGTCACAAATTAGTTTGCCTGGAAATAGCCTCCCCCCCCTTTCTTGAACCAATCTAAAATGAATCAAAAGAAAAGAGATTTGGGATCATCCAAACCAGTGAAAGCCAAGGGGTGCTGGATGAGTGAGAAGCTGGGGCCAGGCTGGTGGTGAGGGCTCTAAGGGGATCTGCAGCACAGTCGTTGAGGGAAGCAGCCAGGGTCGATGCAGCTGAGTGCAGTAAGACTGTCTTTCGACCCTGTTGTCTTTCTGACAGCAATGCTGGATGACGTAAAGACAGGTGTTTGCTTCTTGGCCAAGAATCATGATCATGGAATCCCAGTAGCGAATCCCAAAAACGTTGGGTTCAACAGCTGAGAGTCAGGAAATGTTTGGGCTGGAAATGGTAACCTCCAGGCCTTTGGAGCAGTTACAACTTCATCATGCAACATGGAAACCAAGCTTCTAAAAGGAACCGGCCGCATGATCAGAGGCTGTGCGGTGGCTGTGCTCATCTGGGATGCATATCAAACACACGTACACTCTAATACAAGCCTCTGCGGTCATTTCTGGGACCTGGATTTTTGAGAGCATTACGAACAAATCCGTGACTATCCAGAGGAAAAGAAGCAGATGGTGGGAGAAAGTTACGAGCTTTGCATGGGGGAAACAATCAGCTGAAGCAAAAGGATTTAGAGACTTGATGCCAGTCTGGGCTACATAGTAAGAAGCACCTGGTCTCAAAACACAGGTCGGGAGGGAAAAAACCAAGCGGATGCTGAGTTGTAGCCAGAGAAGACATGGACAGTTCTTTAGTAACACACAGAAGAGCTGGGAAACGGAACTGGAGAGACGGCACAGTGGTTAAGAGCTCAGGTTAAGACCTGTGAAACAGGTATCGAGGAAGGGGGCGTGAACCTCATCTCCCCTAACTTTGTGATGGGGGCAAGTGCTCAAGCTGAGTAAACAGCCGCTTGTCCTTCCCATCTGTGAGCGTGGTATGGCACAATAACATCCTGGAAGGGCAGGTGAGGCAATGCCTGGAAAGCAGCCAGTATAGATCCTGGTGTAGACTATTTTGAAACTGCATCTCATCCCTGGGTATTTGGAGTTTGATACAATCCAACAGCTAACACCAAGATAATGGTTAAATTAGAGACAGTGGAACATTCTTAGCCAACCCTAACAGTGCTCTTCTACCAGCGGACATGGAAGTGGGCTTCCTCTGCTCTTCCCTCTCGGGGATCAGTCAGCCTCTCCCCTCAGGTGCTTCCACCCTCATCCTGTGCTAGGACCCCTTCCCCCACACTTTCGAGTGACAGGGCACTGCCACCCTTGTTGCTCATCAAGTCAAGACCTTTTGCATAAGTGACATATTGATGGGCTAAGAAAAATTAGAAAAACTAAGTCAGGGATGGTGGGATAGGCTGTCATTCCAGCACTCAAGAGGCTAAGGCAGATGGGTTCTAAAGCCAAGCCTAGACTGAACCGTATTAGAGATTCTGTCTCGAAAACAAATGCATATTGTGTGGGCCTCTTTTATATCAATGACACAAACTACCATTTTGGAAAAGGGAATCAAAATTCAGAAGATGTCCCTGTTAGATTGCCCTGTGGGCAAGCCTGTGGTACATTTTCTTGACTGGTGGTTGATGTGGGAGGGCCCACCTCACTGTGGCCTCTGAGCTGGTGGTCGAAGTTGCTGTAAGGTAGCAGGCTGAGCAAGCCAGGAGGAACAAGCCAATAAGCAGAACCCTCTATGGCCTCTGCCTTAGTTTCTGGTCCAGGTTCCTACTGTGAGTTCTTACCCTGACTTCCCTGGATGAAGGACTATAATTGGAACATGTGAGAGGAAATTAACCCTTTCCTCCTCAAGGTGTTTTTATGGTATTTTATCACAGCATTAGACCCTAACTAAGATAAATATCAACAAAAATAGAACCTTGGCAGTGGTGACACATGTCTTTAATGCCAGCACTTAGGAAGAGGGAGGCAGATCTCTGAGTTCGAGACCAGCCTGGTTTACAAAGTGAGTTTCTGGACGGTCAAGACTACACAGAGAAACCCTGTCTGAAAAAGAGAAAAAGAAGAAAGAAAGGAAAGAAAGAAAGGAAAGAAGAGAGGAGAGGAGAGGAGAGGAGAGGAGAGGAAAGAGAAGAGAAGAGAAGGAAGAGAAGGAAGAGAAGGAAGAGAAGAGAAGAGGGAAGAGAAGAGAAGAGAAGAGAAGAGAAGAGAAGAGAAGAGAAGAGAAGAGAAGAGAAGAGAAGAGAAGAGAAGAGAAGAGAAGAGAAGAAGACCTAGTTGGGAGAGTGTTTCCACAGCAGCAGGAAACCCTGGTGTGGATCCTCAGCACTAGATATGGCGGAGGCAGGAGCCTTGGTTACACACTAAGGCCAGTCTGAGAAAGGACAGACCCAGTCTCAAACAATAGGGGGTGTTTATATACTGTTGGACCTTACACCCTTTTCTGCCCATCCATATACATCCTCCTATTACAAAAGAACCACAATACTCAGCGGTCACCTTCTTCCCACTTAGATGCTCTAGGGAGCCTTCCATCAGTCCAGAGAGAGGACCGTGCTTTCACAGAGCTGTTATTGGTGAGTTTGGGCAAGCAGACCACAGCTTGGATTCCTGAAGTGGAGTGGCAGCCCAAGGAGCAACTTTCCCAACAGGGAGTTCAGGCATTTGCATTCCCCAGAGCAAAGGTAGAAGGGGCTGCTTCCCCATGGCTTTAGTAACAACATGTGCTCTAGCTCAACTCTCTGGACTCTTTCCTTCCTCTCTTGAAGACAGGATGACCACAAATTCATTGTGCAGCCCAGGTAGGCCTCCCAACCCTCAAATCCTGCTTCAGTTTTCTGAGGCACTACCTTTTCCTTTTCCGTGTTTGTGTGTGTGTGTGTGTGTGTGTGTGAGAGAGAGAGAGAGAGAGAGAGAGAGAGAGAGAGAGAGAGACAGAGAGACAGAGAGACAGAGAGACAGAGAGACAGAGACAGAGAGACAGAGAGACAGAGACAGCGAAACAGAGAGAGACCTTGAAAGTTGCTTAAATTACCAGGTGAAAATCAGATGAAAATAGTATTAATGTATATAGAAATCTAATAATGTTTTGTATGCTACTTATAAACTTTCAAAATGTCATTTAATAAAAAGGAGAGAATTAGTTTGCTGGCAACAGTCTCAACCTAGTAATGGAGGCCAGATTTTCTAAAATTAACTGGCCTATGCATTTCAAAAATGCCAATCATGATAGACAGAGAGAGCTGGAAGGTGAGGGAGATGGCTCAGCGGATAAAGCCTGGTGACCTGGGTTTAATTCTTAGTGGCCACATAAAGGTGAAAAGAGAACCAACTCCACAGTTGTCCTCTGATCTTCATACATGCCATTGTCCATGTGTATCTGTAATCACACATCATACACACGCTAATGACAAACATATTTTTTTTTCGGGGCTGGGGACAAACATATTTTTTAAAAAGAGTTATTTGTTTATTTTATGTATGTGAGTACACTGTAGCTGTCTTCAGACACACCAGAAGAAGGCATCAGATCCCATTACAGATGGTTGTGAGCCACCATGTGGTTGCTGGGAATTGAACTCGGGTCCTCTGGAAGAGCAGTCAGTGCTCTTAACCACTGAGCCATCTCTCCAGCCCCAAAGACAAACATTTGTAAATATTTGTTTGCTTTCGTGTTTGTTTGTTCTGTGTGTTCTTGCGAACATGCCACAGTGCAGATGGACGTCAGAGGACATTTGTGGGAGTCAGGTCTCTTCCTCCACCAAGTGTGACCCAGGGACCAACCTCAGGTCATCAGGTTGGTAGCACATGCTTTACCCACTGAAGCACCTTGCTGCCTCAGTGCCCACTTTCTGTCTGCTGGCTATGTGCATGGCTGCTCCCTCACCCTGAGGAGAACCTCGCCTGGTTCCTAGTGCATGCTCCACACAGGTCACATTCTCTACAGGCTAAACAGGGGACTTTTCCGTTATCTTTGGACAAGGGTGATGGTGGGCCTTTGAGCAAACTCTAGCATCTATCCTTCAAGTGTCCTGCTCAGTCTGGCAAGACCTTCGCCATGGCTTCAGTCCTAATGAGTTCCTGTTTGGAGAGTGAAGCATTCCCAATTCCTCTTATTTCAAACTCAAGTCACACGGAATGCTGAACACATTAGAGCAATCCTAGTGATAGTATTTTTGGCTGTTTAGAAGAGGAAAACAAAAATAAATGAGCCTTTTAACTCTGTTAGCTTGAATTTACTTAATCTCCCCCCTAGAACTACTAAAAATATTAATAACAATATACCTGGACATAATTTGGCTTGTTTACTCTTTAAGAAATAATTCGAGCTGGGAGGTGGGGTTGAGCACCTTTGATCTCAGCAGTCCCGCAGGTAGATCTCTAAGTTCAAGGTCAGCCTGGTCTACAGAGTGAGTGCCAGGACAGCCAGGGCTATAAAGAAACCCTGCCTCAAAAAAAAAAACTTAAAAGAGAGAGAGAGAGAGAGAGAGAGAGAGAGAGAGAGAGAGAGAGAGAGAGGTGTTTTGAGTTGTGTGGAGTCGCTGAGAAGTCCCCGCGACAATGGCCCTCCCTCCTGAACTGAAGAAGTTTATGGACAAGGAGTTATCACTGAAGTAAAATGGTGGCAGACGTGTCAAAGGATTGAATCGGGAATGACAAGTGTAGGGAGAAAGCAGCTAGAGAGCAACACAGCAGCCTTGCAATGGTCGTCTGAGGAAACGGCATCATCCTGTCAGTAGCCTTGGAAAGAGGTTAACATGGCCCTTCAGCAGAGGAGTGCACATCCCTCCCCAGGGGGCCCGTCTGACTGGTGTAGAACTGGGTCATGAACATTTTCATAAGAAACTTGTTTCTAAATAAACTTCTGTGATACTCCAAAGGGAAAGAAGAGAAAGAAAGAGAAAGAAAGAGAAAAGGGAAACATTTCACTAGTTGCTGCTCTTGTGCACAGTAGGGGAAACAGAGGCAGAGGCTCACATCTGTAATCCCAGCTGTCGGAAGGTAGTGACAGGGAGAGCAGGAGTTCAAGGTCAGCTTTAGCTACACAACAAACCCACTAGGCGGGGAGCAGTAGAAGCTGCTGTTCCCAATCACAGCCCTCCGCCTCTGCTCTCTCCTGACTTGAGGCACCAGAGCCTTTTCCCACAGAGCCCTCCTGAGTCAGGAATCTCCTAAGCCTGTTTGAATTCTCCATGTTCACCCCTTTACCCCCCAGAGATGAGAGAGGAATGAAGGGCTGTGGGCAAGAAGAGGGGGCCACACTTTCCCTAGGCCTCACTGAACTTTAACGTTTCTACTAATTAAACAACAGGGTGCTTTGCTTAACCCTGGGAACTGGTCATCAGCCTTTGACCTCGGCCCTCCTCTCCTGACTGGCTCCCTCCCCCACCTGGCCTCTGGACCTCTCAGATTCAGAGGAAAGAACCAGTTTTCGGAGGGATTCTCAGCAGTGTCTGCACGGCTTCTCTGCAGAAGCATCCACCATGTATTCCCCGGGAATAGGAAGTGCGGTTGCTGGAGAGAGGTAAGTGGTGGGCTTTCCCTCTGTGAGCTCTTGCTTGGTTTTCTGACCTCTGAGGGACTCACAAGGATGGCCTATGACATTTTTGAGACGACCAGGCCTTCTCCCTTCTTCCTTTTTGGAAGATGTCACTTCACCTAAGCCACACCTAAGGTTCTTAGCTCCTTCAGAAGCAAGGGGCACCTCCCTTGAGAAGAGATGGGCAAACCAGAGGACACTTCCTCTAGGACAGCGTCCTAATTTGCTTTCTGCTCCTCTTCCTGGTCAACTGCCCCCAGCCTGTGTCTGTGACCCCTGACTTCCTCCCAAAGCCTTATTCCCCTTTCGTGACTCCTTTCTTGATATAGGTTGTTGGAGGAAGCTGGAAGGGAGGAGGTAGCCTGACCACTATGGTTCCTGTTTATACCCAGCAGAGCTGAGGGCTCCCTCAGCGTCTACTCACATTTCCAAATGCACCCAAGAACAAAATGGGAACGACGAGATAACAGAGATGGTTCTCTCTCCTCTCCCTCACCCCTCTCTCCTCTCCCTCCTCATCTCTCTCCTCTCCCCCCTTCCCCTCTCTCCTCTCCCTCCTCATCTCTCTCCTCTCCCTCCTTCCCCTCTCTCCTCTCCCTCCTCATCTCTCTCCTCCTCTCCCCCCTTCATCTCTCTCCTCTCCCCCCTTCCCCCTCTCCTCTCCCTCACCCCTCTCTCCATTCCCTCCTTCCCTTCTTCTCTCCTTCTCCCCCCTCTCTCCCCTCCTCCCCCTTCCCTCTCCTCTCCCTCCTCCCCCTCTCTTCTCTCCCTCCTCCCCCATCCCCTCTCTCTCCCCCACCTCTCACCCTTTTCTCTCCCTTCCCTTACCCCTGTCCCCTCCTGTCACTCTACCTGTTGGTGTCAGACCACACCAAAATCCTTTGGCTGCCCTCACCCTCCAGTTAGCCCATCTCCCAGTGAGCAGCTACCTCAGCCAGGCTCTTCGGCACTCTATGCCTGACTGTTTCTTGCAGAAGGGACCGGAAAGACTCAGTGCTCAGATACGGACTCTTTCCTCTAGACTCAGGCACCCCAGAGCACGTAGAGGTAGAGAATTTACTTCTTGGTTATTACGTTATTGAGTATCCACATTCTCCTACCAGTCTCACTACTTCACTTTCTTTAACTGAGGTATTGAGTAGCCCAGGCTGCCCTCATGATCATGGTCCTCTTGCCTCAGCCTCCCGAATGTTGAGATTAATGGTATATACATCACCAACTGGCTACTAGCTCATTTTTAAGGAAGAGATATCAAGCTGGGCATGGTAGTGCATGCCTATAATCCCAGCGTTTGAGATCTGGAAGAAGGAAAATCAGAAGTTCAAGGTCATCCTCAGCTACATATTAAGAACGAGGCAGCCTGGGCTACTGAGACCCTATTAATTCATGGCACCCTCAAATGAGATTATCTTTACTTTTAATGACTCATGTTAGAAGCTATTAAAAAAATTCAGGGGACAGAAAATAATGAGGGCAGAAGTAAGGCTGGGGCAGTAAAGGTCAGAGGGCAAGGTTGTAGTAGTCATTGACTCTAGGGTCTGACTCAACGAGGAGGGGGAGGGGAGGGAGCTGCATGACTTCCAGGTATCTGGACTGGAGTCAGGATCCACTGGGTTGAAGGGTAGAAGAGCAGGTGTGTGTGGGAGGTGACAGCCCAGCAGGTCCCACCTCACTATGGAAGTAGTGGGCCCTCAAGACCAAACTGCCCGGCCAGTAGTAAGTTTGGCCGTCTGAGTGCAGGCTGGAGCTGCGGATCCGGAGCCTTTTGTATCCAGCTGCTCTTTTGTTGTATTACCCCCTCTTCACCAAAGCCTGTCCTTTAAGATTCAGGCTAATGTCCATCCCTGTCTGGGGTTTCCCTGAACCCTTCAGGTGCCTCTCTTCACTCTCTCGACTCTCTACCTTGGTGCCTTGGGCTGTGCTGTCTGCCACAGAAACCCTGTGGACGACATCTGCATAGCGAAGCCCCGAGACATTCTTTCTTAGCCTAGCATTGACACACACACACACACACACACACACACACACACACACACACACACACACACACACACACACACACACACACACGCTTTGCTCAAACGCCAAGAAGGCCAGAATCCCACGCTTCTCAGGAATAAGACTGCGGTGGTTGGTGGGGATGGAGAGTCACGGTTCTGTCCCTTGTAGGAAGCTTTGTCTCCTCTCTCTGCTACTCATTGGTGCCTTGGGCTGTGCTGTCTGTCATGGAAACCCTGTGGACGACATCTGCATAGCGAAGCCCCGAGACATCCCCGTGAACCCCATGTGCATTTACCGCTCCCCTCTTGAAGAAGGCCACGGAGGAGGATGGCCTAGAGCAGAAGGTTCCGGAAGCCACCAACCGGCGGGTCTGGGAACTGTCCAAGGCCAATTCTCGATTTGCCACTAACTTCTATCAGCACCTGGCAGACTCCAAGAACGACAACGACAACATTTTCCTGTCACCCTTGAGCATCTCCACGGCGTTTGCTATGACCAAGCTGGGTGCTTGTAATAACACCCTCAAGCAGCTGATGGAGGTACAGCGCAAAGCCCCTTCCTCTTTCCTTGCCAGGGAGCATCTCTTGGACTTCCTTATGTCTGACCACACAGCAGGTTGTGTAGGGGATCTCACTGTGGGCGACCATTTTCTTTGAATCACTACTTCATGTGTTAAGATAATTTTTCTTTTTTTTTTATTTATTTATTTAATGTATATGAGTACACTGTAGCTGTCCTCAGACACACCAGAAGAGGGCATCAGATCTCATTACAGATGGCTGTGAGCCACCATGTGGTTGCTGGGAATTGAACTCAGGACCTCTGGAAGAGCAGTCAGTGCTTTTAACCACTGAGCCATCTCTTCAGCCCCCCCCCCTTTTTTTTTCTTTTTCTTTTTTCTTTTTTTCGGATCTGCCTTCTTTTTTTTTTTTTTAATGATTATTTTATGTGCATCGCTATTTTGCCTGAATGTGTGTCTCACAGTTGTGAGATGTCATGTGGGTGCTGGGAATTGAGCCCTGGTCCTCTAGACAAGCACCCAGAGCTCTTAACTGCTCTCTCTAGCCAGGATTTAAAAAACAAACAAACAAACAAACAAACAAACAAAAAACTCTAGTTTTTGAGAGTTTTTTTTTTAAAAAGGATTATTTATTTATTTTATGTATATGAGTACCCATAGCTGTCTTCAGACACACCAGAAGAGGGCATCAGACCCCACTACAGATGGTTGTGAGCCACCATGTGGTTGCTGGGAATTGAATGGAAGAACAGTCAGTGCTCTTAATCGCTGAGCCATCTCTCCAGCCCCTTTTTGAGAGTTTTGAAGGTTTTGTTTTGTTTTTTCTGTGTAGCCCAGCATGACCCCAAACTTACTATATGTAGCTCTAGTTGGTTGTGACCTTGTGATGATCACCTGGCCTCAGCTTCATGAGTAGAAGAATTACAAGTCTTAGCTACCATGTGACTAATTATTTTAATTAGGCAAGGAGTTATTACCTGGATGTCTTCCTCTCATAAATGTTTCCTAGTCTCTCTCTTTTCAAAATTATTTTTCTTATTATTGTTTGAGGGGAGCACACCTGTGCCATGGCACGTGTGTGGAGGTCAGAGGACAACCTCCGGGAGCCGATTCCCTCCTCCTACCTTGTTGAAGGAAGCTCTCCCATTTCCACACACCACATAGGCCAGGCTACTCCCTGCAAGCCCCCTGGTTACCCGTACTTTCCGTACTGCTATAGGGGTGCTGGGATTCTAGATGCAAGCCACTGCGGGTGGCTTCTTGTGGGTTCTAGGGACCAACTGCAGATGGTCAAGCTTGATGGGTAATGCTTTTCTGCTGACTCATCTCGCCAGCTCATATTCTATGCTATTCATAGAGAGGAGAAGATTGGTATCACTTCTCTTTCCAGTCCTTCTCTCTCTGTCTCTCTGTCTGTCTCTGTCTCTCTGTCTCTCTCTGTCTCTCTGTCTGTCTCTGTCTCTGTCTCTCTCTCTCTCTGTCTCTCTCTCTCTCTCTCTCTCTCTCTCTCTCTCTCTCTCTCTCTGCGTGTGTGTGTGTTCTCCCCCCTTTCCTTCTCCATCTCTGTCACGGTCTCTCTTTCTCCTCTATCTTTCTCTCCCTCCCTCCCCATTCATTTTTGAGACAGTGTCTCACAATGTTTCACTCACGTTGCTCTTGAACTGGAGGTCCTCCTGCCTCTACTTCCCAAGTGCTGGGGTTACAGGTGTGTACTCTGTCCAGTTATTTGGATATCCTTTCATTTGATCATTTGTATGTTTTTTTTTTTTTTTAAATCCGGCACTACCTCTGTGCTGGACCATATGCTGGGTGGAGACTCCATTCCCTGCCCTGGTAGGGAAAGACGTTTGCCATGCAGCGGGCTCGAGCAGAGTGGCTCTTGGCGGGGACTCTAGGGCACTCAAAGAGGCAGGCTGTTTTAGAGCTAGGGGCAGCACCGAGCACTTCAGCTCAGTGGTTCCCCCACCCCTTCTCGGCAGGTCTGGGAAGAAGGGGGAGAAAGTGGAGCGAGATAACGAGAGACGTCATGACTGAGGCCCTGGTATCACCCCCAGCCATGGTTGGAAGCATGAGAGCCTTACTCTGCCCTTGGCTTGAGTGCCCAGCTGGCTTTCTTCAGGCCTCACTCTGGAAAAAACATCAATGACAGGGAGGCCCTCCAGCATGGCATTCACTGTCCTCTGAACACAAGACATGGAGGTCTGGGAGATAAAAGGGTTTACTCCCCTCTCCCCAAACAGCTGTTTCCCACTGAACAGCACTGATGTGTTCAGACTCAGGCATGCGGTTCTCCACACCTCCCCTCCACAGAAGGCCTAACTCTCAGAGGCTCCGTATTCTGCTTCTCTGTCCCCAGCACACAAGAGACTGTCCTTGCCCCGTTGTGTGTTCCTGATGCTCTTGTGAATGAATGGGGGCTGGCAGCAATTAGAACTCCTCCTGGGGCGTTCAGGCCCCAGTCTCAAGCACTTCCTTATATTCTGTCTCTGTTCCCTGCATGCGAGCGTAAACAAGACCTTTCCTATAAAAATAGACGAGAGCTGGAGACGTGGCTCAGTGATGGAGTACATGGCTAGTCATATGCAGAATGCGGGGCTTACTCTATTGGTGCAAAATAAAACCAGGAGGAAAAACCCACCAGAGGCAGAACAACACTGCTAATCCACACATGTCCTCCAAGTCCCTTCTACATAGCTTACAGTGTACGGTGTCAAACATAGAAAAATGGGGTATGATTCTCTTTAGAAAGCTATGGCGCTTTTAGTCCACAAGTGATAAAAAGGGACCTGGGGAGAGGGCTCGATTAGTGCTTTGCCTTGCACGTACCAAGTCCTGAGTTTGAGCTCCAGAACCCATGTACACGGCATGGTGCACAGAACCCATGTACTAGGCATGGTGCACAGAACCCATGTACACGGGCATGGTGCACAGAACCCATGTACACGGGCATGGTGCACAGAACCCATGTACTAGGCATGGTGCACAGAACCCATGTACACGGGCATGGTGCACAGAACCCATGTACACAGCATGGTGCACAGAACCCATGTACACAGGCATGGTACACAGAACCCATGAACACGGACATGGTGCACAGAACCCATGTACACGGGCATGGTGCACAGAACCCATGTACACGGGCATGGTGCACATGCTTGTTAATGCCAGCACCAGGGAGGCAGAGATAGAAGACAGACCCCTTGCCGGCCAGCCATCTTACCCTAATGAGCCAGCTCCAGAGCAGTGAGAGACCCTGACTCACATCAGGGGAAAGGTAGGTGTGGAGAGACAGCTCAGAGGTTTAAAGAGCTTCCCTTTCTTCCAGAGGACCCACGTTAGATGTTCAGCACCATGTCTGGCAGCTCGTAACCTCCTGTAACTCCAGCTACACAAAACCCAGCGTCTTCTCCTGGCCTCTTGAGGCACCCACATATATGAGGCACATATTCACCACCCCCAAAATAAACACAACTTTTTTCAAAAAAGGAGAAGAAGGTGTATGGCACCGAGTAACAATATTCGAGGTTGTCGTCTGACCTCTCCGGCCATGTGCATACGCGCCTGTGTGCTCACAGGTGCATACACGCCTGTGAGTTCACGGGCACACATACAAGCACAGAGTGCATATCAGAACATCAGGGAAACAAGAGAATAAGTAAAACCAAAAGGCCTCTTCCCACCTGAGGAACGAGCACGGAGAGGTGGGGAAGCAGCCTTACCATTTTGTGCTGTCAATGAAGAAGGTGGTCATGTGGGTCTATGGCAGCTTCCACAGCTCTGACTGACACATGTGTGGCTCTTAAGTCCCTTTTAGACCTAACACTGTGATTCATTTATTTCCTTCTGACACAAATCTTTTCCTCTCTCAGACCTTCTATAACCAGTATTCCAGAGCCTTCAAGAGTGCTGACCCAAGCAAATGCTGTGAGAATGCTTGTTACAAGGAGATGCACTATCTTGGGTCCTTTAGGTGTCCGTAATTACCAAGAGGACATCTCCCTTAGCAGTGAGAAAACACCATGCATTAGACTACAGTCCCTTGAAGACCTGGTGGTGTTCCTGTCTCTTGATCTTTCCTAATTATGTTTCCTGCCCTTTATTCTTTTTTCTTGCATAAAAAATAAGAGCCGAGTGAGTGTTTATGCTGTGCCAAGCACTGTGCTGGAGGGAACTAACAGCTCAGATGGCTCTGGGTCCAGCACTGTACTCTGCACCCATGGTAACTGACTGCCCAACCACACCACCGCCATCTTCTTTTGTTATCTATAGGTTTTTAAATTTGATACCATCTCCGAGAAGACATCCGACCAGATCCACTTCTTCTTTGCCAAACTGAACTGCCGACTCTATCGAAAAGCCAACAAGTCCTCTAACTTGGTGTCAGCCAACCGCCTTTTTGGAGACAAATCCCTTACCTTCAATGAGAGCTATCAAGACGTTAGTGAGATTGTCTATGGAGCCAAGCTTCAGCCCCTGGACTTCAAGGTGAGTTGTTGGGGTCAGAGTCCCTGCCACACAGACTGAGGAGGGAGAGAAACAGGATACAAAGGAACACCACAGTCCTTGACGATGGCTGGTGGAGCCCGAGGACAAATCAGAACCCACGGAACACACCCTTCCTTAAGGCTTCACAGAGCAATGGTCCTCAAGCCTTCGGTTATAGAGGCTCCTCTTAAGGTGTACAAGCGATAGCTTTTCATTTCATCTACCAAGTTCAAATACGTCGTGGTAAATGAAATTGGAGCACGATGTGTGTTACATGCTCCCTCGGAGATTCTCGAAGCACACAAGCCTAGTGTTTTGAGGAAGTAACTCAGCAAAGAGGTGCCTTGATTTCTGTTGTAGTTACTGTCCCACTGCTGTGAAGAGACACCATGACCAAGAAAACTCCATAAAAGACAACATTTCGTTGAGGGCTTACTTACAATTTCAGAATGTTAGTCCATTTCCTTTATGGTAGAAAGCGCGGTGGCAGACAGGCAGGCATGGGGCTGAGAACTTACATCCTGACAGGGAAGACAGAGAAAGAGAGATGGCAAAGCCCATCCCCAGTTACGCATCTCCTCATCTTAATCCTTCAAAAATCCTTAATCAGCGGGGGACTAAGCGTGCGAATCTATGAGCCCCTGGGGCTATTTCCATTCTAACCTCCACGCCATCTTTCTGTCAGCATTTTCTTTTCCTTTCTTTCTACTCCTTCCGACCCCCAGATAGGGTTTCACTATGTGGCCCTGACTGATTGGGAACTCACTCTGTAGACCAGGCTGGCCTCGAACTCTCAGAGATGCCTTCCTAGTGCTGGAATTAGAGGTGTGAGCCTCCGCTCACTGGTCAGTATTGTCTACATTTCTTTGACTACAGGGCACTCTCCCCTCCCATCCTCTGAACTGTATCATTAGGCATTTCCTCGCGCAGACTGTTTGGAGATTATGCTTCTATGAGTTTAGGGTTTCCAGAGTCAGAGTAGGTAACATGGACATCGTACCTCCTTCCGCCCTTAGCCTGACTTTCCCTTTCGTCTGTCCTGATCCTGTGTCTCCTCCTTTTTCCTTTTCTGCTTAGAACACTTATGGACAGGCTGGGCTCTGAGTGTGACCCTGTTATAACAAAAGATTAACTCCCTGAAAAAGTCAGTGACTGTATGACGACTGAGAGTTCCTCGGTGCGGGCTAAAGTGATGGCTTCTTAACCAATCATGGGAAAAGAGCGGGAAATGAGGGGCAAAGGAAATTCTGCACGGGGGAATTGAAAGTCAGAGGTAATGAATGGAACAGGTGGGTAGGATTATTTCCTGTTTTCCTTAGGAGAATCCGGAGGAATCCAGAGTGACCATCAACAACTGGGTAGCTAATAAGACTGAAGGCCGCATCAAAGACGTCATCCCCCGAGGAGCCATTGATGAGCTCACTGCCCTGGTGCTGGTTAACACCATTTACTTCAAGGTACTTGAGCTGCTCCTGCGGAGATCCCAGGGACTTCCTCTCACTATTCCTCTACTAAGCATGTGTAGTCAAATCCCTCCTGAAGTGGCCCATGCCTGGCCTAGGCAGCCATGTGGATTTGCTGAGAGCTCAGAGGTCCAGAGGCTTAGAGCAATCCCCAGGTTGGGGCAGACTGTGTGAATTTACTAACCTAGCATTCTTCAAGATATGACAAAATTGCACACTTGTGTGACACTTTCTGCCATCCAATTAATGTTTTCTTTTCTTTTTTAAAATTTGAGACAGGGCATTATGTAGCTCCAGTTGTCCTGGAACTTGCTAAGTAGACCAGGCTGGCCTTGAGCTCACAGAGATCCACCTGCCTCTGTCTCCCGAGTGCTGGGATTAAAGGTGTGCATGCTATCAAGCCCAGCTCTTTTACTGTGTTTAAAATCAGAAACAGGGGTTGGGGATTTAGCTCAGTGGTAGAGCGCTTGCCTAGCAAGCCCAAGGCCCTGGGTTCAGTCCCAGCTCCGAAAAAAAGAAAAAAGAAAAAAAATCAGAAACAAAATGACTTTACTGACAATCGTCAGTGATGGAGCCCCTACTGCCGAGAACAATTCCTATTTAACGTGGTTCCTTGGAGCCCTGATGCTCCAGGTGTTGGGCCCACCAGAGTAAGAGAGGGACTGTTATGTATATGGCTTGTTTTCCTCACAGAGGCCAGGGTTCTGAGGACTGCTCCTATTTGATTCCAATGATGCGGAACAGGGGAGGACAGTGGGAATGAACACCGCCAACACTCTGGGGGACCGTCCCTGCAGAGCAGCTGGAAGTGTGACATGTGTTGTTTATCCTCAGGCAGTCCTTCTTTCTCCACGTGGCCTGAAGACTTAGCCTGCCACTGCTACTGTCCATCACTCTGCCTCTCGGAGTTTCCCTCTCCTCGGGAACAGAGTAGACTGCATTTCCACAGCGTGCTGTTACCCCTTACAGCTTATGGAATAACTTGCTATTTATTGATACTCTAGATCCTCGAACCACCGAAGTGAGACCCTGGGCCGTTTGTGCAGTATTATTTCTTTGTTTTAAAGCTTGACTCCTTGTTTCTAAGTGTATGAATTCTCGTGAGTTACTGGGGAGTTACTGGGAGCTTTCCTATGGCCTATGGTAATGAGGCCTCATCTCTTTTATAGGCTTACCAAAAGGATAGAGAAGGTAACACAGGTGAAGAACTTGGGTGTTATACACACTTAGAGCACACAGTTAACATTGTAAAGTTGTTGACTCTTTCTAGTGCCTAACTTGTGGGTGAGAAACTGCCTCTCAGAAGAGTTAGTTGACTTAACTCAAGAGCAAAGAGCAGAGAAAGATAAGGAGCAAGGCAGGAAGCCCAGCCAGGGGCCATTCCCTGACTGGTGGGACTTCCAGACAAATCGCTGGGATTGCTGTCTGAGTCTGGCCTCTAACTCAGCAGGGACAGAGCAGAGAGTTCTGGAGGTCGGCACTGGGAAAGGCTGGTGGACAGCAGACAACATGAGATGGAATGAACTTGCGAGGGAGAGTAGGTTATTCTAGGGGTTAGACTTTCCTGACTTAAAAACAACAACAACAAGAACAACAAGAACAAGAACAACAACAACAACAACAACAACAACAACAACAACAACAGACAACAACAAAAATGCAATGCCAGGTTGGCAAGGTGGCTCAGTTGGTAAAGGGGCTCGTCCCACATCTGGCAGCCTGAGTTTCAACATGGAGCCCACATGGTGGGAGGAATGAACCATTTCCTGAACAATGATAAATTGTCCTCTGATGTCCACATACTCAGAGGCATGGCCCTCCTCTCAAATGTTTAAAAAAAAAAAAAAAGGAAATATTGGTGGAAATATAAAAAACTATAGAAAAAACAGAACAAAACATAGATAACTGCATGACACAGGTATAGTTATTAGCTTTGCAATGCATTTTTACTTCTTTTCCAATAACTACATTTATATGTTGATACAATCAGATAATAACGATTATGTCCCAGAGCAGTAAGTATCCTGCTAGGATATTTTTGTTCTTGCTTTATTATTCTCCCACTTGACCTCTTTCAGGGCCTGTGGAAGTCAAAGTTCAGCCCTGAGAACACAAGGAAGGAACCATTCCACAAAGTTGATGGGCAGTCATGCTTGGTGCCCATGATGTACCAGGAAGGCAAATTCAAATACAGGCGTGTGGGAGAGGGTACCCAGGTGCTAGAGATGCCCTTCAAGGGGGACGACATCACCATGGTGCTCATCCTGCCCAAGCCTGAGAAGAGCCTGGCTAAGGTGGAGCGGGAGCTCACCCCGGAGCTGCTGCAGGAGTGGCTGGATGAGCTGTCGGAGGTCATGCTTGTGGTCCACGTGCCCCGCTTCCGCATCGAGGACAGCTTCAGTCTGAAGGAGCAGCTGCAAGACATGGGCCTTGTTGATCTCTTCAGCCCTGAGAAGTCCCAACTCCCAGGTCGGTAGAGGGGAGAACCACCTCCTTTCCACTCCAAGGTGGTTTAACCAAAAGTGAGAGAATCAAGGAAAGTACAGTGAAGAGTGCCAAGCCAGAGTATCAGGATTCTGACTGTGGCTCTGTGCTAAGCTTGGGGTGATACCTTGCCCTTCTTAGCCTCCCTGTGAGAGAGAGTGTGTGCTCTTGCTTCCAGGAGTGCAACCAGCATGTCTGTCACTCCATGATTCTGTATCTAATGGGAGATCAAACCAGGTGGGGAAGAATTTGAAAAAGCATTGGAATTCAAAGAGACAGGCATGAAAATCCAGGCCATGTTGAGACCTATAATTCCAGCATTGGGAGGTAGGGTAGAACATTAGAGTGTTCCAGGCCAGCCTAGGCTATATAACAAGATCTTGTCCCAAAAGTAAATAAAATAGGGCCTAGAGAGACATGTTAGCAGTTAAGAGCATGTGTTATAATATTAACTTAACACATTATTAATATATTAATAACAATAACTAATTTAATAATACATTATTGCAGAAGACCCAGGATCAGTTTCCAGAACCCATGGTAGACAGCTCACAATTTTCTGTTACTCCAGCTCCAGGGGATCTGACTCCATAGGCATCTTCACTCCTGCACTCATGTACACACACACACACACACACACACACACACACACACACACACACACACACTACACACACCACACACTCCACACACACACACACTCACACACACTCTCACACACACACACTCACACACACACTCACACACACACTCACACACACTCACACACACTCTCATACAATGTCTCTCTCTCTCTCTCACACACACACACACTCACACAATCTTGATAAAAATAAAATATGATAGTAAATTAAAATTAAAAATGAACCTTAGCTGGGCCTGGAGGTGCATGCCTTTGATACCTGCACTTGAGAGGCAGAGGCAGGCAGATCTCTGAGACTGAGGTCAGTCTGATCAAGAATGAGTGCCTGGATAGTTAAGGCTACACAGAGAAACCCTGTCCTGAAAAAAAAACAAAATAAATACGTAAATAAAGAAATAATTTTAGGGCTGGAGAGATGACTCAGTGGTTGGGAGCACTGACTGCTCTTCCAGAGGTCCTGAGTTCAATTCCCCGCAACCACATGGTGGCTCACAACCATCTGTAATTGGGATCTGATGTCCTCTTTCTTATGTGTCTGAAGACAGCTACAGTGTACTCATATGCATAAAATAAATAAGTAATCCTTTAAAATAAATTTTAAAAAAAGGCCAGCTCAGATTACACAAAGATTTTATCTAAAAATGACTTAGATCAGGTAATTAGATTTAACTTTATTGGGCTATCTTTAGCTTTGAAAGCCAAACCTTTAAAAAAATGTTACCAGACTAGAAAGACATATTTTTGCTAGACAGAGTAAAGTTTTTCTTTAAGAATGGGGTCCCACGAGGCTGGAGAGATGGCTCAGTGGTTAAGAGCACTGACTCCTCTTCCAGAGGTCCTGAGTTCAATTCCCAGCAACCACATGGTGGCTCACAACCATCTGTAATGGGATTCAGTGCCCTCTTCTGGTGTGTCTGACAATGTACTCACATACATAAAATACATTTTAAAAAATTAACAAAAAAAAGAATGGGGTCCCACCCTTCCACCTTCCCAAAAAAGTTGACATTAGATTAAATTCACAAAATAACTTGCTGTTTTTAAAAGGTATCCACTGAAGGAGTGAGGGGATTATTAGGGAAGCTCAGCATCTGCTTCTCAAACCACAGTCCCCCTCCCTGTTCTTCCTTCCAGGGATCATTGCTGAAGGCAGGGACGACCTCTTTGTCTCCGATGCATTCCACAAAGCGTTTCTTGAGGTGAGTTCAGCTTCCTCCAGCCTCCGCCTTTTTTGCATTTTATCAATCTGCACTTCTGGAGTCTCCCGCTGCTCTCCTGGTGGAGATAGCCTTCTACCCGCAGCAGAGCACTGTGGCAGAGTCATCTCTGCAGTCCATCGTATACACATGGAGAAGCTTGCAGTCTTCTCCATGACGTCTGCCTCAGTATGGCACTTCAAGTGAACCCTCAAGCGTCTCTCCTGTCAGAGAGGCATATTTAGGGGGTAGCCCAAGGAAAAGGAGTCAGCAAAGGCCACGAAAGAGAGAGCGAATCCTAAGATGTTTCAGGAATGTGACAAGCATGGAGTAAGACTGAAACTGATTCTGGACAGAATGGGAGGGACGAGTTCATAAGTGAAGAGGGTGAAGGGCAACTGAACACAAGGAAGGGGGTTACTGATGAGTACGGGTCACCTCAGCATCACGTGTTCTAGAACTATGTCAATACCTAGCATTTCAGCAGACAGCTGGCACACGTTGATCTTGAGGGATTAACCACACACAGTGGTGTGCTGGGCCTGAGAAGTCCCAGGGAGGAAATGAGTAGAGTATTGACTGCTCAGCCCGGCTTCCCCCAGCTGAGGTGTGCATAGAATCGTGTGCTAGCTAAGTTGTGGCAGCTTGTAGTTGTTCTAGTTCTTAGGTACTGAAGTGTGGACCCATAGCTTTAGGTGGGGATCCTTAGAGTCATCCTGGAGACTGGAGGGTGGAACCTGAGAACTTGTTTCTTTTTGTTGATTTGTTTTTTGAGACAGGGTTTCTCCCTGTAGCCCTGGCCATCCTGAAACTTGTTGGAGAATCTTGTCTCTAGACACAGATCCTTCGGAGATTTTCACAATTAGGTTTGAGGCCCAATGGTGTAGGCTGTTCTTCATGGAAGATTGTGAGCAGGAGATGGGCCAAAGCTTATAGGACTTGGGTTTGCAAAGAAAGGTTGCAATCAGAGAAATGTTCAGAGTATAGTGCAAGAGAACTAATTCTAGGATCAAAGTAAGCTTAGTGGAAACTAAGGGAAGCAGAAAGACGAGAGACAGGAGGTCAGAACCTGCTGGATCGCACCACTTAGAATCGAATCCTAGAACAAATATGAAGTAGATACCGGACACCAAAGGGAAAGAAACAAACAAAACCCAAAGCATTAACCAGCCCCTCAAAGCACAGAGAGTGCCACGTACTTTATTTATAGTCAGGGACAGAATTGCCACAATTCCTGGCCAGCCTGGTCTATACAGAAAGTTAAAGGTTAGCAAGGTGTGCACGCACAGACACACACACAGGGACCAGGAATAGACACCTGACACAGGAGGCTCTTGAATGGCAGGCTAGCCTCAGTACCAGAGTGCCCAGCAAGATCCCATCCGAGAAGTCAGTAACGTCAACAGTTGTCGTTTTCTGAAGGCATCCCTTCAGATGTGTCATTGTTCAAATACTGTTTTTTTCTGGTTATTACTCCAAGAAAGACACCTCACGCAACTGGAGAACTGTCTTTTCATAAGCCACAGGCTCTTAGTGACTTTTTTGGGTAGTTATAGCTGGGCTTTCCTTATGCTTTAAGAGTGAATCTATTTAAATTGCAGATCTCTGATTTTTGAGTCTGAATTTCTCTTAGCAGTTGTTCAAAACAATGCTCTGTGATAGTGTTCAAAGACACTACCAGAATGTGACTTCTAGTGCAGAGATTACACTTGTGGAACTCTTGCAAGGCTCTGGATGAGCCCAGTGCATTACATACACTGGATGTTAAGAATGAGTAGGTTTCTGGAGGGAACCATTTGTGTCCAAGTGTTACCAGGGTGAGCTGCTGGGTCTGTGTGTGATTTATGTGTCTAGGATGGTCTGTAGGGTAGCTAATATTTGTTTCCTATGTAACCTGCAGGTAAATGAGGAAGGCAGTGAAGCAGCAGCGAGTACTTCTGTCGTGATTACTGGCCGGTCACTGAACCCCAGTAGGGTGACCTTCAAGGCCAACAGGCCCTTCCTGGTTTTTATAAGGGAAGTCGCACTGAACACTATTATATTCATGGGGAGAGTGTCTAATCCTTGTGTGAACTAAAATATTCTTAATCTTTGCACCTTTTCCTATTTTGGTGTTTGTGAATGGAAGTAAAAATAAATATGACTGCCACCTCACAAGAATGGACTTTACCACTGAAGACAAGAGACTCAAGTACAGACGCTATTGGGGTACTCAGGAAAATGACAATTTTCAGTTTCTCTCTACCCAGTAATCACTTTTGGGTAAATGAAAGGGAAGAAGCCAGCCATGGTGGCATATACCTATATCCTAGTACTTTTGAAGGTAGAAGCTGGGCAATCAGGAGGTCAGGCGAGCTGAGGCTGGGGTGTGGTGAAAGACCCTGTCTCAAGTTGTCTTTTCTCCTCCCAAAAGTAGAAAAGAAAACCATAAAAACAAGAGGTAAATATATTATTATTTCATTTTGGAGGACAGCAGGCATCTTGAAAAGGTAGAGGTGCCTTAAATTCTCATTCTTCTGCCATACTACAAACTAACAAAACAAAACAAAGACACACAAATCAACTTACCTCTATATAGGAAAGACAGAGATTCAAATATGAGTATTAAACGTTTTATTTCTCAAACCACTCACATGCATAATGTTCTTATACACAGTGTCAAAATAAAGAGAAAATGCATTTTTATACAAACAATTTCAAGTATACATTAACAGACTTCTCAGATTACTAGCCAAGTTGCTAAGATTTCATTCACATTGTTCTTAAAGCTGTTCAACGAGAAAGCTTTTGCTAACTGCTTTAAATATGTTTATAGAAACCCACATCTTAACTCTTCTTTGAATCTCTCCCCCCTTGACCCTCGTGCCCTCCCCCCTCCCCGACACAATGGGCTCCAGGGGCTCAGGAGACATGCTACCCCTCCAAGAACTATTGGCTTGTCCAGGGAAAGACAGATTCTACAGGAGGAGAGTCAGGGTCCCCTGTCACACAGGGGACCCAAGCTCAGTACTTAGCTGTGACACAGTTCTGGATAATATTTTAGTGCCATTGTTTTCGCTTGAAAACAAATCAAAAAATCTTTTTAAATCAAAAACAGAAAAAAACTACCACAAAACATGATTTTTTTAAAGATATAATTTGGCAGATAAAAAATAATTCAATGAGAATAAAATTTCCCCCAGAAAAAAAAAAATCCAAAATCAGCGTAAGTATTTTGAACTCTTATTTAGTGGTTCTTTTTCCCTTTGGCAGGGAATGCTTGGGGGCAGCTTAAAAAATGTGGCATTTGTGTTCACATTAAGGTATTTGTTACTGGGGCAGCAGTTGCCGAGCATGTGTAAGGCCCTGGGCTCAATCCCCAGCACTATGGGGGTAAGGAACAAGGAAATGTGGTTAAACCTTACAGGGTCTGGCAAGAGTTTTCCCTCTTCAACTCTCCTCCTGAGCGATCTGGCTTCGGGGCCAGGAACAGCCACACTCCTTAGGAATTAAAGTGCATACTTCTTGTTTTTGTTTTTTCTTAGTAAAGGGGAAGGGAGGGTTTACACTTACGTGATGATTAAAGGAGACTGGGGAGAGAAAATCCTACTCCTAATATAGGTATTTATAGTTAAGGTCACGAGGGAAAGAAAGTTTCGGGAGGAAGGATGCACAGAGGCATCCCTGCGTTCTCGGGTGTGGGAGTGCCGCACTGCTGCGCTCCCTCAGGCATCTTTACTGTTAACGGCATAACTGCTGTAGATGAAAGACACGAATCTCAAGTGTCCCTTTCATAGGGAGAAAACAGACTGGTAGTTAAAAATAATCTCTCCATTCCCATCCAGGACCAATGCTTTAGAAAGTGATTGTCTGTTTCAATATGAAGTCTCCTTGATGAACTAGTAGGAACTAGTCAGATACCTGCTGCTTACAGATGCTACTGTGTCAGCCTCAGAACAAGAAGAGGCTGCAGTTCGACTCTTGCTGTCCCTCAGTAGCAGCTCACGTGAAATCTTTCTGTCATTTCGTAATGTGACAACTATAACCAAAATCTAATTATGTTTCCTTATGTTTTCCGGCGGTTTCTTGGGATGAAAACTCCCAAAGTTCTCAAAGAGAAGTTAATGCTACATTATAAGCTGTGAGAAGAAGCAATGGGCTCAAGATACGAAGAGGGATCTCGTCCTGGATTCTGGCCTCTGAGTCCAGTGTGATCTATTTTTCACAGTGACCAGTGGGAAGGCACAGTGCCAGGGACAGGTAGCCGGGAGACAGCTGTCACCCGTTAGATAAGCACCATAAATAGAGAGGAGTTGGATACAGTTCCTTCAGAATAGGTCCATCTGAAGGAAACCAAAGGTCTGCTGCATTGCTGTTCCTCTTTCGCCCTCCGCCTTCTCTGCCTTTCACAGGCAGAGCCTGAGTAGCCCATCCTAAATGACAGGAAGCAGGAAATCTAAGTGCTCTGCCACTGTACTTTCCCTCACTTAGGTAGACTAGAACCCTCGGTCCAGAGTGCTGTTCCTAAGATGTCTTAAAGGAAAAGGAAGCCACTGGGTCCTGAGTAACAGATCCATTAGAGTACGAAACAGTGACTAGGCTGAAGCTGTGAACAGACCCCAGCAAGTGAAAAGCTAACGGACTCTGAGCGCACACTTCCTTGGCCCACAGTTCTGATGACACCTGCTTTCACTGGGACTAGAGATGGAGCAAGGGAGTCACACTGTGACCAGACTAGCACTGCTTGGCTGTCTCAGAAAGATTTGGGTCTGGAATGACAGTGATGACAGCGCAGTGGCGAGTGCTTGCCGAGCACACTCCAGATCCTCAGGCTCCACACCCAGTACTAAAAGGACACGGAGAGAGATGGGGCAAAGGAGGGGAATGAATGAATGACTGAATGACTGAATGAGCAAGACAGCACATTAGGGTGGATGATGATCTGACTTTACATTTGTGATAATATTTTTACTCTTGCTCAAAATATCAAATGCTGACACACTTAGCTTTTCCTACCACTTCCCACCTTCCTCTTTTGTCCCTTCAAAAAGCTTAAAGTCCAGTGTGGTATAATTTGCATAAATGTCATCAAGTTTCACAGTATTCTACCATATTCTCCAGGATGAAAACCCCTTATAGTAACTGCTTTCCTATCCTACTCAGGGTCAGAAGTTCTCAGCAAGTCATCCTAAGGCAGGGAGGCAGTTCTCTCTGATGCTGCATTTACAGCTAAGTAGCCAAGGCCTTAGATGCTACTTAGAAGAATTGTTCATATTCTGACTCTAATTAGCCCCCTGCTCTAATCAACCTTTTCCTTTACCTACCTTCTCTTCCTGTTGACACCACCTATTTCTGAAATGATCAATTACTTAAAGGCACACTTCATTCAGCAGCTAGAAGCTGCCCAGTGGTTACTCTGAAAGGTGGTTTTCATTTTTATGTGGATGGAACAACTCTTGCCTCTCCATTGCCACAGCAGGCTGTCAACTGTTACACAGCTTTTCTACTCAGGGTGAGAATGGAAGCCGTGGAATTTCCTTTGGGAATGACTGGGTCAGGTCTTTTAACGTCCTAGACTGAAAGATGTTAAGGTGACTCATTCCACACACCAGTCAGAAATATTTAGGCTTTAGCTAGTTCATTTCATTCAGAAAGAAACAGCTAAGAAGTCAAGAGTCACTTGACAATCCTACCAGGCTAAGAGACAAATAATCACAAGTGTCCTGATCACCCAAGACAGGGATATTCTTTTCTCCATAAGTAACAACACTACCTGTTTGTTTCACAAAAAATAGAGGCCCAAAGGCAGGTGGAGTGTGGCTTCAGGACACCGAAGTGCTACTCTAGTTTGGCTGTCAGAGTTGGGCAATCATAACTCAAATCACACATGCAGAGGAAAAGGACTCTGGAGATCAGGCGTGAAGACTGCTTTTCTGTACATATGCACATTTTGTACTTGGCACACAGGGTACTTGATAGATCTAATAGTTTTCTCCAGACCTACTCTGAGAAGTAGACAAGCCTGCGCTCTGGCCCACTGTCAGCTTTATGCCCAGAACCCTACTTGGGACAGGAATAAAGGTACCAGTGTCAAGAAAACTAGCTTCCGGCATTTCTCTACTGGAGTCCCTTTGACTCCAAGGCATTCTTTCTCTTTCAAATAAAACCAAACGCCCCCAAAACCAACTCCAACCCCAACCCTGCCCTCTAAAACAAAACCAAACATCTTCATTTCACTTGGGGAGTGGGGGAGAGAGAATGAGATAGTTCTAGTTTGAGGTTATCCTGTCTAAGACACAAATGAGTACTCACTAAGTGAATTCCAGCCCTGGCTGTACATCAGAGTCATCAGGCAGGTTTCTGTAGTTGCTCACGGGACTGCATACAGGGCTCTGTGCATGCTAAACAGGAGTGCTATACCGAAGCAGCCCCTGCACTCCCACTCCATCCCTAGGGATCTTTCTAAAGCCCAGGTTGCACAACAGACCCGGCAAATGGGAATGTCTGGAAGTGGTGTCACAAAGGCCCAATGCTCATCTAAACCAGAGGAAGAGCATAAGAAGCAGTTCCCTCCAACATTCAAGAGTTTAATGTAACTCAAGAAAATTACCTGGGTATTTACTTTTTCCTCCAAATATTAGTTTAACCAAATAAGCAACCACACTGACAATAAAGTATTATTAAGTAAGACTTAATTAAATAGTGTTTTAAAGAATGATTTATAACAAGACATCAAGGGTAGGCCTAGAATAAGACTGCATACAAATTGTAAGCTGGAGGGAGAACCTTCTTAAGCACAACTTAATTCCTGAGCCTGACATGCGAGCATGGCCTGCAGACTGAGAACGACTCTACAGCCTAGCACTGAGCAGTTGTGGTGAACAGACTCACGTGTTTTATTCATCCTTCTCCCTGGACGACTCATACTGGATTTATTCACAAGCTGCTCACGGTCACTTATGTGGAGTGCTTTTCTCCCTTTAGGGAACTTCACATTGTCTGTATTCCCTACTTGCCCTACCTAGTGTCACAAGGAAAGAAAACTGTACCCGGAAAACAGTGGAAACACCTAAAGATCTGAAAATGAGTAATTCTCTAATTTCCATTTCTAACCAGAGAACTGCTGGTTTTAGACACTGCTGCCCACATGGAACAGATGATGAAAAGGTGAGAACATTGTGGACCTCCTCTGTTACAGCCAACAGTTGCTCCTCAGCTGTTAACAAAGGGAGGTATTGACTTGCACTGGGAACTAGCATCTCAAGCAGAAACCAATTCTGACTTTGACTATCATGACAGTTAATTGGCATTTAAAAAAACATCTATTTTCAAAGTAAAAGCAAAGAGATCATCCAAGAATCCTTGTCATGTAAGATATTGATAGTAGCCTTGTTATGAGGAACATGTGGTTAACACTCCAGTCCCTACAAATGAACTGCAAGTGGCAGGCAATGAAAGAACAGCGCTGCTTCACGTCATTCAATGTAACGGGGGCATCTGTGAGAACAAACAAACAGAAGAAGGTGTGGTGGCACATGCTGGCAGTGTCAGCACTCAAGGGGCCAAGGCAGGACAGTGAGAGTTGAAGGCCAGCCTGAGCTACAAAGCAAGGCCTGAGGTTCTGCCTTGGGAACATCACAAAGAGACAGCAAAAACGGAGGGTGAGTCAGGAGGATGGAGAGTTTGAGGCCAGCTTGGGCAGCATAATAAAGCACAGCACATGTGCATGGGCACACACACAGAACAAAGCCTCCACATCTACTAGATACTCCTACCAGACAAGTGCAAGACTTGGGCATCAAGGATCAAACATTAACATCTGCATGGCAGCCTCTGTATTTGAGTCTAGCTTTCTTCTATTGCAATAGAAAGCTACACCTATTTCTTCAGCAAATGCTCAGAGGTAGAGGAGCTGAAACATACATAGAAAAGAACAGGGTAGATGGTCTGAGGAATCAAGCTCCTGTGACAGGGCTACAGGGAGATCTTAATGTGCTCAGTACTCAGTGGGAGGTAGGATGCTCTACATGGACTCATCTGCCTTCATTAGACACCCTTTCCTTACACACACACACACACCTAACAGCTCCCAGCAACACTGCCATTCACAGCCACAGGACGCTTATCCCAACAGCTGCTCTCAGGCTGTCTGCTGTGTACTGATCCCTAGACCTTCTCAGGCAGCTATAAGCATATTTTTCTTTTCTTTTGTCAGGGCTTTAAGCATATATTTCACTTTAATACCTATATCTGCTAGCTCTTAAAAAAAAAAAAAAAAAAAAAAAAAAAAAAAACAAAAAAAAAACCGGATGCACTGTTAGATGTGTTATAACATCTTTATAAATAGAAAGTGCAAGAAGTAATTTTTTTCAGTCCAAATACAAAGTTAACAAAAGCTCTCATAGCTTACTATGCCGAGTATTTAATTTTTAGTACAACACAGCTAACAAAATGCTTCTATGCTACCAAGACCATGATGCGTGAGTAAATATATTTATAAACATACATTATGAAAAAGACATTAAGAAAATAGCTAACCTTCCCATAAAATTATTTGCGTGAACTATCTTCAGTATATCATTGTGTTTAATGCACATGCATATACAATTGAATTCTTTAGTGATATTTTTATTGAGCTATTTTTCCAAAAAGAAAACAGGCTCATTAAAAAACAACAAAACTTATTACCAGATTTAAAGTCATTTTTGTAAAAATACTAGAAACTCCGTATAAATTCTAAATATGTCTGCCACCCGAGAGCATTTCACAGGTGGACTTTCAGTACACTTTTTGTGACCTCTTTAGTAATTTGGCTTCCAGAGGAAACACATTTTAGCTTTGTTCCCTGCACAGCTGTTTTGAGTGGTTCTTAACCACTACAGCTGCATTTCTATGACTTACAGGAAACATGTCATTCTCAAATGCCATTAGCATCTGCTTCGAGATGAGGCTACAGACAGAACTTAACCCTCAGGTAGTGGCTACTCACTCCAGCTGGTGTGACTGTCCACTGAAAGGAAAAGAAGATTGTCAGTCTATAGGACTCTCCTTTGCTTGCCTTGCTCTCTTTCTATGTAACCACCCAAGGCCTACAAACTGGAGACCACGCGATTCCAGAGAAGTCCTCAATGAATACAACATGCCAGGTAAGACATAGGTTATCACATTAAAATTGTCATTTCCTAGGACTGTAATTTCAAAGCTTCTCTGTAAGAAAGACAGAGGTAACTGGATTATATTAGGGTGGAAATGAATATTTTAAAAAGTTTTAAATTAAGTTTTATTCTTTTTATTCATTAAAAATGTCCCCTCTTCTTTACACGATAAAACCTAATTAATCTTCACTCTATCCTTGGACACCTATCTATACTATGTTCCCCCCCACCCCCCCAGTTCCTAGCATTTTATAGAGTCCTAAATTAAGCCTTTGGCTCCTACTACTCCTCTATTTCTCCAGGCCTCATTTAGCAGCAGAGATCACTGGAGTACATGAGAACTAGAAATGATGGGCCAGAAGCTACTTCTCTGGTAAGCTACTCACTTGGTATCACAAACCTTTTTTCTCTTCTAAGTGAATTGATTTGGGGATACTTAGTAGAGTACAATTCATTCTCTACCATCTTCTTCTCAATGCAGGACTAGTTACGTTTTCCAGTCTCATTATCTTACGTCAGCAGAAGTTTAAGTGAAGCATTATAATTCTGACAACTCCAGCCTCAAAAAAAAAAAAAATCAAAGATTGGTGACTCTGAATTAGAGAAGCTAATACACAAAATTGGGAAACTGATTGTACTGTAAGAAAAGCAGTAAGGGGGCTGGAGAGATGGCTCAGTGGTTAAGAGCACTGACTGCTCTTCCAGAGGTCCTGAGTTCAATTCCCAGCAACCACATGGTGGCTCACAGTCATCTGTAATGGGATCTGATGCCCTCTTCTGGTGTGTCTGAGGACAGCTACAGTGTACTCACATACATAAGATAAATAAATACATCTTTTTAAAAAGAAAGAAAGAAAGAAAGAAAGAAAGAAAGAAAGAAAGAAAGAAAGAAAGAAAAGCTGTAAGAATAGGATCAGCCAATTCATCTTTAAGCATAAAATTATGAGAGGAGAAGTGGTAGAGATAGAGATGGGATAAGACAAGTAGGCAAAACTGACGGTGGTGAGCAGATGTCACTCAGTGGTTAGAGCACTTGCCTGGCATGTATGAGACAACAGTACAACAAGAACCTCTGATGGTCTCAACAACAGGATAGCAAGCCACACCAGAGGAATTTCTGAAATGACTCAGTAGCCATACATTTTCCTATCATAGGAATTTCCCGCCTATTTATAAACTTAAATACAGCTATCTCCAATACATCAAAATCTCAAACAGCAATAGTCTTTTACTTCTTAGGGAGCGTTTGGCTCAGCACGCACAGCTATTGTGGCTTCACAGCAACCACAGCAGAATCCCATTAACAACGTATAGAATGGAAAAGGACAACTGCTTTAAGGGTGGACTTGAAAGAAGGCTATAAGTAATAAGATGAGCCTCGAGTATTCGTCTCATTCTTCTAGATCTTTCACTGTCACAGGGCAGATGTAATATACAGCTTCACTGGTATTAATAACCGTCTGCAAAAGGTTTAGGAAAGAAGAAAAGCTGAACGTTACCTGTAAACAAGTAAACATGCTCTCAAATCTCTGCATGCCTTTCATAAGGTTTAGGGTGGGCCCTCTCCCCTAAGACCTGGGCTCACCACTTTACAAAGCATGGCAGCGACTCCATGCCTGGCCTCTGAGAAGACTGGCATCCTTGCCCAGCCTGAGCTGCCCTGTTAAAAGTCCGACTACCTGCTGGGTGGTGGCGGCCCACACCTTTGATCCTAGAATTTGAGAGGCCAGTGTAATCTACAGATTGAGTTCCAGGGATAAAGAAATTCTTCCTCAAAAAAACAGAAAACAAAAACAAACAAACAAAAAGAAGTCCGACTCTCCTGGAGAACCCTGCAACCCAATGACAAGGCGAGACCAGCTTTTCAGGCCTCCGTACACCAGGCACACACGGCATAGTCTTGAACTTTTTAGACCAGCGCAACCACCTCCCTCTTCCTTAACTTCCAACTTTCTACAAAGTCAAGATCTTGTAAGCCCCTTTAAACTTTAGAGTAGTTTGTTACACAGCAACAAGTGACCAGAAAACAGTTTTATTTTTAAATAGTGACTTACTCAATTAACTCACGATTAGACCTGCCAAATTGGGCCACTGTTCTGAATAAGTTGGCAATATTCCTATTCAAATCTGCAGAGACCAACTGCATCATCCTTTGAAGGAGTCTGCTAATAATATACAACATTTTACTTATTTATATATCTATGGGTGTTTTGCTTGAATGTGTCTTTGCACAGTGACAATGCCTGGTACCTGAGGAGGGCTTTGGATCCCATGGGACAGGAATAACAAGACAGTTGAGAGCTGTCATGTGCTAGGATCCACACTCAGGTTACAAGTTCACTAAGGGTGAACATTAGTGCGTACTGTAGGGGGAGTAAATGCACTATAATGGAGGTAGTCTGGCCTTTGGAATTGGATTGGTAAATATCAGATCTTCAACTTAGGTACCCTCAGGCTTGTCAGTGTTTTCCTCTATAAAATGTGCCATAATCACACTCACTAAAGGCACTAGAGGCTGTTAGGTGTCAGATTGCCTATGAAAGACCAAGTGTGCCATTCTAAGATGAAGATAACAATAATCAAAACAGACCGACACGAGGATCAGATAAATTAATAGAACTGCGTCTTGTACATAAACATTCAAAAAAGTTGGCTGGCGCCCGATCTCGTCTGATCTCAGAAGCTAAGCAGGGTCGGGCCTGGTTAGTACTTGGATGGGAGACCGCCTGGGAATACCGGGTGCTGTAGGCTTTAAAAAAAAAGTTGGCTGTTTTTAGTATTACTATTATCATCTTAGGACTATGTTGACATAACTGCAGTTATGCAGTAGAGCATGCAGTGCAGTTAAGGACTCTGTTTTTAGAACTTCTCTATAGTAAAAAGTGCAAGCTTCCTAAAAATTAATATATCAGATTCCCATCAGTAAAACCTACTTGACTCTCAAGAATGGGAAGCCCTGGTGGGCACGGTAGAGCTTGCCTTTAATCCCAACACTCAGGAGACAAAGGCAGGCAGAACTCTTTGAGTTCCAGCTTGGTATATGTAGTGAGTTCTAGGGCAACCAGGGCTACCTAGAGAGAAAAACAAGACAAAAGAATGGGTAAGCCACAACCAGTTAAAGCTCATTTTGTCTTAGGCATACTGTCTGGTATCAAAAAGTACTTAACATTTCTTGACTGGAACATAGCTTCCTACATACCAGTGAAGGCATTACATGTTTCCATGAGATACCCCCAGCATTAAGGAAAATTCACATCCTAAAAGTCAGGGCATTAAATTATAGTGTTGGTCACCTGGGATGCTCAATGCAAGGCTACCTTAACTGGGTGGGACACTTGAGATTCTTCCACAGGACCTACTGAGGAAATACAAAGTAGCAAGCATTAGAAAAGTTCCCTCCTCACCCCACCACACCCTGCCTTTATAAGTTAGCCTTGCTGTTTAAAGCTTCCTCTAGTTGAGCTACTACTGGTGTCCTTTTAACTGTGTTAAGAAGTTAAATATTTTTGATATATAAGGGGAAGGATGTGAGGTTAGGATTATTTATAAAAAGTTATTTTTGTACCCTCTATAAAGATAATGTGGATTTCAGATAATATTTGTCTTTCCAGCATTGTTGTTAAGTGTCTTTGAGAAAACAAATGGTCTTTCAACACAACAAAAGTAGACGATCGGGGGTTTGAGGTCACTGTCCCTAGCAATAATTACTCTCTTTGTAATGTAACAAACTCAGGTGTTCCAACGTACTCACACTATTTAACTTTGGACTGTCCTGAGGAAGAAAGCCTACTTACTATCTAAACACCATTTAAAAATCCTGATCTAAACACCAGGAAAATACTGGAAAGCAAAGAAGCAAAAATATGGAGGATTAGTTGTAACACTTAGCAAATGTCAATGCTTTCAATCAATTCCTATTTAAATGACATCTATTAGCAAGACCTCAAAGAATATGGTTGGATGTTCAGTTATCTACAGCAAGTTCTTTGCCAAGAAACATGTTCCAGGTCAACCAGAAAACCCCATTATTACTAAGTGTAATGTGCTCTGAAATAGGATAGATTTAACTTAGATGAACAGTCTGAAACTTTACAATGAGGATTATCTATTCTTCAGAGGATACTATATCATAGAGCAATATTTTATTAGAAGGCAACTTTAAGAACAAAGAAGTGGCCAACCATGGTGACACATGCCTTTAGTGCCAGCACTTGGGAGGCAGAAGGATCTCTGTGAGTTCTAAGCTAGTCTAACCATATAGAAGTTCCAGGCCAGCCAGAGATAAAGAGTCAAACCCTGTTACAAAATGAAACAGCCAAACCAAACCAAACTAAAAGAACCAAAGACATGTTGTGCATTGAGATTAATGACTCCTCCCACTTTTATCTACAATGACAGGATTTATAACAACAAATCAAATTCACCATACTCAATTATCATAGCTTAGAAAACTTTGCCCACATAGAATGCTGAAGTCCTTGTCTTATTTCCAAATGGGAAGAAGTCATATTCTCTTGCAAGAATTTCTATGGCCACAGTTAAAATTTTACTTTTCTCCACATCTTATATAACACTAAGGATGAATGTTTGTAAAGCAAATACGTAATGGTCCAATATGTATTTTAACAAGTTAGACAATAGTAGGTATAGAAGAATGGGCCTAAGAAAAATTTGAAATCTGATGTTTTACTATGTTTTAAAACATCCAAAAGAAAAAGATAAAGATTTTGAATTTTTTTTATTAGTCCACAGGAGGACAGAGTGAATTTGCTTACAAAAATTAAAGTGAAGGAAAAAGTATGGGTGTCTAATCTAGAAAAACAGTACATCTGATAAGATCAAAACATCTTTTGTTTTGTTTTTTTGAGACAGAGTTCTCACATAGCCCTGCTACTCTCAAACTCTATGTAGCCGGGGGTAACTCTGAACTCCTGATCCTCACCTGCATCTTCCCTCCCAAGTGCTGGGATGGCAGGCAAGGGCTACTGTAAGCAGTAATACCTATCTGTAACAGAAATTGTCCTTTACTTCTAGAGAGGTTAAGTTATTATGCAAATCAGTTAAAGCCAGATCAAAAAATGGCAAAGCTTACTTATACGAACATAAAGCTTTGAGCAGGGTAACCGTTCAGCTCCACACTGTTGTAAGTGGGAATTTTTTAAAATAAGAAATATCCTGTTACAAACAACTCTTCTAACTTAATCTACTTGAACCTTTTAGACAAAAACAAATCATAACCCTGCTTCCATTCTAATTCATTCTAATACCCTTTGGAATAGCAACCAAGCACAAGAAACACCAAAAGGGCTTATGGGGATCCAGAAAAGAATGACACACTCTTAAGTACCAGAGGCAGGCAAGACTGTGAAATTAGAGCCTCTGCCAAACTATGCTAAGGGCAAACGTCAGGAGAAACAATTTGTAGTTAATCTTTGAAAGGAAGCAGTGAGAAGATGGCAGACCTTCTCTGACCTTCTAGATGTGGAGTACTTTTAGGCTTTGTTGGCCATGGACTCAACTTTATTATTATAGTATAAAGAGGCCATAAACAATGCCTAAGTCCTTAAGTGTTTGATATACATTTGTTACATAAGCAGGTGCCCTTGTTTTTCACTTGAAGGCCATGGTTTGCTGAACCCTGTTCTAACTCAAGCCCTAGGGATCTGCTTTGCTGAGAGCTACACCCAAGCTCAGTGGTTTACCCGGCAACTACTTGCTGTTCTTTCCTAACTGTCAGGCATGAAAATGTTCTAGTATCTTAGTTTCTTTTCATTGTAGCCCATGTAAACAGCTCCACTTCCAAAGCCTGCTCAGCAACGACCCAGTCAGTATTTCTTGAATAAATAAGTATACAAATAAGAAAGCATATTCAGAAGAGGAAGAAATGACACCTGCTTACATATCTGCTGGTTCAAGTCTTTCTGATGAAGCACTTTCTACTACAGTTAAAGTCTTTCCACTGCCACTGCTTCCGTTTCTTTAAATTAGACCTTCTTGTTAAACAAAAAGTAATTTATACAGGTTAAAAAGAAAGAAACTAGTGTGAGTTAGTAGTGAGACTATGTAAAAGCTATTTCTTGTACAAAGGACTACTCAACTATTAAAATGAAGTTGCAAATGTCACTCTTCCACCAGATGAATCCAGTGGAAGCTGGATTTCCACTATGAAGAAGATAGACAGTCTACATTTACTTCATACTGTCTTTGGAAAATTGTTTCAATGATGGGAAGGGAACTGGAAACAAACAAACAAAAAACCCATGCAAAAACTTTTCTTAACTGCTTTCTTCCTTCTTTGAACTTTACAGACTAATTCGGTTTTATAATAAAATGGAATGGGGGCCAAGTGTGGTGGTACATTTCTGTAATCTCAGTACTTATGAGGTCAAAGCCCTCTGGGTTATACATCGAGGGCCAGGATAGCAAGGGGCTTTTATATATATAGCAAGACCCTGCCTCAAATACCCAAAAACAAAACAAAACAAAACAGAAAACAAAACAAACCGAAACTATGGAGTCACTTGGAATTTATATAAAATAAAACTCAACTCAGTTTAGAGGTAATTATGGTTCTGAGTAAAAAAGAGAAGAATTCATTAGGAAGAGCCTTTCTGTGTAAATACAGTGATACTGCCGTGTGAATGCCATAGTTTATGCCAGTGTCAGAATTCAGAGAGAATAGAGTCTATTTAGAGTGAAAACATACATACACACGTGGCCAACTCTCTGCTCTCTCTCAGAACACTGGACAGCCCCTGTGCTGCTAAGTTCCACTGAACGGAAGCAGCCCTAACACTGCAATCTCATGGCATTCCGTTACTACTGCTGACTGGGCTCTCACTGCTAATGTGGTTCCCCTCACAAGGTGACGTGTGCAAGCCAAGATTTGGTAGTAAGTTTCAGCATCAGCTGAAGTCCATTCAGTACACCCTTAATGAGCATACATACTCCTTGTACACACCAATATTCATTAATACACATGTATACTACTAACCCTTATGACCCTACAGTGACGTTAGCAAATAAGTAGGACAATGTCACAGTGAATGTGGATAAGAATCCTGGATATTTAGATTGGTATCACTTCTAACTAAAACACAAGATTATTTTTGCAAACTTTGTTTCAAAGGTAGCCTGGCTAGAAGTCTCATGAATTTCATGGCTCTGGCTAGGCCAATTAGAGGAGAGAACCAGCAAAGAAGATTGTGCTGATGTGGTCCTAGGACGGGAAGCACTCTGTTCACAGTATCAGTACAGTCAAACCCTATTAGAAATGAGTGAGAACGGAAGGGAACCCACCAAGCATGCCTAACATTTCCACATGAATTCGACAGTCTCTACCCCATTCAAGCTGCTTGTGCCTGACCTTAAATGGAGTGTTGATAAGTGTTCCCGTTTCTTTTTACAGAAATGACTGCACTTTACCATTATAATTTGATAATAGTTAAAAGCTCAACTTTTTCACATACAACCTAAAACGCTATTAAATGCAAAAAAACAACTTTTCAGCATACAACTTAACTTTTCAAAAGAAGGGCAGACTTAAAATATTTTTGGTTGGCTTAAAAAAATCCATCTGAAGCAGCATCTTCTGTACTTCCCAAGCTACCTGCCTGATCAGTAATGACAAGATGTGTCCGCTGAAGGCCTTGAGTACAGCTACAGTTTCCCTAGAACTCCAGCTCTACGTTGTTCTGCCCCAGAGCAGGCATCCCTAAGTGACTCTAGGAGGCAGAGTCACTTTATCACACTGCTGTCCAACTAAGTAGCAAGAAGCCTGCCTGTGATCATCAGAGATGAGATACTACTCTCCAGGGCTGTGCTGCTTTTAAGGGCAGGCTCTTCAAGTGAAGTACCAAATACTCCTTTAAAGGATGAATTTCTATACTTCTTCAGAAGAGATAATCTTTCTCTAGTGATACAGTATATCCGATTCTCAGACTGCTCAAGGCCACCCTCTGCATTCCAGTTATTAAAGAACAGCTTTCCTCTACCTTTACTCATACCACAGAGTGCTCACAAGGAGCACGCGGGCTTCACATTCTCAGAAATGGCTCACTAGTGCAGGGAGGACTAGCCCATCCCCCAAATGTCTTAGAATCATCCACATCCCTGTACCAAAGCAATTATACATTTAAATATTCTCTTTAAATCACTCAAGCTAGAGACTTCTATTTGCACGGTAGAGTGCAGGTATCCACTTGCCTGTATCATTTAATATTTCTCCTCTCTCTCTCCGCATGCAAGATGGGCATATAAAGCTCTGAGTGTTTGATAAATTCTTTCAGAGCTGGATTAAGAATCTCAGAAAAAAATCAAGATCACTAAAAAAGCCCCTTGAAGTTTTAAAAATCTTAGGAATGATAGTGTAGCCACACCTGATAAGAACTGATCCCTTGATCATTTATTGCAACATGATTGTGCACGATACTTTCTTGTAAGTGAAGTGCCCTGTAGTGTATTATTTAAAAAAACAAAAAACAAAAAATAGAGCTCTTGGAGTCACCAGCAATTTGCTAATTGTTTATGAATTATATATAGATTTACAGACCCAAGACACAGATTTAAGTGAGGTTCTTCATTGGACTGAAAATACGAAGTATAAAACATGTCGAAGGAAATGAAACTGTGGTTGCAATAAGAACAATAGTGTTGAATCTCTCTTCAACTACAGCATTGCAGAAAAAAACTGTTTAAAAACCTCATATAAAAGTTATCAAATGTGGAGATCTGTGGACTTAAAAATACAATCCAGGCTCATTTCACTGAAAAGTGACATTTTTGATGTATAATATTGCTGTTATATGAAACTAGGAGCTCAAGAGGATGAACTTTTGGTAGTCAGCCTAACAAGTTAAATCACATAACTAGAAACATTTTTGTAACGCCCAAGGATGTATGCAAGTGCTATGGTTTACAAATACCAAACAGGAAGTTGCAGTTCAGCTCCATGCTGTGCAGATCTGCAAAGCACAGAAGTACTTCCTCCCCTGTTCCTCTTTCTCAAGCTCTTCATATGAGTGCCCACTGTAAACGCTTAGGGGCTCACTTTACTTCTCCATGCCCCAAGTGCTTCAGGTGAGTCTGCCTGCTGGACCACTGCTCCAGGTAGCTAGCTACCTCGAGCTACCCTCATCATCACATGAAACAACTAGGCAAAGTATTAGATGCCTCACCAGGGTAAACTCAATCTAACCTTTCAGACTGTTAAGAGTCACCAGTATTTGTATTTTTTCCCTTAAACATGGAAATGCATGCTCTGCAGGGAAGAGGAAAGAAAGATTCCCCTTTCTCACCATGTGACTACCGGGATTCCCCTCTTCTGATGGGCTGCTTCAGTTGACCAAAGCTCCTGCTGCTGTTTTTTTTAGCTCTGGGACTTCACCCATCAAGATGATATGGACCTAAGTATGGTGTTCAATTATGACTGGTAGATAAATGACCATCCGTTGATCAGTTTGTTTAAAAACATTTTTCTTATAAAGTTAACAAACCAAGGCTGTTGATCCCTGAATTAGAAGGTGATTTGCTTGATTATTTTCCAAAGTGTGAGGTGGGAACGAGGAGAAGAGCCTTTAGTGCTTTCCACATGTTGGTCTTCTAATTTGGCAAAACCATGGGAACATCTTCTTGTTGAGTGACGTGGCATTTTGTGAATCTAAGTATCAACCCATGGTCCTGATAGGGGCTGGTTACAGCCCAAAGGGGAAGAGGGTCTACCCCCTCCCCCTCAATGTTTCAATCTGGCCCAGTAGTAGAAACTGAGCCCTGAGCAGATTCTCCAGGAGCAACTGTTTCTTCGTGTGAAGGTGACCCTTCTTCAGCTTGTCGAGATGTGACAGTAGTCTCAGGAGAAATGCTATGAGGCCCTTCCAGGGGTATACAACCAGGGTGGTTTTTTCGAAAGTGTTGATTCAAGATGGCCTGGAAGGGGAAACTTTTGCCACAAACATGACAGTGAAAGGGCTTGTTGCCTGTGTGCTTGCGGATGTGATATTCCAGCTGATCTTTCCGGGTATACTTTTTCCCACACATGCGGCAGACAAATGGTGTGATTCCCATATGCAGGCGCATGTGGCGGTCCAGACTTCCCTTTTGGTTGAAAGATTTGGCACAGTAGATGCAGGTGAGGCGGGGATTATACCGGAACCATCGTTCAGATACTTCTTGTTCTCGGAGATACTCCACATAGGCGCTTACTCCCATCATTGCTGACTCTTCTACCTGAGTCAGAAGAAGAATGTAAGTGAATATTACATAATGTTAAGCACTTGTGCCTATTACTAAGAAGTGTATGTTTCTGTGTCTGAGTGATGTAAGGAATAGAACACAGACACAGGGCCTTGTAAAAGTGCTCTGAGACTTAGTGACATCCTTGCCCATATTCACTTACTTGTAATGGAGAGCCGAGAGGGAAGTTAATACTACCAAAAGGTAAAGCTATTAACATAATAATATAAAAAAGAATTCTGAGAGTATTATTTCACTGCTATAAAAAGTGCAATGCAAAGAAAGTTCTGGCTGGATACTTACTAAGTCTCTGCTATACTTGGGGAGGTGGAAACATCAGGACTAGGAGTTCAGGATTACCTTTGGCTACTAGGGAGTTGAAGCCCAGCCTGGACTACATGAGACATGTCTCAAAACACCAAGCCCAAACCCAAAAGCCAAACCCCAAACCTCAGCTTTAGTACTATTTTACAGTACCAGGAGAACATGAGCCCACAATACTATTCCTGATTCTATCCTCACAGCTATTTTCTAGACAACTGACTGTAGCGTATATAGAACTTTCTGTGGTGAAAATGTTCTATAATTTGAACTGTTTAATGTAGTAATGACATGGCTAGCATTTGTCATATACCTAATATAACTGGAGAAAAATTCTTCAATTGCTTTTAACTAAAACAAAAATTCAAGTGTGGTTTATGTGTACTACATATAAAAGTATAGAGCATATAAAGGTAAATATAACAAACTTTCATTTATGACACTATTATTACCATGTTAACCAGAAGTAGTAAGCTTTATAAATACATAAATATGTGTATGTAGGTGTACACACACACACACACACACACACACACACACAACTAACCAGCATATCATTATCATTCTAAAAACTAAAACAAAATTCTTTAAACTTTTATTTTATGTATATGGGTGTTTTGCCTGCATGTATGTCTATGCATCATGTGTGCTTAGTGCTCTTAGAGACCAGAAGTGGGTGGGAAGTCACCTAGAACTAGAGTTACAAACAGCTGTGAGCCCATGTGGATGCTAGGAATTGAACCTGGGTCCTCTGGAAGAGCAGCCAGTTTTTTTTTTCCCCCCGGAGCTGAGGACTGAACCCAGGGCCTTGCGCTTGCTAGGCAAGCGCTCTACCACTGAGCTAAATCCCCAACCCCTGCAGCCAGTGCTCTTAACCACTGGGCTACCTCTCTACTCCCTGAACACTAAAAATCTTGAAGTGACTTCATAGTAAATTGGCTGAGGGCATGGAGTGTTTCCAGCTGACGACTGGAAGGATAAGCACGTGGCTCAGTCATTAAGTGTGTGCACAGCTCTTGCAGATGACCAGTTTAGTTCCTAGCACTCATGTTTACTTGCTCACAAGTGCCTGCAGCTCCACATCGATGCCTTTGGCTTCTACAGGCATCTGCACATATGTGCACATACTTGCCCACCAGAAACACATGCATGATTTGGAAAATAATTAAGCAGGGCATAGTGGTGCATGCCTTTAATCCCAAAACTTGAGAGGCAGAGGCAGGTGGAGTTCTGGAGTTCCAGGCCAGCTAGGTCTACACAGTGAGTATAAAGCCACCAGTATCACTTAGTCAGATTTATTAAAAAATTAATAATAATAATAATAATGTAAAATGGAACAATAAAAAATCTTTAAAAACATTTTGAAGTGATTAACACTTTTAGCTCAAAGTTCTATTAGTTAAATTCAGAAATTACTAATTTTCTTTTTCTTTTTTGGCCTGTTGACTACTAAAGTCATTGACATCAGTTTTCTAAACAAAGCCATGTGGGAAATAATTACAATTTTTAGCGGAAGTCAAGATATTAATGCAAAAAAAAATTACTGATGATTCACCTAGTTAACTTTCTGTATGTGTTAGCTTCTAAAGCAATCTTTTGTCTCTTTTTCATGTACAAGCCTGACAGTGCTCTCTTCAGCATTCCCAAAAGAGGCAGTTCATCAGCACACCGAGAAACCAGGTTATGACATCAAAAGTTGAACTGTACACTGAGGTTTATGGTATTTTAGACAGGGTCTCACCATGTAGCCCAGACTAGCCTCAAACTCTTGGCAATCCTCCTGTCTCAACTTCCCAAGTGAGGAGTACCCACAGCATCTAGCTTTTGATTTGTTTCCTATGGAATTTTTTTAATTTTTTTTATTTTATATATGAGTACACTGTAACTGCCTTCAGACACACCAGAAGAGGACATCAGATCCTATTACAGATGGTTGTGAGCCACCATGTGGTTGCTGGGAATTGAAATCAGGACTCTGGAAGAGCAGTCAGTGCTCTTAACCTCTGAGCCATCTCTCCAGCCCCCTCCTATGGAATTTTTATTCAATTCCCTAAGTCATGAAAACAGAACTCACAGAAAAGTATAAGGAAGCACCTTACTAAGAAATCCCAAATGACCAAAGACAAAACACAGAGACATTCCTGAGGCTCCTAACAATGTCATCACACATTGATCCAGCTTTGTGGGGTTCTCATGAGGTTAGATATTGGTAATAACACCTTGAGATATATTGGTAAGAATCTGAACTGGGGGCTGGACAGATGGCTCAGTGGTTAAGAGCATTGACTGCTCTTCCAGAGGTCCTGAGTTCAAATCCCAGCAATCACATGGTGGCTCACAACCATCTGTAATGAGATCTGATGTCCTCTTCTGGTGTGCATGAAGACAGCTACAGTGGTGTACTTATATTTAGTAAATAAATCTTTTTAAAAAAGAAAGGCTGCAGCTCTCTGCTCCCAGAACCCGTGGGAGAGATACCTTACTGCCTGGTCGGGTGGGCACTCCTGAGGCTGCAGAGCGGAAGAGACCACCAACACTGCCCACCCCTGCCCACATCCCTGACCCAAGAGGAAACTGTACAAGGCCTCTGGGTTCCTGTGGGGGAGGGCCCAGGAGCAGCAGGAGCCCTGCCTGAGACACCGCCGGATCCTGAAGGAAACAGACCGGAGGAAAACACCGGAGGCCATCTGGAACCCTGGTGCACGGAGGCTCCCGGAAGAGGCGGCGCAGATCTTCCCGGTCGCTGAAGAGAGCCGGCGAGCAGAACCCAGCGAGCTCAATCGAGCCTCGGGGCCACAGGTAAGACTAACTTATCTGCTGCAAGTGACTTGCCTGGTGGAATCGGGACAACAGAGGCAGAATCCCTCTAGGACCAGGCACGTCCTGTGTTTACCGGAAGTCCCACACCCGCGGATCCCGGCCCGCAGCAGCTCTCTGCTCCCAGAACCCGTGGGAGAGATACCTTACCGCCTGGTCAGGCGGGCACTCCTGAGGCTGCAGAGTGGAAGAGACCACCAACACTGCCCACCCCTGCCCACATCCCTGACCCAAGAGGAAACTGTACAAGGCCTCTGGGTTCCTGTGGGGGAGGGCCCAGGAGCAGCAGGAGCCCTGCCTGAGACACCGCCGGATCCTGAAGGAAACAGACCGGAGGAAAACACCGGAGGCCATCTGGAACCCTGGTGCACGGAGGCTCCCGGAAGAGGCGGCGCAGATCTTCCCGGTCGCTGCCACCGCGGAGAGCCCGTGGGCAGAACCCCGCGAGCGAACTCGAGCCTCGGGGCCACAGGTAAGACTAACTTATCTGCTGCAAGTGACTTGCCTGGTGAACTCAAGGCACAGGTCCACAGGAACAGCTGAAGACCTGTAGAAAGGAAAACCACACGCCCGAAAGCAGAACACTCTGTCCCCATAACTGACTGAAAGAGAGGAAAACAGGTCTACAGCACTCCTGACACACAGGCCTATAGGACAGTTTAGCCACTGTCAGAAATAGCAGAACAAAGTAACACTAGAGATAATTTGATGGCGAGAGGCAAGCGCAGGAACCCAAGCAACAGAAACCAAGACTACATGGCACCATCGGAGCCCAATTCTCCCATCAAAACAAACATGGAATATCCAAACACACCAGAAAAGCAAGATCTAGATTCAAAATCATATTTGATCATGATGCTGGAGAACTTCAAGAAAGACATGATGAACTCCTTAGAGAACAAGTAGAAGCCTACAGAGAGGAATAAAAAATGCATGAAAGAATTCCAGGAAAACATAAATAAACAAGTAGAAGCCCATACAGAGGAGACACAAAAATCCCTGAAAGAATTAAAGGAAAACACAATCAAACAGTGGAAGGAATTAAAAATGGAAATAGAAGCAATCAAGAAAGAACACATGGAAACAACCCTGAATATAGAAAACCAAAAGAAGAGACAAGGAGCTGTAGATACAAGCTTTACCAACAGAATACAAGAGATAGAAGAGAGAATCTCAGGAGCAGAAGATTCCATAGAAATCATTGATTCAACTGTCAAAGATAATGTAAAAGCGGAAAAAGCTACTGGTCCAATACATACAGGAAATCCAGGACTCAATGAGAAGATCAAACCTAAGGATAATAGGTATAGAAGAGAGTGAAGACTCCCAGCTCAAAGGACCAGTACATATCTTCAACAAAATCATAGAAGAAAACTTCCCTAACCTAAAAAAAGAGATACCCATAGGCATACAAGAAGCCTACAGAACTCCAAATAGATTCGACCAGAAAAGAAACACCTCCCGTCACATAATAGTCAAAACACCAAACGCACAAAATAAGGAAAGAATATTAAAAGCAGTAAGGGAAAAAGGTAAAGTAACATATAAAGGCAGACCTATCAGAATCACAACAGACTTTTCGCCAGAAACTATGAAGGCCAGAAGATCCTGGACTGATGTCATACAGACCCTAAGAGAACACAAATGCCAGCCCAGGCTACTGTATCCTGCAAAACTCTCAATTAACATAGATGGAGAAACCAAGATATTCCATGACAAAACCAAATTTACACAATATCTTTCTACAAATCCAGCACTACAAAGGATAATAAATGGTAAAGCCCAACATAAGGAGGCAAGCTATACCCAAGAAGAGGCAAGAAACTAATCGTTTGGCAACAAAACAAAGAGAAGAAAAGCACACAAACATAACACATCCACGTATGAATATAACAGGAAGCAATAATCACTATTCCTTAATATCTCTCAACATCAATGGCCTCAACTCCCCAATAAAAAGACATAGATTAACAAACTGGATACATGAGCGAGGACCCTGCATTCTGCTGCCTACAGGAAACACACCTCAGAGACAAAGACAGACACTACCTCAGAGTGAAAGGCTGGAAAAACAACTTTCCAGGCAAATGGTCGGAAGAAGCAAGCTGGAGTAGCCATTCTAATATCAAATAAAGTCAATTTTCAACTAAAAGTCATCAAAAAAGATAAGGAAGGACACATTATATTCATCAAAGGAAAAATCCACCAAGATGAACTCTCAATCCTAATTATCTATGCCCCAAATACAAGGGCACCTACATACGTAAAAGAAACCTTACTAAAGCTCAAAACACATATTGCACCTCACACAATAATAGTAGGAGACTTCAACACCCCACTCTCATCAATGGACAGATCATGGAAACAGAAATTAAACAGAGACGTAGACAGACTAAGAGAAGTCATGAGCCAAATGGACTTAACGGATATTTATAGAACGTTCTACCCTAATACAAAAGGATATACCTTCTTCTCAGCTCCTCATGGTACTTTCTCCAAAATTGACCATATAATTGGTCAAAAAACGGGCCTCAACAGGTACAGAAAGATAGAAATAATCCCATGCGTGCTATCGGACCACCACGGCCTAAAGCTGGTCTTCAATAACAATAAGGGAAGAATGCCCACATATACGTGGAAATTGAACAATGCTCTACTCAATGATAACCTGGTCAAGGAAGAAATAAAGAAAGAAATTAAAAACTTTTTAGAATTTAATGAAAATGAAGGTACAACATACCCAAACTTATGGGACACAATGAAAGCTGTGCTAAGAGGAAAACTCATAGCGCTGAGTGCCTGCAGAAAGAAACAGGAAAGAGCATATGTCAGCAGCTTGACAGCACACCTAAAAGCTCTAGAACAAAAAGAAGCAAATACACCCAGGAGGAGTAGAAGGCAGGAAATAATCAAACTCAGAGCCTAAATCAACCAAGTAGAAACAAAAGGACCATAGAAAGAATCAACAGAACCAAAAAGTTGGTTCTTTGAGAAAATCAACAAGATAGATAAACCCTTAGCCAGACTAACGAGAGGACACAGAGAGTGTGTCCAAATTAACAAAAATCAGAAATGAAAAGGGGAGACATAACTACAGATTCAGAGGAAATTCAAAATATCATCAGATCTTACTATAAAAGCCTATACTCAACAAAACTTGAAAATCTGCAGGAAATGGACAATTTCCTAGACAGATACCAGGTACCGAAGTTAAATCAGGAACAGATAAACCAGTTAAACAACCCCATAACTCCTAAGGAAATAGAAGCAGTCATTAAAGGACTCCCAACCAAAAAGAGCCCAGGTCCAGACGGGTTTAGTGCAGAATTCTATCAGACCTTCATAGAAGACCTCATACCAATATTATCCAAACTATTCCACAAAATTGAAACAGATGGAGCACTACCGAACTCCTTCTATGAAGCCACAATTACTCTTATACCTAAACCACACAAAGACCCAACAAAGAAAAAAGAGAACTTCAGACCAATTTCCCTTATGAACATCGGCGCTTAAAAAAATACTCAACAAAATTCTGGCAAACCGAATCCAAGAGCACATCAAAACAATCATCCACCATGATCAAGTAGGTTTCATCCCAGGCATGCAGGGATGGTTTAATATCTGGAAAACCATCAACGTGATCCATTATATAAACAAACTGAAAGAACAAAACCACATGATCATTTCATTAGATGCTGAGAAAGCATTTGACAAAATTCAACACCCCTTCATGATAAAAGTCCTGGAAAGAATAGGAATCCAAGGCCCATACCTAAACATAGTAAAAGCCATATACAGCAAACCAGTGGCTAACATTAAACTAAATGGAGAGAAACTTGAAGCAATCCCACTAAAATCAGGGACTAGACAAGGCTGCCCACTCTCCTACTTATTCAATATAGTTCTTGAAGTTCTAGCCAGGGCAATCAGACAACAAAAGGAGGTCAAGGGGATACAGATCGGAAAAGAAGAAGTCAAAATATCACTATTTGCAGATGATATGATAGTATATTTAAGTGATCCCAAAAGTTCCACCAGAGAACTACTAAAGCTGATAAACAACTTCAGCAAAGTGGCTGGGTATAAAATTAACTCAAATAAATCAGTAGCCTTCCTCTACACAAAAGAGAAGCAAGCCGAGAAAGAAATTAGGGAAACGACACCCTTCATAATAGACCCAAATAATATAAAGTACCTCGGTGTGACTTTAACCAAGCAAGTAAAAGATTTGTACAACAAGAACTTCAAGACTCTGAAGAAAGAAATTGAAGAAGACCTCAGAAGATGGAAAGATCTCCCATGCTCATGGATTGGCAGGATTAATATAGTAAAAATGGCCATTCTGCCAAAAGCGATCTACAGATTCAATGCAATCCCCATCAAAATACCAATCCAATTCTTCAAAGAGTTAGACAGAACAATTTGCAAATTCATCTGGAATAACAAAAAACCCAGGATAGCTAAAACTATGCTCAACAATAAAAGGACTTCGGGGGGAATCGCTATCCCTGAACTCAAGCAGTATTACAGAGCAATTGTGATAAAAACTGCATGGTATTNGTACAGAGACAGACAGATAGACCAATGGAATAGAATTGAAGACCCAGAAATGAACCCACACACCTATGGTCACTTGATTTTTGACAAAGGAGCCAAATCCATCCAATGGAAAAAGATAGCATTTTCAGCAAATGGTGCTGGTTCAACTGGAGGTCAACATGTAGAAGAATGCAGATCGATCCATGCTTATCACCCTGTACAAAGCTTAAGTCCAAGTGGATCAAGGACCTCCACATCAAACCAGACACACTCAAACTAATAGAAGAAAAACTAGGGAAGCATCTGGAACACATGGGCACTGGAAAAAATTTCCTGAACAAAACACCAATGGCTTATGCTCTAAGATCAAGAATCGACAAATGGGATCTCATAAAACTACAAAGCTTCTGTAAGGCAAAGGACACTGTGGTCAGGACAAAACGGCAACCAACAGATTGGGAAAAGATCTTTACCAATCCTACAACAGATAGAGGCCTTATATCCAAAATATACAAAGAACTCAAAAAGTTAGACCGAGGGAGACAAATAACCCTATTAAAAAATGGGGTTCAGAGCTAAACAAAGAATTCACAGCTGAGGAATGCCGAATGGCTGAGAAACACCTAAAGAAATGTTCAACATCTTTAGTCATCAGGGAAATGCAAATCAAAACAACCCTGAGATTTCACCTCACACCAGTGAGAATGGCTAAGATCAAAAACTCAGGTGACAGCAAATGCTGGCGAGGATGCGGAGAAAGAGGAACACTCCTCCATTGTTGGTGGGGTTGCAGACTGGTACAACCATTCTGGAAATCAGTCTGGAGGTTTCTCAGAAAATTGGACATTGAACTGCCTGAGGATCCAGCTATACCTCTCTTGGGCATATACCCAAAAGATGCCCCAACATATAAAAAAGACACGTGCTCCACTATGTTCATCGCAGCCTTATTTATAATAGCCAGAAGCTGGAAAGAACCCAGATGCCCTTCAACAGAGGAATGGATACAGAAAATGTGGTACATCTACACAATGGAATATTACTCAGCTATCAAAAACAACGAGTTTATGAAATTCGTAGGCAAATGGTTGGAACTGGAAAATATCATTCTGAGTGAGCTAACCCAATCACAGAAAGACATACATGGTATGCACTCACTGATAAGTGGCTATTAGCCCAAATGCTTGAATTACCCTAGTGGCCTAGAACAAATGAAACTCAAGACGGATGATCAAAATGTGAAGGCTTCACTCCTTCTTTAAAAGGGGAACAAGAATACCCGTGGCAGGGAAGAGAGAGGCAAAGATTAAAACAGAGACTGAAGGAACACCCATTCAGAGCCTGCCCCACATGTGGCCCATACATATAGAGCCACCCAATTAGACAAGATGGATGAAGCAAAGAAGTGCAGACCGACAGGAGCCGGATGTAGATCGAACCTGAGAGACACAGCCAGAATACAGCAAATACAGAGGCGAATGCCAGCAGCAAACCACTGAACTGAGAACGGGACGCCCGTTGAAGGAATCAGAGAATGAACTGGAAGAGCTTGAAGGGGCTCGAGACCCCATATGAACAACAATGCCAAGCAACCAGAGCTTCCAGGGACTAAGCCACTACCCCAAGACTATACATGGACTGACCCTGGACTCTGACCTCATAGGTAGCAATGAATATCCTAGTAAGAGCACCAGTGGAAGGGGAAGCCATGGGTCCTGCTAAGACTGAACCCCAGTGAACTAGACTGTCGGGGAGGGCGGCAATGGGGGGGAGGGTTGGGAGGAACACCCATAAGGAAGGGGGGGGAAGGGGATGTTTGCCCGGAAACCGGGAAAGGGAATAACACTCGAAATGTAAATAAGAAATACTCAAGTTAATAAAAAAAAAAAAAAAGAAAGGCTCTGTACTGGACACGATGGCTCACATTTGTAATCTGGAATTCCAGCACAGAGAAGACGGAAGAGCACCCACAGCTCAAGGTCAGCCAGGGATATAGTGAGACCTTGTGACAAAACCAAAATCTTATTCTTAGTGACAGACTTCACTGTATTGCCAAGGCTAGCTTCAAACATCCCTAGCTCAAGAGATTCTCCTGCTTAGTCTCCTATGTGGCTGGCACTACAGTCAGTGTCCTCAAACTTAGGCATTTTGGAAAAAATTTGAATGCATGGTATCATGTAATAATTAAGAGTGCCCTGGGTTCAAATGTGAGTTCCACTTAGTTTTCGAGATCATTTCTTCAGAGCTGTGTTGAGCACTCTAGTTTGGTAACTGTTTCGTGATAATTAAACATTAAAATTCAAGTATGTGTGTGTATATATTAAGTATTATAAACTCATGTATATACATGTACATATATTTTGCATCCAGTTTCCCTCCTGTTCTCAGGTGCCAAGTCAATTCCAGTTTTACTTATAATCTTGAGGGTATAATTTTCTAAAAAACACCTTGAAACTTTGAGGAAAGTCACCCCACACCAGTTCTGTGCACACACGGAAAACGCTGCATTCTAATAAACATTGAGCTATGATTACAAAAATCATGCACTGTGATTCATCTCATTTAAAATGACTGTGGTAAGGTACAACTGAAGAGCAAACAACAAAGGAAGCACTGGAACTCTTATAGTTTTTTGTTTTGAACTCTGAAAACAGAAGAGGGCTGGTGAGATGGCTCAGTGTGTGAAAACACTTGAAAAGTCAACTATTTGACTTTAAATAGTTTAAATCCCAACTTTAAATCCCAGCACTGAGGGGTTCTACAACAGCCAAGGCTGCATAGAAGACACTCTGTTCTCAAAACAACGGCACCACCACATACATACTGCTGTCCCCCAAAAAGAAAAGTCTGACAATCTGAGTTCAATCCCTGAGACCCCCATGGTGAACGAAGAGAACTGATTCATACAAGTTGATCTTTGACCTCCATACACACTATGGCTATGCTACACATAGACACACATGAATGATACACATATATAAACACACAATGCATACACACAAACATAACTTTTTAAAATGTGATTTTAAAAAGTAAATGAAACAAGACCATAAAATGGGTGCCTCTTGGTTTTTGCCATCCCACTTGGCAATTTCCTATAATATATACATACATGGATATTCTGCATTGCCAAATAGCTATGAACTCAATCAATACTTGTTTCAAAAAACATTTTAAGAATTATTTATCTCACCAGCACTTGGGAGGCAGAGGCAGGCAGATTTGTAAGTTCAAGGCCAGTCTGGTCTACAGAGAGAATTCCAGGACAGCAAAGGCTGCCTCAAAAAATGGAAGATCAAAACCAAAAGCAAACACCACCAAAGCGATTTCTTGTACTTTCTGTCAGTTTGATACACATCAGCCTAGGCTTAGAACTTGTACATAGCTCAGGCTGGCTCCAGACTTGAAGTGACTCTGCTGCCTCAGCTTCCCAAGTGCTGGGATTACAGGGTAAACTACCACATGTGAACATTTCTACACTTTCTAAAACAGGTATCCCATGTACCTGATATAGACCTCAAAGTTCCCCATCACTTCACTCTGTAATTGCTACCAGACACTCAAGGAACTGAACAGGAATAAAAAAATCACTAATGTTACTTAAACATCTTCAAAGCTGAAAATTTTAGCTTTCCCCTTAAACTGGAGATTTCAAAAGCTACTAAATAAATCAACCATTACTATTCTTAGAAGTAAAACTGACAAGACAATGTCAGAGATACACGTAAGGTTAGAAACAGTCTGCTCTCAAGGAGACTTCAATTTGGTAAGAACCACAAAATCCAACAAACAGGCGAGGAGTAGTTTCTATGAATTAGTAGCAGTGAGGAAAGTGAAGAAGCTGGGCGTTTTCTTTGGTGTACAGTGCTTGTCTTCCATTTCTCCCCTCCCACCCGCAAAAGAAGAAAAATAATGCAGTGTGTAAAATGCTGTAATAGTGGTTTAAGAAAAAAGATTGAAGAACACTGTACTAGTTAGGGCAGAGAAAACGTGGGAAAGGGGCTTTAAGTGGACCCGGAAGAATGAGGAATGTCAGACTCAGAAAGAACCTGATGGAGTTAGAGCGCACGGAGAAGTCGACAAGTCAAAACAGACACTGGATGCTGATGGTAGCGGGGAAGCTGAGCTGGAAAGATTGCAACTTACTTGGAAAATTAGGCCAAGTATTTTTAACTTTCTAGTGGTAGAAAAAAGAAAACGATTTTCAGAAGTAACTTTGGCAGTCTGTTCCAGATTCACCCTTTATAGTCAGAAAGTCAGTTTCTTTATTTAAAGGGTTTTTTGAAGTGCTGGGCACTGAGCCAAGGTTTCATGTCTTCAAGCTACTCTATCACTAAGCTACACCTTCAGTATTTCAGTCTATCAGATTTCTCTCTTTCCTCTTTTTTGGGTCATACTAATGTAAGTTAGCCACTGAGGTGTTCCTGTGGATAGAGATCCTGCCTCTAAGCCTGACGACCTAAGTGACCCACAAGATGGAAGAGAACCAACTCCTCCAAGTTGTCCTCTGATGGCCACATGCATATTCTTGCACAAAAGCAGATAATTGTAATAAAATATATAAAAATTTGCCTTGCTTTGGTCTTCTGTGGCACAGGAAAGTAACTAGTAAATGGAATAGATTTACCATAATAAATTAGACACACTTATCCTTTCTGGACAGTATTTTTTTTTTTTAAAGCATTACATTTATCAGGGCTGGAGAGATAGCTCAGTGGTTGGTTAACAGCATTTGCTGTTCTTCCAGGGAACCTGAGTACAGTTCTACATTAGGCAGACTTCTCAGGTACACACACACACACAACTGAGAGAGAGGAGAGAAAGAAAGAATGTGTGTGGTGTGTATGGAAATCAGAGGACGACTTATAGAAATCAGTTTTGCCCTTTAGACATGTGGTCCTCGGTTGTCAGGCTTAGCAGTAGCTGCCTTTTCTGGATGACCCATCTCACCAGCCTTAGACAGTATTATTTATATCCTATTTCTTTATAGATTTTATCTTTTCCTTTAGCAAGGTAAATACCCTTATGTATTTCTAATATAATCTCTATCCTAATTACAACTAAAAACTGTATTTAAGCAAGGCATGGTGTTATATTCTTGAAATTCCAGCATTTGTGAGCCTTGAAGCAAATAACAAAAAGTTTTAAATCCTTGCAGTGTGGCACAAAACAGAAGGCCCCATTACTTGGGAGACTAAGGCAGGCAGACCTTTAACCCGAAGAGTTTAAGAACAGCCTGGATAACACTCTCTTACGTCACATAGGGGAAGATGGAGCTAGAGGGATGGCTCAGTAGTTAAAAGCATCTGTTGCTCTTCGAGAGGACCTGAGTTCTGTTCACAGTACCCATACCCTCCTGGGATTCCTGGACCTGTCTTAGGGTTGTACTTGTTTTGACAAATCACTACGGCCAAAGCAATATATACAATAAAGCACTGAATTGGGGGCTTGCTTACAATTTCAGATGCTAGTCCAGAATCATCATGGTGGGGATGGCAGAGGCAGGCAAGCAGGCAGGCATGGTGTTGGAGTGGTAGCTGAGAATTTACATCTGAACTGAACCTCAGGCAGGAAGCAGAGAGCCAGATAGCCTGGTTTGGCTTTTGAAACTTCAAAGGCCACCCTCAGTAACACACTTCCTCCAACAAGGCCATACCTCCTAGCCATTCCACAACCAGGGACCACGAGTTCAAACAGAGAGCCATGGGGGCCATTCTCATTCAAAGCACTGCAGGCACCACGCCCCTCTTCTAGCCTCTATAGGCACTTGTACTCATGTGTACAAAATGACAGATACATCAATAATTAAAACTGAACCCCCTCCTTCCTTCCTTAAGGAAGAGGAAGAAAAGGGAAGGAAATGGAAACTGCGTTTAAAATCTGCTTAGTTAGAAGGAAAAAAGTCCACCACTGGGGAGACGGCTCAGTCAGCAAGGCTCTCGTCATGCCATGCATGCGGTAGGCCTATGTGTAATCCCCAGAACCTCTATGAAAGCAGCTTCGTGTGGCCACACTAAGTTTTTAATTCCAGCACTGTGAAGGCAGAGACAAATAGGGATCCTGCCCAGCCTAGCTGAGTCTTTGAGTGTGAGGCCAGTTAGAGACCCTTTCTCAAGAGAAATTAAGGTAAAAAGTGCAACATCTGAGATTTACTTCTCCTCTTCCTTCCTGTTTTTCTTTTTCTCTTTTTCCCAAGACAGGGTCTCACTGTGTAGCCATGGCTGTCTTGGTGTTCAGCTTTTTTTTTTTTTTTTTCTTCTTTTTCTCCCCGGAACTGAGGACCGAACCCAGGGCCTTGAGCTTGCTAGGCAAGCGCTCTATCACTGAGCTAAATCCCCAACCCCCATGGCTGTCTTGGAACTCGCTCTGTAGACCAGGCTGGTCTCAAACTCAAAGACCAGAACCTGCCTCTGGCTTCCAAGTGCTGGGATTAAAGGCATATGTCAACACTGTCAGGCACAAGGTTTACTTCTATCTATCATATATACACGTATACCAACCTCCACAAAAAAATTACCTTCACGCACAAGTACAGAAATCTGTTTAAGTGTACTTACATTATGTGGACATTAAGTCTAGTAAATGTCTGTAAGTACTTATATTCTTCCTGTGTGCGATTAATCTACAAGGCTGTTAAGATCTGCCCCAATCACCACCTCTATTTGCATAACTAGTTGCCTTTGTGTATTATAGCAAATTTGACAGATGGGGGGAAAAGACATTTTAATTACTTTCCCTCTTAGCTCTTAACATTTTCTCTACCACTTAAACAAAAAGACAAAACTAAACTAAAAAGCAAAATAGCAGTGTACTGGAATGCTATCTGTAATCCCAGACCCAGGGAGGTAAAGTCAGAAGGAGCATGTTTGAGGACAGCCTGGGCTATGGAGACCCTGCCTCAAAACAATAAAAACCCCCAAAACAAAAATTTTGTAACAATACCTTACACTGCTTTAGTATACCAATATATATAACAAATGTCCAGTGGTTTGGATAATAAGAAATTATAACAGAGGTTAAAAAATTTATCTTTTTTTTGTTTGTTTTTTGTTTTAAAGACAGAATCTTAACATGTAGCCTTCGTTGGCCTGGAATTTGCTATATAGACCAGGTTGGCTTTAAATGACTGAGATCCATCCACCTGCATCCACTCCCCAGTGCAGGCATTAACCTTCACTGGCCTGGAATTTGCTATATAGATCAGGTTGGCTTTGAATGACTGAGATCCATTCACCTGCCTCCACTCCCCAGTGCAGGCATTAAAGTTAAACATTATTATGTCTGGCAAGCCAAACGATCTTAACTACTTGTATTTCCTTTTTAAGGACTAAAGTGTCTAATTTATTGAGATCTATATAGTTTCTAGCTTTGAAAATCAATACTCAATGATTAAGATCTGTAAAAGTAAAAAAAAAAAAAAGTCAACCATCCACTTACTCTAGCTAAGGAGAGTTGGGAAGTATGTAGCATTCTTGTGAGTTTTTGTTTCTAAAGATAGGTTATTCCTCTATGCCCTGGCTGGCCTGGAATTCATTAAGTAGCTCAGACTGGTTTCAGATTTGTAGCAATCCTACCTCTATTGCCCAAATGCTGGGATTACAGATTTGCACCACCACATCTAGACTTTAGAACTTTGTAGTATGATGTGGTATGACTTAGGAAGCAAATAAAAAAAAAATACAGAGCTGCAGAGATAGCTCAGGTTAAGAGCACTGGCTGCTCTTCCAGAGAACCTAGGTTTAATTTCCAGTACTTACATGGCAGCTTATGACTGTTAGCTTCAGTTCCAGGGGATCTGATACCCTCACACAGACAGTCAGACATACATGCAGGCAAAACACCAATGCACATAAAAAAAGGCAATAAATTATATATATATATATATATATTAATGAAACCCAAACATACACAAAGATATATTCATACAAGAGAATACACAGAAATGTATAAGCAATTTGCTTATGTTTTTTTTTTTTTTTAATAATTTTTTTTTTTCCCGGAGCTGGGGACCGAACCCAGGGCCTTTGTGCTTGCTAGGCAAGCGCTCTACCACTGAGCTAAATCCCCAACCCTGCTTATGTTTTTAATATTTGTTTAGATATTATATAAGCTGCTACTACTACTACTCCTACTACTACTCCACACACACACACACACACACACACACACACACACACACACTCCCTACCTACCCTAAATGAAATTATTTTAAACCAGGTTCTAAATGACCCAAAGGTATAATGTTCAGGAGTTAATTTTACTCTCAGGTTTACAGGCATAGTTCTATAATTAGGAAAAAGTTCCATAATAAAAAAAACCTTAATTTTATGTGTAGAGTGCTTTACCTACATGTACATATATGGAACACAAGCGTGCCTAGTGTCTGCAGAGGTCAGAAGGCACTGGATCCCTGGATCTGGAGTTAGAGATGGTTGTACACTGGGAACCAAACCAGAGTTTTCACAAAGAGCAGTGCTCTAACTGCTGACCCATTGTTCCACCCTCACACTTTTAAGTTTTTTCTTTCTATATCTCAAAATCTATTCTAGCATGCTCCCAAGGAAGATTAAGAGAAAATTAATATATATCAAGTCCAGTATTTAACAGGGCTACTGTTGTTTCTCCTCCATCTTTCTTTTATTCGTCCATTCAGTGACAAGTTCTTCAACCAACACAGCACCCCTAAGTCCACAACTACATACCTGGGAGCTAAGCTGCTTAGGCTCATCCATTCTCCCAGGAGACTCACTTCTGGCTCTGTGTCTCTCTGTCATGGAAACAACACTGCCGGAGGGACTAAATCTGTTGGAAAAGGAGCATAAAGGGGACCAATAGACAAGTAGTGTCACAGACTTGATACTGTTTCTGTTCTAGCTTATCACTGAAGAATGCACTACGTCAGACGCATATTCTCAAAGCGGCAAAGCAAGCAGAGCATAGAAGACAAGCTTTCTACTCTAGTAAGTACTGACAAGTCTGTAGTTCTGTCTATGAGCTATGGTCTTGCTAGGAAGCCTGGGGTGGCCTGGCACTCACTGTACAGGCTAGGCTCCAAGTGTACATGTTCCTCAACTCACAGCAATCCTTCTGCTTCAACCTCCAAGGGCTAAGATCCAAGTGTGGAAACTCTGGCTCATCTATGTGACTATTGGGTTTGGGCTGCTCCTTCTCTTACGGTAATTTGTTTACAGTTCATATAGATTAAAGCTTTTTAAAAAATGTACGATACATTCTAATATAGTTCTAGTGCAGGAGGACAACAACTACCAACCCTGGGGATGAATATTCTGTGCTGAAGATTATTTAGCTTATCAAGGTCACATGATGGAAAATTTTCAAATGAAGACCACCTAAGTGGCTAAAAAAATCCTGTCTGTCTACATTGTCAGCTATAAAGAAATGAGTTAGTTTTAATTACTCCCAAGATCAGTTTTATTTACTTATTTATTTATGAGAGACGTGTAGAGATGAGATGATAACTTACTAGAGTTCATTTTCTCCTCCTACCGTGTGCATGCCGTGGGTGAGCCCAGACGGTCAGACTTGACTCTCAGTGCCTTTATCCATTTCAATCTATTTTAAGCAGGGAAAAGAACCAGCTAGCCTATCGTCTTAAGTGCTTGGTAGCCTGAGGTAGGAAGAATGTTTGAGTTGGAGGTAGCCTAGGCTACATAGTAAGCTATAGGTCATCTTGAATTACCTATCTCAAAACAACAACAACAACAACAACAACAACAACAACAAAAAATTCAAAGCCAAATGTGAGCTGGGGGGGCGGGTAGCACACCCATTTAATCCTAGCACTCAGGAAACAGAGGCAATTAGATCTCTGTGAGTTGAGTTCCATGCCGGCTTGTTCTAGGACAACCCAGGTCACACAAAGAAACCTGTCTAGAAAAACAAAAACAAAATCACCCCAAAATAACAACAAGAAAAAAATACAAATATGGTGACTCATGCCAAAAATCCTAGTATTCAGGAGGCTGAGGCAAGAGAACTGCCCTGAGTTCTAGGATGGCCTGAGCTACAGAAACCTTTTCTCAATAAATAAAAAATAAATAAGTATATACACACACAAAATATTATCAATCTAAACTAGTAACATTTTTTTTCAATTGACTAGATGAAACCAGTGCTATTTCCATCACAAGGACCTCTTCTAACAGACTCAGTATATGAAAACAGTGTAGACCACAGACCATAGCAGCGCTCGTGAGGACTGTCGGGCCTGGGCAGTAGCAGCTGCAAAGGACACATCACGAGGTGACACTTGAAAAACATTCAAAAAGTTTTTCTCTAGAATTACTGTACTGTAATTACTGTAATTTGAAAAAGAACAATTATTGATGTTACCAAACTTTCTCTACTTTGGTAGCTAAGGACAAAGAGAAATACACAGTGCTATGAGGAAAGTCAAATTCCACAAGGTCACCTACCTGTGTGAGAAACAGCAGTGTCACCAGACCCCTGCCAATCCGCTCCCTGGCAATTACTGATCCTAGAGTGGCTGCAGATGCTACTCTGATTCACTGGTGTGGCTAATTTTACCACAGTTCTCACATCGTCAATATTTCAGAAGCAGGAGCCTCCTGCTTTGAAAATGATGCAAGTCTTTTGACAAGCCTGCAGTCTCCCACAGAAAGCTGGTAAGAACATCAGGTTAGAAAGATGTCCTCTGTAACAGAGGGCTCTGGTGCCTGTACAACAGCTTTAAAGGGGAAACCAACCTTACCTGTCGACCTCACTGCTGGTTGGCCGAGCTACCTTGGCTCCCGAAGACCCTAAAGTGTAGCTTTCCTGCCCTACAGACCCGTGGCCTGTGGTGTCAATCACCATGGCGGCAACCTCCTCGGCACTACTGCCATCTTCTCCAGAAGGCTGATTCTCCGGCCCGAGCCACTCCTCCAGACTTTCAGTTTTGATGTGCACTGCTCCAAGGACCCTGACTTCGTCACCACTCTGGGGCCCCTGGTCTGCTACCCCTGTTTCCACATACCACTGTCCTGCTCTGTTAATTCGGAGAATGGGCTCCCGGCCCTCTACATCAGAACTCTGTTCAATTATCTGAGGACTGGTGGACTCCTCGGGAGGACTGAGCTCTCTGATATCCAGCACGGCACTGACTTGTCCTCTCCAGTTTCCCTTCGAGGCATTATGGCGTGGACTAAGTGAGCGGGTTAGATTCGGTGTTACCCTGTGAGACTCTGGAGGTCTCTCTGGATGCTTTGTCCTTGTTTGACTTAATTCTGCTTCAACCTCAGCCACATTAATTTTAAAGTGAATGCCCTCTAGGATCTGTGTGCATTTGTCTATAATATGCTGCATCTGCAGAAAACTAGCAGCTGTTAGGTAGCTGATGATATCTGCTAGTTGCAGGCATATCCGCCCTGTGTAACAGAAAGAAAGAAGCTGTTCAAAAACAGTAGGGTTCTTGATGACAGAAATGGACACAGTACTCATTTCATTCAAGGACATGTGATCCCGGAAATAAGGGGAGCTGGCAGCCAGCACTACTTTGTGAGCCCGGAAAGCCTGTCCTTGCACATTGACCACAATATCACAGAGACGGCCTTGCATTCGTAGCTGGTTGAGATGGCTCAGAACAGAGTTGCTGAAGTCGGGGATCTCCAGTTGTATGTTTCCACTTTTCTCCATGGTCATGCCTGAAAGTACAGGCAGACGTTCAACCCTGCTGAAAGAGCAAACCATAGTCTTAGTGTTAGTTTGACTCCCTTTGTGCTTTCTAGTGCAACCATCCCTAAAAGTTTAACATCTTCCCACCAGGGCTAGGTACACACATACATAATTTTAGCACATGGGACACTGAGGCAAGAGAATCATGAGTCTGGGCTACATAGGTGGAATCTTGTCTCAGGAAGAAAAAAGGAGTTCCCCTCGTGTTTGGATGTAGAAACAGAATTGCCAGCAGGTGTTTTGTTAATGACAAGGTCTTACACTACAGCTGGCCTCAACCTCCTGATCCTACCTTCTAAGTACTAGGATTACTTCTAAGCCCGGCACAAGGTGTTTTAGATTTCACAGTAAAATGACACACACAAAAAAAGTGATTGCTACACTGAGAAAAATTCAAGCTATGCCCATACTTTATTTATAAGCTATATAACAAAGATAGAAGTTCATTAAGAAGGGGGCATCAAACACATACAGGTTGACCATGATTTACATGTGGCACAAGGTGTTTATGAACTGATTAATATCCTACATGAACGGCCACTATTATCACTTTTTCCCCGGAGACAGTGTTTCTCCGTGTAGCTCTGGATGCTCTAACTTGCTCTGTAGACCAGGCTAGCCTGGAACTGAGATCTACCTGCCACTGCCTCTAGGAATGCAAGAATGAAGCCACCACACTAGGTATTTGTTTGTTTGAGACGGGGTCTGTGTATCCCTGGCTCTTCCTGAAACTCACTATGTAGATCATCTGGTTTCTAACTCAGAGATCTGACTGCCTCTGCCGAGATTAAAGAATGCTGGTGCCAGAGGTGTTTGACCACCATGCCAGATTAGACTCATACTTTTAAGCTTTACCAGTTTGAGCTCCCACTTTTTGAATATGGGCTCTGAGGTGAACTGTAGGTTCCCCAGGCCTGTCAGCATTCAATTAACATGTGAGAATTTGGGGCCTAGTCTCCAGAGTTAGCAAAAACTAAGTTAAATCTTTTTCTCCCGAACAAACACGAACTTGGGTATTCCAAAGTGGTGATGTTATTTTGGTTGGGAAAGTTGGTTTCCCACAGCTGACAAATGTAAAGCCTGAAATTTCACACTAACCGACTGCAACTGCATCAGATAATCTTAGTTGAGGGTAGTTTGAATATACCACAATGACTTACGGATTTAGGCTCACCGTGCACCCAATTTATCTCTAAGTTTATGAGACTACACAGCACACTAGGAAGTTGTCCTAACAAGCTCACATTATCACCTCGCATTTACAACACACTTATTGAGTAAACAGGGAAGTGCAAACACGGCTTTCAAGAAGCAACTTTAACCAATCTGACCTTTTTCCAAAGCGTTATTGTTTGTTTTGAAACTTTTAATCCATTAAGAGCCTCTGTCGATGCCATCACGAATTCAGATGTTTATTTTGGAGCCTACACCAGCGCCTTTTTGTTTGCTCTTTCCAGCAATTCCCCAGTGAGGAGGAAGCCCCTGGAGTAAAGTCTTTCTCTAGCGTCGGCGCTGAAGGGGCGAGAGCTGTAAAAGGGAGAATCGGGAACGCTTGGGGTTGGCCAGTCAGGTACTGGGGCAGCCTCCATTAGTATCAGGAAGCATGGGAAAAAGGGGCTATGCAAGGAGGTGGCACGGATGCCAGGAAGAGAGAGGAGCAGAGCCCCGCGGCAAGGGAGTTGCGGGCGCACAGGTGAGGCTCGGGAGGGGAAAGGGGGCGGTGCCCCGGGACTCCGTAGAGGGCGGCGGAGGCTGCCGGGGTGGGGGTGTGTCTGGGTGTGTCCCCGCCGCGCGGGGTCCTGAGGGAGGGGCTCGCGAAGGGGGCGGGCCCGCGAGCTCTACAGCCCAGAGCCAAAGGAGTGGAAGGTCGCCGAGTGCTTGGAGGGAGGTGGGGCGGCGACTGAGCGCTCCAGGAGCTGGCTGCAACCAAGACGCGGCCAAGGAGCGTCTGGTATGGGCTAATGGGGCGGGGGTGCGGGGCCCGAGCTCAGTCGAGGAGCAGCACCTACCTCCGGGGGTGGAAATGGGCCGGAATGGGCCGGAACACCGTCCCGGAAGTGAAACCCCCCGCCCCCTCCTCCGGAGCGGGCGACGTGCCGGAAGGAAATCAGTCACCCTCACACCGCCCCTCCCCCAGCTCTTTCCTCGCAGGAGCCCCCTCCTCTCAGCCTTCACTCCTCAGGGAGGCAGGGGGCGGGCCTGACGTGCCTGAGGCAACTCCGCCCTCCAGGCGCTCAGGGGCGTGGCCAGCTGAAAAATGTGAGGGCGGGAAGGAGGTGGGGCTTGAGGAGGAGTCTGAGGGCGTGGAAAGAGCGGGGCTTGGATGGACGCAATGGGCGGTCGTGCGTCTTGACGTCACGGAGACCTTATATACTCGACTCAGGCGCCATATCGGCCTTTCGGAGCTGTGAGGCGAATCTGAGCAGGTATGCGACTTCTCTCCGTTACGGTTTTAGGCCTTGTAGGAATGAAGCACCCTAGGCTGGTGGAATTCCGGTGCCAAAAGGAGAGCTTAGTTTAAGGCACGAGCTGGATGCTTTGGAAGATTTGCTTTATGCGTATGTGACATAAAATAGCATTGGATTTATAACCTGGAAACAATACAATAGTGACTCAGCAAGTGTTCTTGCAATGATGAAGGTTATGTTGGTAGGGACAACTGACCTTGTTGATGAATACCAACAATTCTGATGGCAGAGCATGCTGAGTCAGTTCGAGCTGCCTTTTGTACTCACGTGCTATTTTTCTGTGCACCGTACGGCTAGGGTTGAATGCAAAGTCCTGCGGTATTAGATAACCGTGGCGTCGAATGCGTTTGCTAGAAACTGCCACTATGTAGAACTTAGTAGAAAAGGGAATAAGTTTCCACTTGGGAAGGGCCTGGTATGGAGAATTAAGTATGATTGCTAGACATACGCATCTCACAGTGCCTATGTGAAGGCAGCTCGTATGATACGTTTTTATCGGGGTAAAACTTACGAAAAAGACATTAAATGATAAATCCATTCGTAGGAATGGCGCTGTGGACCTCTGTGATGGGACATCTGGTGGAATCTCACAGGCAGGTAAGTCAATAATGTATCTCAAAAACATAATGAGTAAAAAGCCCATGATGGTATGAGAGTAGTGGACAGAAGGGATTTCTGAAAAACACTGTTCTGAGGCTTTAATATAAAGTACTGGGGGAAAGTAAGTTCAGTGAAGGAGGGGACTGACTCTTCACATCTTTTCTTTCTAGTTCTGTGGCAAAGACGGATGAAAGCTAAGGTGAGTACGGAAATGGCCCTAGAGAGAAGTTCGATGAAAAAGACAGTGCTACAATGATGACATCATTTGCTACTCTTGACAGTTGGGGTGACGATAGCTATAGACCACCATTAATCATAACTGAGGCACAAAGAATAATGATTGGGGGGGCACTTACAGAGTAAACAGTATTTACATAAAGACTTTCTTCCCCAGGACTCATGAGGAAGCTGGATAACTGAACAAGAGCCATGTAAGCAGGCTTTTTGGTATGCATGTGGTCCCATTACAAGGAATACCCAATAGCAAATGCACACTGCCATTCACAAAAGCAATTGCAGAGAATGGGTGGGGGATGTGAAGCTAAAGAGCTTTGTAGCTGTCTGAGGAGGTGGGTTCTTTATATCCGTGGGAGCTAGTGATCCCCCACGGGTCTTAGCTGGTGCCATGATTGTGATCTTGATGTCTCCCACATGGCCGAGGCCGCCATGGATGTAACAGGGCAGCTTTTTTTATTTTCGGGGCTGGGGATCAAACCCAGGGCCTTGTGTTCGCTAGGCAAGCGCTCTACCGCTGAGCTAAATCCCCAACCCTGTAACAGGGCAGCTTTAACTATTTGTTTGCTGTTGCAGGTACAAGAATGGGAAGCCAGAAAATGAAATGGTAAGTGAATCTAAAGAATCGTGGTAATAGGCCAAATACAGCTTGGCATTACACTTTTTGTAAAGTGCTTGGGCCACATGCAGTGTCCTAGCCATATCTTTGTGAACACAGCCTACATGATGACAAACAAATGCTGACTAATGTGAAGATCTTAATTAGCTCTATCTGATGTTGGGCTCGCCTGGCTTTTTTGTGGGGAGAGTTGAATTTTTTGACTGCACTAACAGTTGTAATTCCTTCAGGTGGAGTTTGAATCAGGCGGACAGTTCTAAAAGTAAGTAATGAAAAACAGTTGCTGTAGGTCAGTACAAAGTGGCATGAAGAAATTTTTAAATTCAGAGTCCAGCATGTATCATCTTCTGATGCTTGAATAGGTATATTCTAGACAATACTTAAACAGGGTTTTTGTAATGATGTTGATCAAATGTCTGAGCTGAAAATAACTTGTAGACAATTTTTAATACTGAAGAACCCTGTGGCAGGCTACTAAGCATAGTTGGGTCACATGCAGCATATTTGTAAGAGGTATTTTCTTTTAATTGTAGCTACTGTGGTTGCATGCTTTCATTGGGATGGCTTGCTTGGGTAAGAAGCCATTGGGGGCCTTGAATTCAAGATGTATTCTATCCAGTAGTCATTTGCAGTATTCTTGTACAACATTTAACTTTTGAACATGCATGTGCTACCATGGGTACTAAATGGTGCCTTCAATTTTCTTTCAGGTACAAATGATTTCGTATAAAGGTAAGCATTGTAAACTTGGTGTTTATGATATGAGAAAGGTACTGTTAGTGATGATCAATTAAGTTAAAACAGATGGGAATCTCTCTGAACAACATTGGAGAGTGATTGTTAAGCTGAAACAGTATTTAGGAACATGGGTAAATACACTTTATAAATACCTGTTTCTAAACAGCATATTCCTGCAGGTACCACATGTGGGTCCTCTTAACTGAAGGCACGGCAAGCTCCACACAAGGTGAGTCTGAGGTTTGCATGTGTTGAAGGTACTTGGAACAGTTTGCCAGTAAGCCGATACTGTGATGATAACATAGTTCAGCAGACGTGACTCTGGTGAACAATCATGTCTTTCGCTCCTATCTGATGTATCTGGCTGTCATGTGTTCCATGAATTGTATAGTATTAGGAAGCATATGGAAAGCTGGTCCTAGTGATTGAGGCCAAATCCACTGTTTCATGTCCTGTGCCACTTAGTGAAAAATACAGTTCCCTAGGTATGGTGAGCAACCAATTTTTCTTAGGCCTCTTAGCAAGGGAATTGAGATGAGCCCCATAGAGACAAGTGAACAGAAGATCCAAAGAATAGTGTAAATGTAATGGAGGGTGAATGTCTGCACTAATGAAGTTTTTAAATATCCAAACAGGTCCTCATTTCTGAATTTCAAGGTAAGTCATCTTGTTTTTCTAGATTGCAATATGGCTTGTAACCAGTGATGTGATGATTCTGCCAAATGATACAAAGTGATATCACCTTTACAACCGTTCCATTTTATTTCTGAGGTTACTCTGGTAATATGTTAGCTTGAACCATTCTAAGCCAGACGAGTAAGTTTTTGTTTTCTTAGGGCTCCTCTGACAAGTGGACAGTGCAGTGGGTGCACCTTTTCCAGAGGTAAGAAACTAAGACTGCTTTTAACCATGGACGTACTACAGAATACATGATGATCTCACTTCAACTTGAACTCTCTCACTGATTACTTGATGAAAGTAAAAGATCTGATGTTCTGTATTTTAATTAACAATTACCATCTATTTAAGTTAAATAGAAATGTGCCTAACTGCTACCTCTGTTGCAGGTGCCTGGATGGATGCTTGAATAGAAGATTTGCCAGATATTGTGCTGTCAAGAATTTTACCATTAAAAGTGTATTATTGTAGCATTTGAAGTGTGATTTGTGCATTTTGTTCTAATGAGCATATTGTGGGGACTTCACATTAGTGACATAGGCTTAAATCTGTCAGTTGAAGGTGGTGGGTATGCTGGCCCTTTATTTAGAAGGTTAGTTTCTTGGGGATGTTGCTCATTCATTCTATGGTGCAGTTCCTGAGATGACTTAATTTTGTGACAAGGCAAGTTTGGGGGGGGGATACATGAGAAGCCATGCTGGGTGTGGTGGGCCCAAAGGGAAGTGAGCTGAAACTACGCTGTTTAAATTTCAGTTAGTCCTGATGTGGGCCTTGGCTCTAGGCTAGATTTGTAATGGGTATTTGGAACACTTAAAAACTGGGATGAAATCCCCATAAGATTTCTCACTTGTGTGATGTCTTGTGTAGAGGTCAGGACAGCTAACAAGCTGTGTGGAATCCAGCTATCAAATCTAGGTCTAGTTATGGCTTCCTGCAAGCTGTTTATTGATCTCAAACCCAGAGATCTGCCCACTTCTGCCTCCCAAGATTTTGGACCATATTAAGAGACCCATGGTTTCTTAATTTACTTCGGAACACAAGATCAGCTAAAAGCAGTTGCAGAACTAGAATCAAGTCTAGACCACATCTGCCTTTAAGAGGTGTACCACCACAGCCTGCCTAGCCTACTTTTATAGGATCCAAAGGGGTAAAGATAGCTTCCAAATAGGAAGTCTGCCTCCTTTAGTACTTAAACACTCAGCACTGTGCCCCATTAGGCCTTTAGATTGTGTGGGTATGATGGTTGAACCCCACTGACCTGCTGTGCTAGTTTCAGTAAGGATGGCCCCCATAGCTGCGTTCTCTGGCCTCAGGATGCATAGTGGCTGTTGGAAGGTTGGGAGGGCGCTCAACTTTCAGAAAAGGTAATGGATGTGAGGGGTGCTGATTAGGTTTGTCAGTGGGGGTGAGCCCCAGCTAGGTTAGTGGTGCATGCCTTTAATCCCAGCACTTGGGAGTCAGGGACAAGCAGATCAGTAAAAGTTTGAGGCCAGCTTGGGATATAGGAGAGTTCAGGACATTCCAGCTACAGACAAACCTTGTCATAACCATAAACAAGCCCGTACCAGGTCTAGTCTTAATGCTGCCCGCAGGTTAGGGTACAGAACTCTCAGCTACTTCTGCACCGTGTCTCCTTATGCCACCATGCTGGCAATGTAAGCAAGCTCCAGCTGAAACTAAGCCAGCACCAATTACATGCTTTGGTCATGGTGCCTCCTCACAGAAATAGGACAGTGACTAGATAGCTGTGTTTTCAGCCCTGCTTTGTTCAAATCACATCTCTCCCACAAATGTAAGAGTACTGTGAGATAGCCAGGACAAGTGTCATTCACAACCTATAAGGAGTAGCCAAGAGACATTTGTAACTTGCTTGAGGGGCAACACAATAGAATTCTGCTCCTTTTTTTTTGATTCTACTATGCTACTTTTTAGATCATGTTGACAGCTGAAAGGTTACCAAAAAGGTCAATTTATGGTTCTGATGAGGCTGGATGAACTGAAACCTTGCTGCATTAACTGGCCAGTCTACAGAGGCAATCATTCTCTTGTATTACTTCATATCCTCGTCCTAAATAACTTGGTATAGAAACATGTCTTGGAAAACAAGAAGACTAAATACTCCAATAAAAAGATTTTTTGTTTCACTTTAACAATTCTCCAATTAAAAAACTTCCACAGAACTCCCAACTACAGAAAGTCCTAATGGTACATATGACCACAATTGTGTAGCTTCGGTTTCTTACTCAGTAATGATTGCTTCTACACAGAAACTTGATTCTAAAGTCTGTGGCAAGTCTGGATCTTCTTTTTAGGTTTAGTAAAGCAAAGAAGACAAGTCAAGAGCTCGAGTATTCGGAAGGTATGGCGGATGCTCTCTCTTCTGAGTCTGCTGGCCATGAGACGTGGATATGGTAAGGCTTCAGATCTTCAGGAGACACAGTGTCTGGAGCATTGCTCATAAGGTCATGTCCTCGGTAGGATTTCGGGAAGGCTATGACATCTCTGATGCTGGGTGCTCCCGTGACAAGACACACCAGTCTGTCTAACCCTGTGATGCAAAATACAAAGTGAACATGAGAAATGTATAGCTACTTAGCTCTGAAAATTTTGTTTTTGCAGGGAGTTGTCAAGAAAGGGTTTCTCTGTGTAGTCCTGAGTGTTCTGGAACTCACTCTCTAGACCAGGCTGGCCTGGAACTCAGAGATCTACTTGCCTCTGCCTCCTGAGTCCTGGGACAAAGGCCTGTACCACCACCATTACTAATGGGCTTTTTTTTTTTTTTTTTTTGATACAATGTAGCTGTGGCTGGCCTAGAACTTTTAAGAGATATGCCTGAAGGCTGGGATTAAAACATGCACCGCCACTACTGGCCTAGGTCTTTAAAAGATGCAGAGACTTTTGTCCTTGTTTGGCTCTGGCTTCATGCATTCTAGACAAGTACTCTACCACTGAGCTATATCCTCAGGCCTGTAGAGAATTTACTTTAATTTTTGTTTATCTGTTTTGTTTTTGAGATAGAATTTCATGTAATCTAGGCTGGTCTGTCTATGCAGGTTCCCACACAAGCTCCCGCAGCACTGGAATTACAATTGTGAGCTGCCTGTTATGGATGTTTGAACTTAAGTTCAGGTCATATCGGATGCACATAAGAAATTTCTTGACTATGGCAGCATGCACACACAGACTCAGATCTGATGGTCCCAATGGGGAAGTGGACATGAGCTTCCACCCCAAACCAAGAAGCTATTTGCAACTGGTACTCACTTGCAGGGGAAAAGCTAGTTTTCTCTAATTGAGTCTGGGTAAATTAACCACACTTAGGCCCCATACCCAGCAGTAGATGGCAAACACAAAAGGAAGCCAATGGTAATTTTGTAGACTTTTGCTTTGTTTGGCATTCTTTGCCTTGCTGGTCTTTTGCTTGTGTATTATAGTTTCTGATTTTGTGTTTTTATGTTCTTTGTGTGTGTGTGTGTATTTACAGATTTTTCTTTTTATCTATTCCTTATAAGAAGAGAGAAAGGGTGTGGAAGTGGGTAGGTAGGTGGGAAGGTGGGAAGGATCTGGCAGCAGTTTGGAAAGGAAAAGCTGCAGAATAAATTGTATGATTTTTTTTCCTATTTTTGAAAATATTTAAAAGACAATTTAATATTTTATGTGCATTAGGTTTTGCCTGATTATGTATTTGTGTGAGGGTGTCAAATTCTCTGGGACTGGAGTTATTGACAGTTATAAACTGCCATGTGGATGTTGGGAATTGAACCTGGGTTTTTTGGAAAAACAGCCAGTGCTCTTAACTGCTGAGCCATATCTTTGGTCCCTAAATTTTTTTTCTCCAATTTAAAAAACGATGACGACGACAACAACAACAACATTCAGGTTCTGCAAGAGTAATAGGCACTTTTTGGTTTTTGTTTTGACTTAAGGGTGGGGCTGGTGTAGCTCTCACTGTAGTCTTGGCTGACCCTGGAGAATTTGCTATGTTGATCAGGCTAGCCCTGAATTCACAGACATCTGCCTGCTTCTGCCTCCCAATCCTTTCCCCTTCAGAATTGAGAATCTGAGTTTGAGACACAGTGCCATGGAATGAAATTTAGTGTACAAAAAGACAGATTGTTTACCTAAGGCAATTCCTCCATGTGGGGGTGCCCCATAGTCTAAAGCCTGAAGCAGATGGGAAAGCAATTTCACATCTTCCTGAAATGTAAAACACATTTTATTTATTTAAACAGAAACTGAAAGTCTTCTGTCATAATGTAACAGTAAGTACTAAGGAGAAAGGTTAAAAATGACAGGACCTAACTAGTGATAACACATGGGGAGATGTTCTATAAAAGAACAACAAAACTTAAGAGGAGAGGGCTGAAGTTCAACAGAATAAGACAAGCCACTCCCCTGTTTTCCAGTGCTCTGGAGAAGGCAGGAGGATGGTGTCTAGCCTAAGTTATAAAGCAATACCACAAAAACCAAACACACACAAAGGCCTACTTGTTTCTTCCTCTCAATAAATACTATCACTCACTGGGAATGGCATTTTAGGAGTTTGGTCTCCAGAGCCGTCCTTCAGTTCCTGTACTACAGGAGACAGGGCTTTGGTAGTCCAAGCCTGACTCAAATCTATAACTACCTCAGCCTCCTGAAAGGTGAGATTTCAGGCTTGTGCCACCTTGTCTGGCTCTGAGCTTCATGACTTGGCCATATACCTGCTGCCTAAGTTTCTCATCTTTAAAATGAGAATGAGTACCTACTTACAGAAATTACTGTGAAGGTTAAATAATACGCCAGTGTATCTGTGGGTGTGGTTTTTCTCGTTTTTTTGTGTTTGTTGAGTCAGGGTCTTGCTATGTACCACAGGATGGCCTGGAACTCAAGGCCATCCTCAAATCTCAGCTTTCTAACTGTTGGAATCATATGCGTGAACCACCACATTTGGCTGTGTAGCAAATAGCCCCTGGCACACAGTAAGCACTAATGAGCAACCATTATTACCATTTGCTCTCCCTAGTGCCACATAAAACATGAAGAGAAGCTGACATTTTGTGTCTAGTAAACTCTCCATTTAAAATAAATGTTTCCTAAAACAAAGACGTGGATAAAAGGAAAGGTTCAAGGGCATCCCATACCTTTAGCATTGTTTCCAGGATGTACCTCTGTAGCTGTGCATCATGAATGCGGATAGAGCCTCCTCCTATCTCATTGCCATTTAAAACCAAGTCGTAGTGTTGGCCACGAACCTACAAGGTCACAGAACTTTTATCTAACAGAAAATTACTGGGTTTCAATTCTATAGGATCAAGACACTGTTCTAAAACACAATTTATTAACAGTAGGCTTGGCCTTTATCTTTGGTTCTCCTGAGTAAATCTGGAAGGTCTTTATCTAGTCACTTCCCTTTTATCTGGGAGAAGAGGTCAGTACCTTTTCCGGCTCAGTGTAGAGGAGGTGAATGTCGCTGGGGTGAGGAGCAGTAAATGGGTGGTGGGCTGACTCCAGCTCTGTGGGACTCTCTTCCTTGGCGAGGAAGAGTGGGAAGTCAACTACCCAGAGAAAAGAGAACAATGCTGGGTCCCGGAGCGCCACTCCTCTCATTTCCAAAAGGTCTGCACACTCTAGTCGTAGCTTCCCCAACAAAGAGCACTGCAAACAAAGGACACAGGCATTGTTAGCTTCTTGTCAGAGTGGGTGTCAGATGACACAACCTAAATTCCGAAGACTGGCCAGTTAGCAGATAAGACACTTTTCTCTGGAGATGGAGATACGAGGATGATCTGATTGCCAGATAGATAACTACACTCGACTATCAGCCTGAGCTACCTGTGCGAGCACCTCATACCCCAGTGACCAGGAAAACAGCTCCAGAGCCTGACAGACCAAGCTTGGAGCCTGTTTGTTGACTTACTAATCTCCCTACATCCCATCATAAGTAAATGGAGATAAAATACCTACTCCAACACTGAGTAGTTATTTATTTCCTCACTAACTAACTTTTTCTTGAAGCAAGGTTTCTCTGTGTAGCCCTGGCTGTCCTTCCTGAAACTTGCTCTGTAGACCAGAATGGCCTTGAACTCAGAGGTTCACCTGCCTCTGCCTCCCAAATGCTGGGATTAAAGGCAATGTACCACCACCACCACCACCTGGTTCATTATTTATTGAGATGAGATGTTGCTTTACTTCCCAGGTTGTTCCTCAACTACTGAACTCAATCCTGCCTCAAACTCATGAGAAGCTGGGACCACAGGTGCATGTGGCTATGTCCCGAATAAAATTGCAAGTGAGACCAAGCACATAAGATACAGAACCCAACACAGCATGGGGGCGCCATTCCTGAAGGGCTATGGCGAGGATCTGATGAATGTCTGACATGCATTAGAAAATGTTGGCTGGAATGAATGTGGTGGAATGAATTCTGAGGGCTGAGAGGTAAAATGCTTGTCATGGAAACGTGGGCATGTAAGCCTGGCTCCTCAGCACCCATGTAAAAGGCAGAGGTGTCTGTGACTGACACCTTTGTGGGGCAGAGACAGTAGATTCCTGGAGCCCGCTGAGCAGCTAGTCTACTAATCAGAACTCCAGATAGAATTTAAGGTAGAGATTGAGGAAGACCACTCAATATTAACCTCTGGCCTTCACACAGGCACTCACGTGCACACACCCACACATACACCACACACTCATCACACACAGAGAACGGTAATTTAGGAAATGGTAATGGCCTAGATCTTTCTTCACTCACTAGCTATGCTACTACAAAGAGACTTAACTTCTGCACCTTACTTTTCTTTCGCCTTCCTCCTCCACCCATTTTCTTTCTTCTCCCTGAATCTCTCTTGAGATATGGTCTCAGCTATGTGACCTAGGTAGCTTTTCCTCCTTCCTAGGCCTCTTGAATGCTGGGATTGCAGGTATGAGCCCTGCTCTATGCCCAGTTCTATGAAATTTAATATTCGTGTTTCACTTGTAATGTTTTCTATATTTCACAAGGACCTTTCAAACTACATCCACTTTCCTGTCTATTCCCTGACAAAGTGACTCAGTTAGTTCACAGCTGCACTTAGCACTTGTAACTGGAAAAGTCCTGCCTTGACTGTACCAGTTGAGGGGTAGCAGTCCAGCAGTCCTCCCCTCCAGTACTCTGAACTGTCCCTCCATAGTTTTAGGAATGCATTCTATATAAAAGTTTGTAACTACTAAATTTCTTTCCTTTGCAAACCTTCAAAATATTGTTTTCATAGTTGTACTGAATTCCTAATGAGTCAATTCTGACGTGAATAAGGATAGTGAGGTTAGTACCTAATGAAAAGACCCCAGTTTTAAATTTTTCATTTTGTGTGAGAAAATGGGAGAGTTGGGGAACAGAGAGAGAGAGAGAGAGAGAGAGAGAGAGAGAGAGACAGACAGACAGACAGACAGACACACACACACACACACACGCACAGAGGAGACAACTTTTAGAAGTCAGTTCCTTCTTGTCATGAGGGTTCCTAGGAATCAAACTCAGGCATTAGCCACTGAATCACCTCACTGGCCCGAGGCTCTAGTTTTGGTTTGTTGTTTTGGCTTTACTGAGACAGGATCTCACTATGGAGTGTAGGTTGGTCTCGAACTTGAGGTCTGCTGCATCCCACACCACTGAGCACAGAATGACTCTAGTGCTTATACAGTGCTTTACAAGGCACTGAAAAAGACTTTACACGATGACTGATGGTACTGATGCAACTGACACGGAACAGCAGTGCTTTACGAAGCCAACGGTCCATCTTAAATATGTAAATAAAATGGCGAAGAGGCAGCCTTCAGCACAGGCCCAGGTCGCACAGTTTCACTCACTGCTTTCTCATGTTGCCCAGCAGTCAGCAGCACCATGTCGTCTTCTTGTATCTCCATCAATCTGGTTAATTCCAATCTTTCCTCCTCCGTTATGAATTTAGCAAATGGTGAACTCCAGTTCTTCCTGGCATTCAGGAATATAGGAAGGACTTCCTGGATAAAGAAAAAGGCTTATTGATATTTTTCTCAAAAGTGAGACGGATTTGTTTTCTCACAGTACAAAGATTTCTTGTTCCAAGCAGAAGACAACTTACACGATTGTCTTAGTTCGCTGTGATGAAACACCATGACCACAACACAGTCGGGGAGGAAAGGGTTAATTGCTACATTCCACGTTATCACAAGGAAGTCAGGACAGAAACTCGAATAGGGCAGGAACCTGGAGGCAGGAGCTGATGTTGTCTACTGGCTTGTTCCTCGTGGCTTGCTCAGCCTGCTTTCTTGTAGAAATGAGGTATCCCCACCCACTACGTGTTAGGCTTTCCCTCACTGATCATTATTTGCAAAAATATCTTAAAAGCTGGATCTCAAGGAGGCATTTCCTCAACTGAGGCTACTTCTTCTCTGACGACTTCCAGCTGTGTCAAGTTGACATAAAAGCGCCAGTTCAACGATTCTTTCTCTTTTTCATCACGAATCCTTTCAAAGTGATACAAAATATAATTTTTTTAAAGTTAGTCCTGGGGTGTAGGTCTGTAAGCCCAGCTACTCAAAAGACTACAGCGGGAGGACAGACGCTTGCACTTTCCTGAGACGTGCCTGAGCTGCAGAGTGAGTTCAAGGCTAGCCCACACGTACATGAGACCCTGTCTGAAAGGAGGGCAGAGGACATAACTGATCGGTGCCTGAGCACTTGCCCACTTGAGGGAGGCCCTAGAAACGTCTGTGGCCTTTACTTTGTTTTTACTTCTGGCAGACTGCAAGTGAATGGAATAAGAATGACTGAGATGAGGTCAGTGAGCTGGCTCCATGGTAAAGGTTTGTGGCCTCTGCATGTGTCCCCATCACACACACACACACACACTGATATTGAGTAAAAATTTAAACATGTAATAATGTGCCCTAGTTTTCTGAATACTAGGTGTGTGCCACTATGCCCAATCTGAAAGAACATTGCAGTAGAGAAAAGTAGATGAGATGGCTCTTTAATATAACTTTATGGATTTGTTTTTCAGTCTTTTATTTTCTAAAAATGTGCTTTGATTCATTTTGAAAATTCCTTCCCTCTTTCTTTCCACCCTGTACTGATGACTGAACCCAGGGCCTTGTTCTTGCTCAGCAAGCACTCCCCATGGAGCATCATCCCTGTCAGTCGCCGTCTCTCTTTAAAGGGCGGAGGCAGAGCTGGGCAGTGGGGCACATACATTAGTCCTAGCACGTAGGAGGCAGAGGCAGGCAGATCTCTGAGTTCAAGTCCAGTCTAGTCTATAGAGGGAGTTCCAGGACAGCCAGGGTTACCCAGAGAAGCCCTGCCTTGAAAAATCAATTAAAAAAATTAAAAAGCTGAGACAGGGTCTCTGTGTGACCTCCCTGCCCCAGCATCCTGCCCTGTGCTTCCTTCTTATTGAAATAGCTTTATCTCTCTTTGAGCCTGAGCTATGAGGCAAGTGAGGCAAGTAGTCCATTTAAAAAGAAACTTGAGGGGGTTGGGGATTTAGCTCAGTGGTAGAGCGCTTGCCTAGGAAGCACAAGTCCCTGGGTTCGGTCCCCAGCTCCAAAAAAAAAAAAAAAACGAGTTAATACCAAAATCCAAAAAAACCGAAAACCAAAAAAAGAGAAAAAAAAAAAAAAAAGAAACTTGAGGGCTGGAGAGATGGCTCAGTGGTTAAGAGCACTGACTCCTCTTCCAGAGGTCCTGAGTTCAAATCCCAGCAACCACATGGTGGCTCACAACCATCTGTAATGGGATTCAAAGCCCTCTTCTGGTGTGTCTGAAGACAGCTACAGTGTACTCACAGACGTAAAATAAATAAAATCTTAAAAAAATTGAGAGCTGGATGTTATAGTGCATACCTATAATTCAAGATGAAGGCTTGACAGTCAAAAGCTCAAGGACGCCTTGGCTACATGAGACCCTGCTTTCAAAAAGCCAAATAACAAACAAACCAAAATTCAAAAGAAACTTAAATATTCATTTCTTTGTACCATAAACGTGCGCATCCCTGCCTGTCCTCATTCTGTTCCTGGTATAAACAGAGCATATGTGGTGAGCATAATGTGTCCTTATGTTGGGACGCTTCATCTAAAGCATGTCACAGAAGATGCCGACACTAACAGCAAGACTCGTCATCTTACTGTCTGGAATCTCAAGATATCCAAGCTGCCCTTGAGCTCCTGATTCTCCTACCTCCACGTAAATGCTGGGATTACAGGAGTGTGACATCATGCCTGCCGCCATGATTCTGGGAAAATGGCCAAGGCAATTTACATATTCAGGGACATGAGAATCCCCGATCCTGCCCCTCATTTTAGTGATACCATCCTCTAAGATCAGAGCACAAAATGTGTTGGTCAAAGGTGTACTCACAGTTCAAAGGTGTACTGGTGAAGAACCAGGAGAGCCTTTTCACCCTTGTCATGCCACTGCCAAACCTTGATCACCAATAAATAAATTCATGTATTTAATTCTTTTTTTTTGTTTTTTTTTGTTTTTTGTTTTTTCTTTTTTTTCAGAGCTGGGGACCGAACTCAGGGCCTTGCGCATGCTAGGCAAGCGCTCCACCACTGAGCTAAATCCCCAACCCCGTATTTAATTCTTAAAATTGGATTAAAATTGTTTTGTTCATGTAAAAACAGTATGGTTGAACTTGTAGTATGAAAGTAAATTCAACTGTCTAAATTGAAGTCCTTCAGTAAAAATAGATGGACAGAAAAATGGGGTCTGGGGTTGGGGATTTAGCTCAGTGGTAGAGCGCTTGCCTAGGAAGCGCAAAGGCCCTGGGTTCGTCCCCAGCCCGAAAAAAAAAAAAAAAAAAAAAAAAAGAAAATGGGATCTGAAACACTGACCCTCAACCTAAGAGCTCACCAGTTAGGGGCACCCACTGCTCTTGCAGTTCCCATCATCCTCCTGTAACTCCAGTTCCAGTGGATCCAATGCCTCTCTGGGTCCATGTATGTAAGCACTTCATCCATCCATCCATCCATCCATCCATCCATCCATCCATCCATCCATCCATCCACACACACATGCCAGCAAAACACACATAGAACATAAAAATAAATCTAAAAAAACCAAAACCAAACCAAAACTAGAGTCCGTGCAATTGACAGTGGAATAGACTCCCACAAGACACTGCTCCTTACCTGACTGAAATGGTGAGCTGCAAACTTTCGAATGAACTCAATGTCTTCCTTCCTTAAGTACTTCTGATGCAAGGAAATCAAAGTCAATCAATTCATATGGCACCGAGCTTTGTGAACAGGTTCACAGTGTCAAGTAAGATAGAGACATAGTTGTGTTCCTTCCAGTGGAGCATGAAATTTCATAAAAACGTGACTTCTTCTTCATAATGACACACGTTCTAAGGCAGTGCTGCAGCCTGTGCTGGACCACCGCTTCCCAATTACAGTCTCACTGCAGACCGCCACGACTGTCTCCAGAAGACTGTCACGCAACGTGCAGGATACGGACAAAGGTGGGTGGGCACCTTTCAGATCAAGAGGGTCTAAGAGCTTGATTATTGCGGGTTTCTTTAAATATATGCTTTCTAAGTCACCTGAATTATTGATTGACTTTCTTACCTTTTAGAGACGGGGTCACACTAAGTGGCTCAGGCTCACGTGCAACTGAATAGGTGGGCCTCAAACTCACAGTGAGCTGCCTGCCTTTACCTCTGACTAAAGGATATGGCACCACATTGAGCAAGGCCGAGTTTTCAACCATTACAAATCATTCTGCTGCTTATGTATACAAACGGCGGCAGTCTTCCTTAGGTATAGCCTTTCTTTTTATTATAAATTTTAAGTTAACAAGTATATTTACTGAGCAAGAATGATATATTTTAGAATTAAAACATAGTGGGGAAAAAAGGCAGATTTCTTAGTGTTTTCAAATTCCTGGCATCTCTTTCAAACAGTGATTTTAGGACTAGGTTGTCACACACTTGTAATTTCAGCACTTGGGAGGTTAAGGCAGGAGATTCTGTCTCATTAATAGAAATAAATAAAAAACACAGTATTTTATCATTATTTATATAATAAGTTTAGAGGCACTAATTAGACTTTCTACAAAAATCACTGTTTTTGGAGACCGTGTCTTACTATGTAACTCTGGCTGGCCAGGAACTCATCTGTAAACCAGACTGGCCTCAAATTCACAAAAATTCACCTGCCTCTGCCTCTCAAGTGCTGTGATCATAGTGTGTCCCACCATGATGGTTAGATTGTTATATTATCCTTTCTCAAATGTTCAGGCGCTGGTATTAAATATATTTTCTTCCAGAATACACATTCTAGAGAAAACGCAGAACTGTGCTTCACTTACTGCTCCTTCACGAACACATATTGCTTTGACAGTTCCTTGGGGCTTAGCCAGTGCATCCTGAAGAAATCTGATCTCTGTGTTTCTGAACACATCACTGATATCCACAATCTATAAAATGGAAAACAAGAAGGAATGACTAAACAAAGTCATTTTTCACTTCAAAACATTTTACAAATAAGCCTTTTTTTTTTTGTTTCTTTATATTTTTCACGTGTATGTGGTGTTGTATTATGGTTGCATAATATATACATAGGTACATGTATGGGTGCACATGCACACATATACATAGAGAGGCTGGAGGTTGATGTCAGGGATCAGGCTCCAATGCTCTTCTACTGTATCTATTGAGACAGGGTCTCTCAATCAAACCCAGAGCTCTTGATATAGCTAACCTTGCTAGTCCACTTGCTCTGTCTCCCTTAGGGATTGGAATTACAGGCAGGTGTCATGATTACCCAGCATTTACATGGACTCTGGGGATCTGAACTCAGGTCCTTATACTTTTGTGGCAAACACTTACCCAATGAGACATTTCTCTATTCTACAGGTAAGACATTTTTTATAATATTATATACTAATTATTGTGAGAGGGATGTGTGCTGTGTGTGTACAGGTGAGTGAAATAATGCTTTGTGAAGGTCAGAGGCCAAGTTGTGAAGTGAATTTTTTCCTTTCATCTTTACATGGTTTCCAGGAATTGAACTCAGGTCATCACAGAGGTAGAGGAAAAAGTGTGTGTGTATGTTGTGGGCAGGGGGTGTGTGCAGACCAGAGGACAACTTGAGGGAGTTAGTTCTCTCATTCTACCTTTTGGAACCTTGGGATCAAAGTCAGGTCATCAGGTTTGCCAGCAATCACCTCTTATCTCTTCAGCCATGTTGCCAGCCCAGAAATAGGATTTTAAAGAAACAACTAGAGCTGGAGAAGTGTTTCAGTGGGTTAAAGTGTTTGCTATGCAAGTAAAATGACCAGAGTTAGATCCCCAGCACCCATGCAATGCTGTAAACCAACCTTTGGGAGGCAGAGACAAGGGGATCTTTGGAGCTTGCTTTAAAAAGAAAAAAGAATTACATTTAGTAATTTATCATTTAAAAAATGTATTCATAGAGGGTTACTGCCGGTTCAGCATTGGCCTAAAATTTTGCGATGGTAGCCCAGGATTGACTCTAAGCAGTCTGAACCCATAGTCTGTATTATAAATAAGCAAATGAGGAATGGTTGTAGATAAGAAGAATGTACTTATGGTAATGGTAATAATGGTGGTGCACACCTGTAATCCCAGCACTCGGGAGGCAGAGGCAGGTGGATCTCTGAGTTTGAGGCCAGCCTGGTCTACAGAGTGAATTACAGACACCCAGGGCTACACAGAGAAAAATCAAACCCCAAAACCCTTGAAAAACCAAAACTCAAAAGCTGAATGAAAACAAAACAAAAGGAATGTACTTATGGTCTTGTGTGGACAGTTTTTACTTCTAAGACCTGAGCTGGGTGTGGTAGTTGACGCAGTATTCTCAGTACCTGGCTGGCAAACCCAGGAGAAGCACTGTGAGTTCGAGGCCCACCCGGGCTACAGAGTAGAAGCCTGATTTAAAACAAAAACAGAGTGATTACTATGACCAGGCGGAGTTCCATGTAAAGACTTTGCAGTGAGAAGCGAGACTGAGAAATGGCACAGCACCAGAGATCAGGGGATGGTGCTCTGTAAGGACAACTGTGGAGACCTGGCAGTAAAACTCCTGCATTTCAGAGAGTGGTGATAATCTCAATGTGCTCATGTATTTAAGCTTTTTACAGAACAAGGAAAATTGGTAACTCAATCATTTCCCTTCCGAGAGCCACACTGACATAGAAAAACTAAAAATGAAGATTAGTTTTATTTTTTTCTCTCAAATAACTACTCATGTCCATAAAATCAGTAACTGGAAAGTACTGTAATGAAATATTAGAGTAGAAATCTTGCTCTTAATTTTTTTACATTTATTATTTATTTATTCACTTATTTATTTATTTATTTATTTATTTAGTGTGTGTGTGTGTGTGTGTGTGTGTGTGTGTGTGTGAGTGTGTGTGTGTGTGTGTGTGTGTGTGTATTCAGCTTTCAGGAGTCAGTTCTTTCTCTCTACTGGTTCTGGGAAGTAAATGTCAGGCTTGACATAAGCAAGTGTCTTAATTTTACTCTTTTTTTGTTTTGTTTGTTTTGTTTTTGTTTTCTCAAGACACGGTTTCTCTGTGTAACCCAGGCTGGCCTTGAACTCAGAGATCCATGCCTCTGCCTCCCAAGTCCTGGGACTAAGGCCTGTACCACCACCACCACCACCACCACCTGACGCCTTAATCTTGCTCGTACTGAGTGTGACAGCACACACTGGTAACCCCACTGCCTGTGAGGCTGAGGACAGGATCTCAAGTTAGCTTCTGCTGCATAGCAAGCTTCAAGGACCCCCCCATCTTAAAACACACACACACACACACACACACACACACACACACACACATACACACACACGCACACACGCACACACGCACACACGCACGCACGCACGCACACAAGTGTGCGCACGTCTTGCATCTAGAAATGGAATTTGAAAGAATAAGTAGTGCAATGCTAACATGTTATCATCACCGCCACCACCCATCACCATCATCATCATCTGCTGTAGTTTGGAAACAACCAAGGTAACAAGGTAAAGGAATATTGAAAACATTATCCAACGGGTATGTAACGTGTGTAAATTTCTTCAGAATGCTTGAAAAGATGTCTGAACGACGTGGGAGTGATCCTGGGAACAAGAAAAAAGTACCTTCATCCCAAAGCGAGTATCTGGCTTATCAGTTCCGTAGGTAGCCAATGCCTCAGCAAAAGTCATGGAAGGAAAAGGAGCCACCAGAGGGTCTTTATCTTCAGGCCAGGAATAATGCAGCAAACCCTCAACTAAATGCTGAATGCCAGTCTGGTCTACAAAGGACATCTCTATGTCAATCTGAAACAAAACAGCATGGAAACTAACACAAACAGTCATGTTACAGACTTCTTAGCTTTTAGTTACCGTATAAATAACTCTGTCCAAAGACAGTACATGGTTAATGTACAACTATTATTATACTTGGCTTTTATGTCGATGACTGCTATTGGCCAACTTACTTATGCTGTAACTACCTCGTGGCTGAAGGCTCAGAGGAGTAAGTGAATTGCTTGCTAACAATTACTACTGTAGTTAGGCTACATCTGACCCTGGTCTTTATGACTCCAAACTTGTGATTTTGCCATTTAATCACATTGATTAATCCTACCTTACCAAAGCAAATAAGGGTTTGGATAAATCTGTAAAGAAATATATCAGTATATAGACTTATTTTTCTTTAAAGCTAGTTTGTCCTTTTAAAAAAAATATTTTGTATGTATGAGTGTTTTGCCTGCATGTACCCATATACTTGGTGCTCACGAAGGCCAGATGACAGAATCTGGTGCCCTGGGACTGAAGTTACAGCTGACTGTGAGCTGCAACATGGAAACTGACGCCAGCCCCCTGGAAGAGCAGCCTGTGCTCTGAACTGCGGAGCCATCTCTCCAGCCCCACTCTGGCCTGTTTCTGGAATAATGAGTCTTCTATTAACCTTATTTTTTGTTGTTTTTGGTTGCTTGCTTGCTTTTTGAGACAATGTTTCTCTGTGTAGCCCTGGCTGTCCTTTGTAGGCCTAGGTGACCTTACACTCAGAGATCCACCTGCCTCTGCCTTTTGAGTGCTGGGATTAAAGACACGCGCCACCACACCCAGCTTTAACTGTTTGTTTTGTTATTCAGTCACGTATGTTTAATGTAGGTGTGGGTACAAGTGTTGCACAGTACACATGTGGAGGTCAAAAGATCCCTGGAGTCAGTTCTCTCCTTCACCTTGCATGGGTTCTGGGATGCAAACTCAAGCTTCAGGTTTGCGCAGCAAGAGCCTTTACCACTGAGCCGTGTCGGGGCCCCTGCAACACTGATTTTTGATGGATAAGATTTGTTTTAAGGACTTTATCACATCATAAACTGGGGATATCTGGCACATCTTAGTTGATGACCACACCCCTTCTGAGAAGGACTAATGCATAGATTAAAGCTACTTTGAAATTTCTCCTCTCCCAGGCAGAATGTCAAGGAAACAAAGGATGGGGATGGAGAGATAGTCCAGTGGACCTGGGTTCAGTTTCTAGGCAGTGACATGGCAGACAGCACCTGAAACTCCAGTTCTAGAGTTTCCATGAGCATCAGGCATGCACTTGCAGGCAAAATACCCATACATATAAAATAAAATCTCGCTGAGTATGGTGGGGCACCATTTAATGATAGTACTCAGGAGACAGAGGCAGGCAGATCTTGCTGAGTGTGAGGCCAGCCTGGTCTACTTCGGGAGTTTAAGGCCAGCCGAGGCTATATAGAGAGACCCAGACTTTGACTAATTGCCCCACTCCTGCAAAAAACAAAACAAAACAAAACAAAAAAAAACAACAAAAACTTAAAAAATGAAAAAGAACACAAATGATAGTCAGTGCTTGGCAGAGACAGGAGAACAAGGGACCCTTATTCAGTGCTGGTGAGAATCTAAACTGGGGTGGCGATTATGGAACTCAGTACTGAGGTTTTTCAAAAAGTTAAAAATAACTATTATATGATCTGGCTTTGCCACCCTTAGATAAATACTCAAAAGCTCAAATCTTAGCTCAGAGATCCTCACACATCTATGTTTATTGCTGTGCCATTTACAACAGCTAAGGAACAGAAACATCCTAGATAGTCATTAATCCATGAGTGGACAAAGAAAATGTGTTATATATACACAATGAAATTTTATTGAGCTATGAAGAAAAATAAGATTATGACATTTATAGAAAAATGGAACTAGAAATTATGCTCGGTGAAGTATCACAGGTACAGAGAGACAAGTACGCCATGCTTCCTCTCATACGGAAGATTCTAGATTTTAATTTTTATATGTGCATATACATGTTTAGGTATAGGTCAGGGAACTCTAAGAGGGGAAAGAACAGACCTCAAGGGAAAGGAATAAAAAGCAAGGTAGGGGGGCTGGGGATTTAGCTCAGTGGTAGAGCGCTTGCCTAGCAAGCACAAGGCCCTGGGTTCGGTCCCCAGCTCCGAAAAAAAGGAAGAAAAAAAAAAAAGCAAGGTAGGAAGCAAGTGATATAAAAGCAGAAGGAGGGCAGTGGGAGGAAGCAGACCTGTGCAGAGGCAGGGGGATGGAAAGGAGTGAGGGTATCAGACAAATGAAGAGTGTCTGAAAATGAGACTTGGAGACCCACTCCCTTTTATGTTCATTTCTAAAAACGTGTAAAATTACTGTCCCGGCATTGAAACATCCTGAAAATTCATCACAATTTTGTCGTGTGAAATTTTGTTGTGTTGTGTGTTGTGTGAAAATTCATCACAACACGAATTTGTGAGAGCCTAGTAATATAACACTCAGGTACCTGAGTAAACTCTGGCTGCCTATCTGGTCTTGAGCCTTCATCTCGATAACACCGGGCAACCTGAAAATACCTGTTATAAAAAAGTAGAGTTAACCCAGTCTTCATCTTAAATGATCCAATTTCCCCAAGTGTTGGCTCTGAAACAAATTAATAATGATCCTTAAGAGAGACTGGACTTTTTCAGTTTATTTGTGGTGCTAACGCTCAAACCCAGGCCCTTGTGCATGCTAGGCAAGAACTCACCATGAAGCCATTTTCCAGCCTCAGAAACTTTATTTTGCTCAAGTCTAACCAGAATTACAGCTGACCCATCAGAGGCTAGTATTTTACAGATGGCTTTCCAAATACAACACCTTTGGACACTTAGGTGGTAGGTGGGCATGCAAACCAGTCCATGTTTCTTTAATATGTACTTTTACAGGCTCAGATACTGCTTTAGGGATGCACTGAGCCTCCCCGTGCCATGCCAGCTCTCATGTTCACTTTCCCTCCCCCTTGGTCGTTCCCCTTCCTTTTTTTGAGGAATAATAGCATTGCCAATAAACAAAAAAGCCTGTTTACCTGTCTAAACCACCAACCATCAGAAGCTGCTTAAATTGCTGAGGACTCTGAGGGAGAGAATAAAACTTTCCAGGTTCCCTGGATGGTACTAAAAACTCCTTGGCACCCTTTGAAAGAGAGAGAGAGGTGGCAGAGGGGGAAAAGAGAGACATTATTGAAAAATAAACAAACAAAACGCCCAGGCTAGGTATGGCAAACGCCTGCAATTCCAGCAGCACTCAGGAGGCTGACATAGAGGAATAGTAAGTTCAGGTGCACTGACCCACATGGCAAGGCTCTGTCTCCATAAAACAAAACAAAAATCCTGAAATAAAATGAACAACAACAAAACGACTCAAGGTGTAAGTGACCAGTACTAGTTAATGCTTTAGCACACCAAGGGACTTACAGAGCAAGGTTCCCAATGACTCTCAGCTCTTGTTTATCTTAGTCCTCCAAACAATTTGCAGACAATAAAATTTATTTAGAGACCGAGTCTCACTGCGAAGCTCTGGCTGCACTGACACTCAGACATCTGCCTGCCCCATCTCTTGAGTACTGGAATTTAGACACGTGCCATGCTCAAAACGATAAAGTTTATATTTTTTACGTGTGTGTGTGTGTGGGGGGGTGTACACACACATTCTAGAAGAGGCCATCAGAACCTCTGAAGCTAGAGGCTGTTGAGAGTGTCTTAGGGGCTGGAGAGATGGCTCAGTGGTTAAGAGCACTAACTGCTCTTCCAGAGGTCTTGAGTTCAAATCCCAGCAACCACATGATGGCTCACAACCATCTGTAATGAGATCTGATGCCCTCTTCTGGTGTCTGAAGACAGCTACAGTGTATATAATAAATATTTTGGGGTTGGGGATTTAGCTCAGTGGTAGAGCCCTTGCCTAGGAAGCGCAAGGCCCTGGGTTCGGTCCCCAGCTCCGAAAAAAAAAAAAAAAAAAAAATCAAGAGAGTGTCTTAGGTGCTGAACACTGAACAAGGTTCTCTGAAAGTTAACTGCTGAGCTAACTCTGTAGCTCTAAGATACATCTTAAATCCTGGTTGTATGTAACAGTTGAGAAGTGTGTGTAAACAAAGTCTTTGTTATTAGCACGACAAAGTTTGCACATCATTTGCTATGAGGTCACTCTTAACTGCTCTTCTATAGTAAACTGTAGGGAGTTTTGATCTGATGCCCTCAAACATGCTATACAAACACTGCCACTGAGATATACATGTAGTCCTTAAACTGTTTGTTTCTTAAGTCTACAGACTGAATAAAGAGTTATTAAATATCAGGGCTGTTTTGTTTTTAAAAGTCTCAGTTCTCTTTTTAACAGGATCTTACTGTGTAGACAGAGTTGCTCTGAAAGTTGTGATCCTCCTGCCTCAGTTTCCCAATTCCTAGTCTTATAGGCATGCATCACCTCACCTGGTTCTTTTTTCTTATTAATATAGCATTTGTTTTCCTTGTCTCAAACCCCGAGCCAACCATTTTTTGCTGATTTCCTGAAAAAGTACAGGAAAAAGAATATCTGGGGAAGAATCACAGTGGAGACAGATCCTTTCCTGATGGAGAGAGTGAGACTGATCCATTCTTGGGCAAAAGGCCCTTCGGCTGCAAGGGGACCAAAGCCAACTGTTGTAAGCAATGAGGCTCCCACAGTGGCAATGCCACCCCTTGAGCCAGCCACCAACCATGGCAATCCTAGCCTCAATGAATATAGCTGCAGCGACAATATTCCTGGAACAGGTGCTGGCTAGAAAGCTGTGGCTAGGGACAAATGAGGTGAGGAGTATGGAGCCAGCATAGGCTATGGGACGCCGTAAGTGTCCCTGGTCATTCAGAGAGAGGGTGGAAGTGAACTTGGGGCAGGTTTAGGTTTTAGAATGGAAGGGATTATAACACGGCAGTTGCTCTTAGCACACACAGAAACTGCCTCTTTAACATTTTTATACTTTTTAGTTGACACAATTTTTTTTAACGATTTTATTTTCATCTCTTTGGTTGTGAGCCTTAGCTTTTAGTGGCTGAGCTCTCTCTGCAGCCAAGGATTTTATTTTAATTGTGTGCATATGTTTCTGTCGGTATGTGGGTATGTGTTTTATGAATGCAGTGTTTACAGGTCAGAAAAAGGTGTCTGATCTCCCTGAGCTCAAGTTTTAGTACATGCTTTTAACCGCTGAGCCATCCCCTCAGTCCAGTTCAGACAGTTCTTAATGAACAAAGTTTTAATAAAACATTAATGATTTGCATCTAGAAAACTCATGGGAAAGAAAACTCATACAGAATAAAAACATTCTGATTCAAAATGTTGACTCACACAATTTTCTCAGTTGTTAAAATAAGACCCTGAGGTACTAATAAAAGTAAATCAAAATGGGCCAAGTGAATCTAAAAGCAAAGTGATTGCTTTTATAAGGAAGAGGATCTCAACAGTAAAGTGATAAGTAATATACATACTCCAGGAGTCCTCTTAAACAATGTTGGGGTTTCTATATCCACAAATCCTAAAACAAGAGAAAAATCAGTTAGTAATTAGGAATTTGCCAAGTATGATGTCAATAGCGAATACAAATCAGAGGCTCCCTTTAATTAGGAAGACATCGGAGGTAAGAAGACGGACGCAACGTGGTTTCTACAAACCCAAAGCTAAGACTTTTATAAAATATTACTCTGCTCATAAAGGTGACATTCATGACAGGAACTGATCCGGAATAGCTGATGGATTCCGGTCTACTGCAATGCTCGGTCTTAGAAATGTTCGGCCAGCATAGCAAGAGTGGAAGGAGAGCAAGCAAGCACCACGGAGTGCTCTGTGGGACTCATGGGAAATTCTAGGCCTCCCAACAAATGCTGTACAGGAATGATAAAGAATTATGCAAATTTGGGTAGGCATTGTATCTACTCCCGTAACCCCAGAATTCAAGGGTGCAGGAAGGGATGCTGGGGAGAGAAACCAAAGACTGTCCTCAGGAGTGGTGATTTCTCAGTAAAGTACTGTAATAGACATAATTACCTTTAAAAGAATGTGTCTGTGGCCCCGTAAGTGAGCAGTCATCACATGATTGATTACGGACCTTGGGAACACGTGACCCAATGATGAAGGGAGTAACAATAACTCAGTGCACACTCAGGCTTCCCTTACCGTGCAGAGTACAGAGATATTCCCGCATTTTCATGACCATCTGTGACCTGAGCCGTAGGTTGTACTGCATTTGGGAGCTGCGCAGGTCTAAGTACCGATACTGCAGACGGAGCGCTTCTGTCTTCTACACAAAGGAAAGCTTTCATGCTTCAATATTTTTGAACATTAAAAAGGTAGTTACCTTTTTTTTCTTAATTTACATTTATTTCTTGGTAGTGGTGGGGTATGTGTAGGTTTGTGTCTGTGTACATGAGTGCAGATGCCCTTGGGCCCCTGAAGCCAGAGGCGTCCTCAGGAGCAAGAGTTACAGGCAATTGTGGGCCTCCTGGTACATACATGTTACAGGCAATTGTGAGCCTCCTGGTACATACATGTTACAGGCAACTGTGAGCCTCCTGAGACATACATGTTACAGGCAATTGTGCCTCCTGGGACATACATGTTATTGTGGGTCTCCTGGTACATACATGTTACAGGCAATTGTGGGCCTCCTGGTACATACATGTTACAGGCAATTGTGGGCCTCCTGGTACATACATGTTACAGGCAATTGTGGGTCTCCTGGTACATACATGTTACAGGCAATTGTGGGCCTCCTGGTACATACATGTTACAGGCAATTGTGGGTCTCCTGGTACATACATGTTACAGGCAATTGTGGGCCTCCTGGTACATACATGTTACAGGCAATTGTGGGCCTCCTGGTACATACATGTTACAGGCAATTGTGGGCCTCCTGGTACATACATGTTACAGGCAACTGTGGGCCTCCTGGTACATACATGTTACAGGAAACAAACTCAGGTCCTTCCTAAGAGCTGTGCACATTCTTACTACTGAGACATCTCTCCAGCTCAGTTCTGCTTATTTTCTTTTTTAAAAAGGTTTACTTATTTATTTTATGAAGTCCAATGTCACTGTCTTCAGACACACCAGAAGAGGGCATCAGATCCCATTACAGGAGGTTGTGAGCTACCATGTGGTTGCTGGATTTGAACTCAGGACCTCTGGAATAAGTAGTCAGTGCTCTTAACACCATCTCTCCAGCCCAGCTTTGTTTATTTTCAAGGCTGTAAATCCTTGTATTCTTTTTTGTGCTTAGAACTTAAGAAAAAAGTCCTTTAATGTGAGTTGCTCAGTTTTTTTATAGCAGAAATAGAAATAGTAAGAAATGTCTATAATTTCTTTTTCTGAAATGTTTACCTTAGGAAATTTATTTTCTTTTCTATAATAAGGTCAACTTTGTAATTATATTGATTTTTGCAATCAATGAACTTAGATATAGGCCATAGTGGTCATGTAATTAAAAATCTATTAGTGCTGGAGAAATCACTCGCTTGGTGTTTAGTTCCACTTCCTGTCGCTTTAGTAAAATACGCTGACAAAAGCAATTTAAGGGAGAAAGGGCAAATTTGACTCCCAATTCTAGGTTAGAGCCCACCACTGTAGCCCTCACTGCAGGAAGTGAAGGCAGCAGGAACATTACACTCACAGTCGAGAGCGGAGAGCATGGAATTAATGCTGCACGCCAGCGCTTAGCTTACTCCTTCTCACTTAGCCCAGAGCCCAGGCCATGAAATGTTGCCTCCTACATTCAGGGTTTGTTTTCTCACAACTAATTTAATTAAGAAAATTCCCCTCACCAGGTGGTGGCAGCACATGCCTTTAGTCCCAGCACTTGGGAGGCAGAGGCAGGTGAATCTCTGTGAGTTCAAGGTCAGCCTGGTCTACAGATCGAGTTCTAGGACAGCCAAGGCTACAGGGAGAGATCCTGTCTGGAAATCAAACCAAACCAAAGCCAAGCAAACCAAACCAAACCAAATCAAACAAACCAAAAACAAACACCCCAGCCCCACAAGAAAAGTCACTGGATGTATGCCCACAGGCCAGTCTAATCTAGACAACCCCTCACTGAGACCCCTTTACCATGTGATTCCAGGTTGGGCCAAGGTGGCTTCAAAACAACCATCACAGTTAGTAAAGTACTTGTCCTGTGAGCCCAGTCACCTGAGTTCAATCCTCAGGTCCCTGGCAGAAAGCTGGGGGTGGTCACGCACAGTGTAATTCTAGCACAGGGTAGACCAGATAGGCAGAGCCCTGGGGCTTTCTGACCGCCCAGACTTTCTACTTGGTGGGCTCCAGAACAGGGAGAGACACTGTTCCAATAAACAGTGGACAGTGCCTGATGGTCACATTCAAGGTTTTCCTCTTGCTTCTACCTGCACACGTGAGCACACACAAACACCTTAATAGATTAAAAATTAGGTGTATATTCTGGGCATAGTGGTGCAAGCCTTTAATCCCAGCACTTGGGAGGCAGAGACTGGCAGAACTCTGGGTTTGAGGTCAGCCTGGTCTACAGAGTAAATTCCAGGACAGACAGAGCTACGTAATGAGGCTCTATCTTAACAAAACAGATTAAAAACTTAATCTGTAATTGTGACAAAGCTAAAATTTATCTGGGTATAGATCTTTCCTTTTATTTATCTTTAAGTCTGGTTATACTTAATCAGTACTGGCTACTTCTATCAAGCTCTGAGACTTGTGGCTAAGATCATCCTAAAATCCATAATTCTATGGTTGGTAAGTTAAGAATTGCACTAAGCATACATTTTGTTACAGTGAGAAGTTTCAACTTAACAGGAAAAAGATTACCCTATGCAACTTTGCCATTTCCAATATAAATTTCCTTCCAACACTTTAAACAACAGCAATGGGAAAACCTGAACAATAGCATACTTCAAATCTGAAAGGCAGACTCACATTTCAATCTGTCTGCACCTCAAGAACATAATAAGCCGTCAGTACTATAGAATAACTGATTGAAAATACTCATTTTAGAGAGCATATACTTTTACTTTAAACATTCTGGTAACTTTCGATCACTTTCTAGATACTGGATTTTGTAAACAAGATGCTCTCACCTTCACAAAGTCTTTAATTTCAAAGGGCAGCTTTTTGCAGGGATTCAGGAGCTCAGCTGTTTTAACTTTGATTTCAATCTCACCTGTTGGCATTTTCTTAGAAGAAAAAAAAAGAAAAGATCTATTTTAGAAAGTCGTTTTTCAGGACAGGTATGCGATAAACATTTGTATAACACATGCATTTGCATACATATGTAAAATAGGTCAAACTATATTGTAGATTATAAATAATAAAAATCTATATAATCTTTACATTATTGTTTATAATAAGATCTTATATCAACAAATATCATTATATATTTGTCAAGGTTGACACCCTGACACGCTTTTTGTGCACACTTAAATGGGTGTGGTGATATCTGAGTTCATTTGTGGAACTGAGGAACTTCAATGCTAAGAGTCCACAAGGGACTCAATCTATGTTGTTGGTGTATGTGCAGACACTGTAAATGCACAAAGGAAACGTTTATTCCCTAGACTACTAACCGGATTCTCCTGTCCCGGCGGTCGGGCGATGACCGTCCCAGATACTCTCACCACAGACTCCACAGGGGCTTCACACAAAGTCCTCCTCACAGACGCAGCCGACTGCAAAATAAGGGGTCGGGGTGGGGCAGTTCAAAGAATAAACGGACTTACAGAAATCTTCAGAAGTCTACAGTGTATAAAAATGATATTCACAGCTTATGTGCTGTGAATGAGTTGTATTGATGTTATTACAAGAGTTGGTAAATCCTATTGTCATTTTAGCTCCATATAATACAGCCAGTAAGGCCCAAGAACCTCCCTCTCCCCTCCCTTCTTTTGATAGGGCCTCTCTACAGAGTCCACACCAGCCATGGACTCAGCCTTCCTGCCTCAGCTTCCCAAGTACCGGGATTGTAGGTATGCACCACCATGTCCACCAGCCATTTTTAATTTTAATTAATTAATTACTGAGACAGGGTTTCACTATGTAGGTCTGGCTGTCCTGGAACTCAGTATATAGAGCACTCTGTCTAGCCTCGAGCTCAGAGACCCACCTGCTTCCGCCTAAATGCTGGGTTTAAGGTGTGTGCCATTATGCCCAGCTTGCCACTACCTTTTGAGACAGACTCTAAATTGCCAGGTTGGCTTTGTGTGTGTGTACATATATCTGTGCACATGCCGTAGCCTGCATGTGGAGGTGAGAGGACAACTTGTGGAGTTCTCTCCTTCCACCACATGGGTCCCAGGGTTGTCATCTTGGTGGCAAGAACCTTTATCCACTGTGCCAGCACCTCAGCCCTAATCACATCTCTGCCTTTGGTATATATGCGAATGATAAGGCCTCACGCAGTCCAGGCTGGCCTTGGCTATAATGCTGAGCTGATCCTGAATTCTTGACATTCTTGCACTTGCTTCCCACTGATGTGATTATAGGTGTATGCTTCCATGCCTGTCTTTTATTTCTTTTGAAAGATTAGCCTTAGGTTGCATTTTATAAATTTCATCTCACATTGTGCGTCCTTTATTGATTCCTTTAGTAGCTAATTTATTACATTTATATTGTATGTGTGTGCACACACAGGCAACTAACTTGAGTGCATATGTGGAGGTCAGAAGAGCACTTGTGGGAGCTGTTGGTTTTGAACTCGGGCTGTCAGGCTTGCTGGCAGCACCTTTAGGAGACCCTCTGCTCCACAGCCCCCTTTTGTGTAGCTCTTTACACGTTACATATCACATCAGTTAGCTCTTTGTCCTTGGTATTAGCGTTTGCCTGAATGTATATGGGTGTAAGGAATACACGCTGGTACCCTTGGAAGCCAGTGAGAACGCTGGAGTTACAGATGGCTATGAGCGCCCATGTGAGTGCTGGGACTTGAACCCTGGTCCTTACTGAGAGCAGCAAGTGCTCTTAACTGCTCTAGCCATCTCGCTGGTTTATCATGTGTTAAAGTTGTAGGTAGTAGTTTTCAGTTTTTATTAATCGCTATTCCTGAAATTAAAACTTCAAACCCTTTGATCAAACTACTTAGCTTACACTACCATCTTACCAAAGCAGCTTTTGGATAATGGGAGGAAACCTTGTATTACCTCATCCTGGGGAATGAGGATTTGAATGAGACCGTGGCAATCTCTTAGGACTAAGAAGGTGTTTTGCCTGAATAATGGGAGAAAAAAAGGAATATTTTAGGATAATGTCTCTCAGCTCAAAATTAAAGACAAAACCAGTAATAAGAAAATCCATGTAATTTCTCCATTTTTATGATTATGTACTTTTATAAACTGCATTCATGCATTTTTTTTTTCCTTTGAGACGAGGTCTGGCCTTGTTGTCCAGGTTCTCCATAAACCTGACACCTTGTTCAGCTTATAGAGATTATAGGCATGTTGCCACGCCTGGCCAAATTCTTTTCATTTGGATTTCTATTAATTATTCATATAGCTACTGATTTGTTACATGTGACTCATAAATGACAAAGTAGATTTACATTTTTCTTTCTTTTTTTGAGAAAAGGTTTCAGTATTGGTTGTGAGCCACCATGTGGTTGCTGGGATTTGAACTCAGGACCTCTGGAAAAGCAGTCAGTGCTCTTAACCACTGAACCATCTCTCCACCCCTAAAGTTTTCCAATGTGGTCGTTGCCAACATCCTTTTGAGGTGCCAGGGAAGCGTGCAACCACTCGTTTGCAGAGAAATTCCTAAAGGAGCCGCTCAGACCCGTGCTCCAGGCATTAAAGCACTCAGTAGCATGTTGAGAAAGCAGGAAAGGTCTCTATTGAACTAGAAGTTGGAATCATGACAAAGAAAAGCCTGGAGACTACTTACTTATCTTTAAAGAGTCATTCTAATTCCAAGTATGCGTCTGTGTGTGGGTATGTGCATGTGAATGCTGGGTTCTTGGAAGGCATGAAATGCCCCAGGAGCTGCAGTCATAGGTGAGCTTGCTGTAGATGCTGGGGACCCAATTCTGGGTCCTCTGCAAGAGGAGTGCTTATCCTTAGCTCCTGAGCCATCTCTCTCAGCCTCTGAGAACCTCTCTTGATCTTGTCTGCCACCTTCAGTTCCTCAGAAAAGGGAACTGAAGACTATGGATTCTGCCAACCAAGGCTGTGAAAACTCATGAGATTTGACGGGTTCTGCAGAAGAGTTTTATTCCTTCCTGAGGCCTTTCTTCCTACTTATAGAAGAAGATAAACTATCTTTTTCATTTGCTACAGTATATTTCAGGAACTCAATGTGCTAGAATCAAATAAATCTTGGGATTACAGTTGTAATATATGGTCTGGAATCAGCTTTAATTATACCTTGTGTGTAAACAATGATTAATTATGATGGATAGGGCTGCCTCACTTCTTTTTTTTTTTTTTTTTTTTTTTTTTTTTTTTTTTTCCGGAGCTGGGGACCAAACCCAGGGCCTTGCGCTTGCTAGGCAAGCGCTCTACCACTGAGCTAAATCCCCAACCCCTTCACTTCTTAATTTTTTGCTGCAAAGGACATTGGCTCCACTGTCCTGGGGCCACTGTTCTTGAAAACAGTTGGCTATGAAGGTTTTTCTCCGAGGGAACTAATGTTCCAAGAAGGAATCTGGAACAGTTTTAGTCAACTTAGGAGTATGGTTTTATTTCTGTATCATAATTAACAGTTAAATTGCTGGAAACTAGGCATGTAGACACAGGTCTTTAATCCCAGCACTCAGGCAGCAAAGGCAGGTAGATTTCTGTAGATTCCAGGCCAGCCTGGTCTACATAGTAAGTTTCAGGCCAAACACTGTAAGACTCTGTCACAAAACAATACAAAAGGCTGCCTTTATATGGAGTATGTGGAATACTTGTGGAGGAAGAGTCTAGATTACCAGTTTCAACACAAGTCAGTGAGCTACATTAATCAGTTAATCATAAAAAAAAAAAGAACAAATCCAGGGCTGGAGAGATGGCTCAGTAGTTAGTTACTGACTAGTAACTAACTACTAGTAGTTAGGTCCTGAGTTCAATTCCCAGCAACAACATGGTGGCCCACAACCACGTGTAATGGGATCTGACGCCCTCTTCTGGTGTGTCTGAAGACTGAGACACTACTATATTCATATACATAAAATAAATAAATCTTAAAAAAAGAGCAAAAGCTGTATCGGGCTGAATGGGAGCAAGCTTTTATTTGCCTAGCCTTTCCTATGTCTGTGATCACAAAAATGGAATACATTCTATTAGTAAGTTATTATTATTTAAGAAGATAAAATTTTTTTCCACTGGCTTAAGTCCTCACAAGAAAATTTTATTAACTTTGTAAACTTGTCCTTCACATATTAAAATCCAAAGAAAATATTTTTGAAAATTAGAAACATTTGATTGGGCATATTCCCCCCTAAACTGAAAGAGATAAGATGCATTTTCTTTCTTTATTTTAAATAGTTTATTTATAAAGGGGAAAAAAGGGCTAGAAAGGTGGCTTAGAGGCTCAGAGTGCTTCTTGCTCTTCCAGAGGTCCCAGGTTTAATCCCCAGCACCTAGATGGCAGCTCACAACTGTCTGTAACTCTGGAATTACACACCCTTTTCAAGCTTCCATGGGCATTAGATAAGCACACATCCAAATATATATACAGGTAAAATACCCATACACATAAAATAAAAACAAGTAAAATCTCAGAAAAGAAAGGAAGGCAAGGCAATGGAACTGCCATCTTCCAGTAATTCATCAGAAAGCAAATACGAGGGGAAAGAGAAGCGACACCCAATGTTCGTTCTCTAGGCCTTCTGGGGAACAAGGAGGTATTCCCTTGGCCACATGCATGTGACTCTACAAGGGCGATATTGCAGACATCAAGGGAAAGAATACAGTTTAAAAAAAAAAATGCTTCCAGAATGTTACTATGGCAAAGCTGTAAGAGTCTACACTGTCACTCAGCACAGTGACGGCAGTGACATACAAGCAGGCTAAGAACAAGATTCTTGCTGAGACAGTCAATGTTTGCACTGAACATGCTGAACACTCTAGGAGCCAAGGTAACTTCTTTTATGTGACAAACATCTACCCACATTTTGAACTTCCTGGAAGAGTTACTGTGCTAACATGCTCCAGAACGGAAGAGAGGAACAACAACAAACACAGCAAATCACTGCTCGTGATTTTAAGCTTTTCTTTACTTACATTTGGAGTAAAGTAAGCTTGCTCTCCTATGCTATTGCTGTTTCACAGCTGGTTTACAGAATTCTCAGCTACTCTCACTTACTGGTTAGAAGAGCTTTTTAAAGTGAGTTCAGGATTATTTCAGTGGGTCAGGTTTTATCATTATACTCTTTAACCAATGATATTAGTATTTATTGAGAATGACACTACTAGAACTTTTCAATGAGAAACTACAAAAGTGGCAAATGTAATTCTCTGAATGGATAAAAACTAGTAAAAGCTTTCCAAGTAATACTGGGGAAAACAACCTCCATGTATTCCTAAACTATTTTCTTCAGTTTACCTTCGGTACTGAATCCATCCACACAGAGTGACTTCTTGGCCTAAGTGGGAAGAACGCAGTTCTCCACATGTGTTGGTCCGAGCAACAAAGCTACTGAATTCTTTAAAGAGAAGGAAAAAGCAATTTAAATGTCAACGTAAGGATATTCATAGTTTCTTTAAAAATAATTTTTATTCATAAAACATTAGCTGTTTCAGGTCAATGGGTGAAGTTAATAAAAATTTTAAATTATGTGTGCGTTTATGTGTGTGTACCCACAGGAAATCAGAAGACAACTTGTGGGATTCTGTTCTCTATTCACAATGTGGGTCTTGGGAGTGAACTCTGGTACTCAGGCCTGAAGCCATTGAGCCATCTTGCTGGCCTGGTGAAGTTTATGAAACAGCCCAGATTATAAAATATCCCTATTGTGTTTACCTGCAAAAGTGTCAAGGCCCAAGCAAATAACTGCCCCAAAGTAAAATTTTGTATTCTGTTTAGAAATATAAACCTTTTACATGACCTAGTACTTGAATGGACATAAAATTGTTAACTATCCGCTTTGTTAAGTGAAATACAATTTTAGAAATTACCTGTTTGACAGTGCAGTAATTAGTTAGCTTCAATACAAATATAGTTTATAACAATCATTTGGATATCAGAAGATTTTATTTAAATTATTTTAGTTTTTCTATTAATAGTGTACATTAAACAGACCATCTACCTTTTTTTATAATCAAGAGGGGGAAAAACTTGATTATAAGTAATCAAGAGAATGAATGACTTGCTATTAAAATGCAGTTAGGATGGGGAAAACAAGCTGTCAAAAAGAGCTTGTAGCTGCCTTCACCTGGAACTCTCTGTGAACTCAACGTCAGACTTCTGGAAAGAGAACCCCAGATTGGCTGCTTGGTCTTTCCGATGGGTCTGGATAAACCCCTGCCTAGACGACTTAACCAAGAACCAAGATACATGTTGAAGTCCCGGGATCCGCGCTGCAGGTGTGGTGGTGCTCAAACCTCGGCTTTGGAATACCAGGGAACCCTTAAAATTCTACTTCCCACGCAAATGCATCCAGGCCCTCCTCCGCAGAATGTTCAAGTATCTACAAATAGATTGATCTGCAAGGTCTCTAGATGAGTGGGTAGGGCAAGCCTTCCTTCAGTGCACCAGTTCCCACTTTAATTAAACAAGGCTGCGCCCCGAAGATACCAAAAGATCCGAAACAGCAGCGCCAGCATCAGAGCGACCCCAGCCGGAAGGCCAGTCACCAGGCGCACGTCCTCCCTTGATTCCCACGTTCCTCGAAGGTGACCGGGGCATAAGCAGAATCATAAGGAGGTACAGCCTCGTGTTTCAACTCTCCCAAACCTGGCGGCCCATCTTGAATTTTTCTGAAAGGTGAAAGCGAGCAAATCCAAAGAACTCTGAGGTTCGAACCCAGGAACAAATCACATCCAGAAGCCCGTCCCTCTGACGCCTTGAGAGCGCCAAAGTTATGCAAGGATTTCGGCCAATCAGAGCGAGGGTTCCTCCGCCTTGTTTATTGTGGGCGGAAGTTTGCGAGAAAGTTTCGTACCGGTTGGAAAACGGAAGAGCTACGCGGCGCAATAGGGAATTTGAGGCTATTGGTTAAAGCCTCCAAGCCTTGCCCTCAGTTAAAATGGCGACTTCAGTTGCTAATTTACGTGAAATCGGCGGGCTACGGGAGAGGCTTTCCGGGTCGGCCGCAGGGCAAGTCGGGAAATGATTTTAAACTGGAGGGCGTGGCGAGTGTGGAGTTGCGCCTTTGGGAACGGAGGTTTCAAGCCTACTTATGGTCGCAGGAGAGCTCCGGAGAAGGGTCTTGGGGACTCCCGGTCTTTCGTGGGCCGACGCCAGCCTCCGAAGAGTGAAGGTCGCAGAGCCCGGCTGCTTGGGAAGCGAACCTGTCCCTCCCAGGGTGAAGTTGCTGGTGCTGCTGGCGCCCGAGGGAAGCTAGGTTCCCTTCAGGGATCCTTACGTCTCTTCTGAACCCACCTGGCATTGCTTCGGCTCTCTCTCAGCCGTCATTTCGGCCGCTTTCTTTCTTCTTCTTAAAAAGCCAAAACCTTTCGTCTCGACGTGGTCTTGGAGCCAAACTTGAAGAATGATTCGTGAATCCGGAATGGACGACAGTGTCATTACGACATAATTTTGGTAAGAGGTTTTGTGCTGTTGTCTTTGCAATGCTTTTGTGTGTTTAGATGGGTACAGACGGAAGTTAACGTTCCAGTGAGCGTTGGTACGGGGGCAGTGGGTTGACTGACTTTTGTGGCAATATTGCAGTGATTAACTCAGGGACTTTCTTCAGGGACTAACCACAAGAAAAACTACCGAGTTTCAGTTGTGTGTTAGGAACTGAGTACAAGAGAATTTGAGGAGAGATGTAGTTCTGTGGATACTAGAAAGTTGCTGATAGGGATCGTTTGCCGCAGGCATAGGATTCAAAGGAGGTGCAGATTTGAGAAATACTTAGAACCTTTCCCTCCAGTCAGCTGGCAACATAGTAGCTTATATAATGGGGTCGTTTGAGGCGTGAACAGTAGTATCAGATGTGTCCCAGCACTAGAGAAGTTGAGACAAGAGGATTGCCGTTTTAGGCCAACCTGGGCTAGACAGAGAGACTGTCACTCGATGTAAACAAAACACCCCCAAACAAAGGCTTCATATTTGTTAAGTGCGGAAAAACACGCCTGGAAAGTAATGTATACTTAGCAATTATTGTCCCGGTTAGCATACTTTAAGGGAAATTCTGTATAAACAGAACTGATGAAGACTCCTATCTAAATAGTAAACAAGTGGGGAGGAGAGTAGGAAGAGGTAGCGGCAGCAGGAAGATGCTGCTTTCTGAAGTAAAGTTCAATTGATGGAAGTTCAATTTTCAACAGAGGGGTTCGGGTAAGTGGGGTGGACCTACATGGCTGCTACAGACAAAAAGAACATGTAAAGAGTCAAAAATAATAAAACGACAAGGAGTTCTTCTACCAAACCCGAGACTGCTCTGATGAGAAGGCCAAGGGTGTCCCTAAAGATAAAGAAGCCTTCCAGAAAGTTGGCCTGGGACCTCCACAGGCACAAGTCAAAGGAGCTGCAGCTTTTCCTGAGCCCCACTGAAGGTCCCTCCGTAAGTCCTGGAAGCAGGCAGAAAGCAACGAGAAAGAACAAGACAGGGCCACGAATCTAAATCCAGTGAAGTGCACATTAATGGGAGACTCACCAGGAGTGTGGCCAAGGCTCACATCATGGAAATACTTTATGCCTTTGGGAAAATGAGAAATGCTTATTTAAATGTTGCATCCCTGTCTGCGGTGCCCTTTTTTATTTTATTTTTTAATACTTCTCTCTCTGTGTGATCATGTACTGTGGGGTGGGTACAGTGGTCAGAGGACAAGTTGCAGGAGTCAGTTCTTCCTTCCTGTACGGATTCCAGGATTGGAACTCAGGTTGTCTAACTTGGCTACAAGTTCCTTTAGTGGCTGAGCCGTCTCACCAGTCCTGGAGTTTTGAGAATCCAGGTAAAGCTAAGAATAAGAAGGTGCCAAGGCCCACTGAGGAAGAATTAATGGCAGGAGATCACTGCTCCCTAATTTAGACAACTGGTTCTTCCAGGTGGCTTACCCTCCATAGAGAATGTTGTCACCACACTCCTCTGGCACACCACTTCTGTGGAGGAGGAAATGGCCACGCCCCCTGAGGTGCGCTTGTGTGTGTGCGTGTGTGCGTGTGTGCGTGTGTGCGTGTGTGCGTGTGCGTGTGTGTGCGTGTGCGTGTGTGTGTGTGTGTGTGTGTGTGTGTGTGTGTTTGTGACTGTGATGTGCCTTTGCTCCCTTGATAGAATCTTCCAACCTCCAGGGACCCTGGAAGAGAGCCATCCACCCACCAGGCCAGTTGTTGTAAATGTCTGTCTTTCCTGGTGCTCACGTAAAGTCATCTCATGTCTTTCCTCAGGTTTTGAAATTTGTGAGCCAAATTAGAGACAGCTCTTTAGGGTCATTGCGAAGAGCCTGCTGTGCTCAGCACGTCTCCTTTGTAACATGTATATCACGTTATTTGACTTATTCTAGAGCTCCTACTGAAAGATCTCTTGTTTTGATATTTCTCTTCACAGTAATAGAACAGTGGCTAAGACAAGAACCGAGGATGTGGAAAAGGTGGGGAGTGGAAGGGAGGAGAGTAAGAATGCGTGTAGGAGAGCACTGTGCATGGGTTAACTTTTTACTCTTTAGTGATTAGAGTTCTACTTTTTTTTAAATGCAGACCATGGATACTTATGATTCTCAAGGACCAACTTCTAGACAAAGGGCCTCAAATCTTAAGGACTACTTTGTGAGTGCTACCCCTCTGCAGAAACGACTGAAATTGGCCAGGAGACAGAGTTCAGTTTTTCCCAGTCCATCTCGAAGGAAAATTCCCCAGTGTTCACAGTTGCAGGTATGATTTGTCTCCCTTTGTGTTATTTTTAACAAAATCTCAATCATTTGATTTTATCAGTGAAGACTGGGGAGCCAGTGCTGGGGTGACAGTGTGCTAGCTCAGAGAGGCAGAGAAAGCCCCCAGTTGACCTTCCTCCACAGCTAGTGTCCCCAGAGCAAGTTCTCTTCGACTGTGCTGTCTCAAAAGCTCCTCAGACTTAATGTGCCTCCCTTCTAATTCCTGTGTGTCTTGCTGTCTGTCTTCTCACTGCCTCTTATTCTCTGGTTCTTTCTGATGTTCACTCCTGGTCAACTGAATGTTTGTTCTGCCTCTTGACCAATGGTTGACTCTTATTTTAATCCTGTTTACAATAACCAGAAAGCTCTTGGGTCAAAGGTGTATGCTAAGGCTGAGCCCATACCACAACTAGAAACAGTTTTTTCCAGTAAACAACACAATCTCAGGATTCACAGTGTGATCAGATATCCTGCAACACCTTTGAGCTAGTCAGTGTTGGAGAATATATGAATAAGAATATATCAATTTAGATAAATAATACTTTTAGTATCTTAATCTCTCAGTTAATAGATAAATGAGGAATAGCTAAGTAATAATTAACTTTAACCACAATATCTTTTATTTTCCTACTTTCCTTTAATCCATATCATTTCCTCAATATTTTTTGCTTATGACATTGGCATTTTTGAGGAATACAGACTCATGCTTTCCCCTGTTTGACTAGAATATTTCTCATTTTTGTGTTTGTATGATGTTTCTCAATGCTTGAAATTTGAATTGTCTAGCAGGTTACAGAGGTTCTGTTGTGTTCTTTCAGTGTAGCCTTCTCTTGTCTGTGCTGTGTATCTAGAGCGTTTTAGGATAGGAGACAAGTTTGCTTTTTATGAAGAATTGCTCATGTTGGTACTGAAAGTAATATTCTTGGCCAGAAAGCTATTGGGGGTTTAATACCTTGCGTATGTTAAGCTTAGATCTACCGCTGAACTATGCTCCCAACCTGGGAGACTTTATTTCCTTAGTCATTCTTTCTTTCTTCTGAGAGCCGAGATGACATATGTGCACCTATATGATTTCCATATATATAGTGCTTTGCCTGCATATATGTATGTGTACCACATGTGTGCCTGAGGAAGTCAGATGAGAGCATGGATTCCCTAGAATTGATTGTGAACCATCATGTGGATGCTGAGAACCAGACACTGGTCCTCTGCCATTTCTCCAAGCCCTCTGAGACATTTTATATAAAGATAGAAAATGTCTAATTTAGTGGTTTTTATTTTTATAATTTTCTTATATGTTTAGTGACTGTTCACTGATTACTCACAGAGTTCGGCCTTGTACTTGTGGGCGGTCTCCCCCTGCCTCAGGAGAGCTGGGGTCACAGCCTCAGAGCCTCAGGAGAGCTGGGGTCACAGTCATATACCCACCCACCCCACTCACATTTGTCTTTTAAGTTCATTTTTTAAGTGAACATAAAAATGACTGTTTCCCTATGGCATGTTCACATGCATGTTATACTTCCTTGTTTTCTTCTCCGACCTGATCCTGTTCCTCCTCCCAAGTGGTTTTCCTTTCTGCTTTCATCTTACTGTCCCTACCCTTATAGGCTCTTCCTTCTGCTCATGACCACACACAAATACACACATCCCAATTTTGAATATTAGAGAAAACATGAGGTGTTTGTCTTTCCCTGTCTGGCTTACTTTACCTAACATCTAAGACTCTTATCCATTTTCTTGCAAATCTCACGGTTTCATTTTTCTTTACAGCTTAATTTTATTGTGGATGCTTGTCATAATTTCTTTCTTCCTTCCATTTCTCCCCCCCCCCTCTCTCTTTCTTTCTTCTTTAGAGACAGGGTCTCTTTATAGAGCATTGGCTGTCTTAGAACTCACTATGTAGGCCAGACTGACCTTGAACTCATAGAAATCCACCAGCCTCTGCCTCCTGAGTGCTAGGATTAAAAGTGGGCCCATTTTCTTTATTTAATATGCACATGAGTTGAGCTTGTATCTTTATGGTATGTTTCAGAGTCCTGTGGATAAGAGTGGTCTCGCGGGGTCATATTTTTAGTGTTCTAAGGACCCTCCACACTGAGTTCATGGTGTGCAACTTCAACTTCATTTGAAGGCCACTGAAGACTCTCAAGGTTAGGATGAGGGTCTTAAAGCCCATGCCCACAGTGACACACTTTCTCTAACAAGGCCACACCTCCAAATAGTGCCACACTCTGGGCCAAGCATATTCAAACCATTACAGCTTTGTTGCATAAAATGGACTTGTTAAATTACTTAAGGCTAATCAAGCTAGATCCTTCAGAAATACTTTGTGTAGTGTAAGCCCAGGGCTGTGCCCCTGCTAGGCAACTAGTCTGCCATTAAGTGCCAGCACCACTATTTGCAAGATATATAGAGAGTAAAACATAGATGTCCACCTATGAAATGCTTACTGAAATCCAGTGAAATGGCATTGTTTTATGTTCTGACAGGTAGAGTAAACAGAATAGACAAAACCCTTCCCCAGCAAGCTTGTACTCTGATTGGAAAGGGAGACAAGAAAAGTAAGACATATATATTCAGATCATAGTAAGTGCTGTGAAGAAACATAAAAGGTTTAGGAGATAGTGACAGACTTGGGAGTGATACACTCTCTTAGAGAAGAACTAAGGACAGATCTGAATAAAACAACTGCCTTGTATGAACATCCAAGGGAAAAGCTTCCTACTTGGGAAGGGAGGGCAACGACAGAGGACCTTTGAAGGACCTATAAACTCCATTTGATGTTAAACTTAGGAACACAAGATCATGTACCAAGTAGTAGATTTATATTAAATACATAAATTGCTATGATTAAGTTCTTATATATGCTTTTTACCTTTAAAACCTTTGTCTTGATTTTTTTGTGTGTTTTAGGAAGATATCGATCCTCAGAAGGTTGCATTTCTCCTCCACAAACAGTGGACTGTATATAGTTTAACTCCCCTGTATAAATTCTCCTATTCTAATCTCAAAGACTATTCTAGACTTCTAAGTGCATTTATTGTTGCCGAAAAGCAAAAAGGACTTGCTGTGGAAGTGGGAGAAGACTTCAATATCAAAGTGATTTTCTCCACTCTACTTGGAGTGAAAGGGACGCAAAGGGACCCTGAAGCATTTCTTGTCCAGGTATAGTGGCATAAATGCAGCCTTCGCTTCCTACAGGGGGAAATCTGTTTTGTTGGTTTGGAATGGAAATTGTAGTATTTTCTTATTTGCTTTTTTTTAACTTAAAAACATCTTTGATTACATTTATGTATTTGTTTATTTAAGTGTGTGTGTGTGTGTGTGTGTGTGTGTGTGTGCGCGCGCGCGTGCCACAGTACCCTTGAGGAATTTGGAGAACCTACTAGAATTGGTTCTCTCTAATGTAGGATCCTGGGGATCAAAGTCATGTTCTTAGGCATGACACCAAATGCTTTAGTTTGCTGACCCATCTTGCTGGCCCAAAGCTTGTGGGGTTTTGTTTTGTTTTGTTTTTTACTATTTGTTTGTTTGTTTTTTGTCAAGACAGGATTTCTCTGTGTAGTTCTTGCTATCCTGAAACTTACTCTGTAGACCAGACAGGCCATAAACTCACAGAGATCTTCTTGCCTCTGCCTCCCAAGTACTGTGATTAAAAGCATGCATCACCAACACCCGACTCTTATAATACATATAATATTATAACATAATATTATAATATATAATATAATATAATTATACAATATAGTTAATTTTATATAATAAATGATAAATATATTCAAATATATTATAATGTTTATAGTCAATTTAATTTTTATTTCCTACATATGTAGGACATTCTTTTGCTGATTTTAGAAAGCATACAGAAGTATGAATGAAGTTTAAGAAATTTGTGCTGGCAAGATGGCTCAGTAGGTGAAGACACTTGGGCAAGCCTGGTGGTCTGAATTTGATGCCTGGAACCAAAGGTCGAAGGAAAGAACTGATTCCACAGAGGCGTCTTCTGGCGTTACACTCCACTCTGGCATGCACTCACATACACACAATAAGAATTTTTTAAAAATCAGAATTTAATATTTTTTTAAACAGATGTATTTATTTTATGTATGTGAGTACACTGTTGCTTTCTTCAGAAGAGGGCACCAGATCCCATTACAGATGATTACGGTGAGCCACCATGTGGTTGCTGAGACTTGAACTCAGGACCTGTGAAGAGCAGCCAGTGCTCTTAACCACTGAGCCATCCCTCCAGCCCCTTTTTTTCTTTTCTAGATACAGGGTCTTACTATGTAGCCCTGGATGGCCTAGAACTCACAGAGATCTGACTTCCTCTGCCCTCCAGTTGCTGGAGTTAAAAGCTTGTGTGACTGTGCCCAGTTCAGGTTAGCTAGTCTTCTTCTTTTTTTTTTTTTTCAGAGCTGAGGACTGAACCCAGGGCCTTGAGCTTGCTAAGCAAGCGCTCTACCACTGAGCTAAATCCCCAACCCCCAGGTTAGCTAGTCTTAATCTTTGAAAAAGGAAATTAAACTCTGAAGCTGTAGAAAAAGACTGGATTAATTTGTATAACTTAGAGGCCAGCAAACTACTGTGTAAGTTGATGATCTCTTTCTCTCCGCCTTCTCCTAAAGACAGTTGTGTTGTATAGCCCTGGCTGACCTGATACTGAGACTTGGGCATTCCTGTTTCAACTTTTGTTCTTACTTTTAGAAATAACATTTTTCTTGGAACACTGCCTGTCATTTGTCTCACCACTGCCTATGGCCACCTTTGGGTTGGACAGGGAGTTAAGTTGTTGGTTGTCACAGAGAGCATATATCCTGCAAGAGTAAAACTATTTAAAATCTGCCCTCTCTTACCTGCTCTTCGTTCGGTTTTGGTTTTTGAGATAGGGTCTCCTGGAGCCTTGGGCTGACCCTGGACTCACAATGCTTTTAAGCCATGCTGAGTTGACCTTAATCCTTCTCCTTCCCCTCTCAGATTCTAGGATTACAGTACACCACCATACCTGGCACTATTTGGCTGGTTATGAAAAGTCCACTTTGTGCAGGAGAGGGCTCTAGAGGGATGTCCAATTTGGTGGACATGGCTGCTTCACTGTTACCTCCAGATGGTAATGCCATATAGCTCAAGTATTTTTCAAATTATTAGACAAGTTACAAAAGATCCTGACCCTAAATACCTGAGAGACTGCCAAGAGAAGAATTTTTTTTAAAAAGTTAAAGTACCATGAAGATGAAGAGAATGATTACCCAAAGCAGTATGCAGCTCACGGAGTTAGAAGGAAAACACAGAACAAAATTTTAACCAGAGCATTTTCTGAGAGTTTTCAAATCTCCATTTGTTTTGCTGAATTTCGCTTATAAGCATAGCACAAGCCATCCTCACAAAGTGCTAGTGAGTACATGAAAAAATTATTTTTCCCATTACTGCAAATCGAAGCTTTTCACTAGCATGACCACCACCACAATGTAAGTTTAAAATGTAATAATACAGCTGGACACGGTGGTGCTGCCTTCAGTCCCTGCACCTGAGTGGCAGAGTCAAGCTGATGAATCTGTGAGTTAAGAGGCCAGCATGGTCTACATAGTGACTTCTAGGACAGCCATGGCTATGTAGGGAGACCTTGTCTTTAAAAACAAAACAAAATAACAATAATAAATGTGGCTGAAAGTCTGAAGAACTTGGAACCTTTGTGCATTGCTGGTGGGAACATGAAATTTCAGAACTTTGGAAAGGAATGGGTTTCAAAATGCCATTTCTTGAGAGGCTTACAGGACTCTTGGGTCATGACGGTGTGATACATGTATATAGTATTTGGTCTTGGAGATGTTTCAATGCCCCATAATCTCTTGAGTAAAAAGATATGATATAAGGAACTGTTTAAATGATCCTTTATTAAGAAATATGGGGCAATGATTTAAATGTTACCCTGGTCAGTGCTTTAACAAAAACTATTCTGAGTGTTTTGAAGGTGTGTTTACTTTGTAAGTCACAATGGGAAATTTGAGGGGTTGGTTGTGGGACTATGATTAAGATTTTAAGCCATCTTGAACAGAGGAGCACAATGGGACAAATTGAAACACCTTTAAAGTTTAGTAGAAGTAAGTTTACTGCCTTGATCTAGGTTGAGGGGAGATTTACATCTTACATACAATAACAAAGATGAATGTATTAGGCTTTTTGTCTTTTTTTAAAATTAGATTTGTTCATTTTATTTTATGTGTGTTTTGCCTGAACGTATGTCTTCCTACATGTGTGCTTGGTGTCCTTGGAGGTCAGAAGAGGACATCAGATCATCTGGAACTGGAATTATGGATGGTTCTGAACCATCATATGGCTGCTGGGAATTGAACCCACGTCCTCTGTAAGAGCAACAAGTGCTCTTTGCTCTGAGCCATCCTTTCAGTTCCAGGTGGTTTTTTGTTTTTGTTTGTTTGTTTGTTTGTTTGTTTGTTTTTTAAATATATAAAGCTGTTAACTAAAAATCAAGGGTCTGTAATATGCTAGCATACTAATGGTACACGCCAGGTCAAAGATGAGCTAGTTAGATGTTTCTTTCTAACCTAGAGTCTTGTGCACACTCTGTGCTTTGCCACTGAGTTAGAGTCTTAGGCCTTTGTCATTAACCTTTTTCTGAAGCTGTGAGTGCCTGTCGCAGGAGGAATGGTTTGAAGACACTGGTGGGGTGTGTGTTATGGATCAGCAGGTGTCAGAGCTTTCCTGTGGGAGAGCGATTAGATCTTATCTGTCTTACACGTTCATATGAAGGAGAGGCAGTGGGTGGGAACCGTGTGGAGCATATAGAAGAACATCGTAAAGCGATGGAAAGAGTTGCTATGGGAAATGCTCCTCTTCAGTGGCAAAAGGAAGCAGATCTTGGAGCTCTTCTGTCACCCCTTCTAAATTGAGGTTTTTTCCTTCCTCATGATACTGTATACTAAATGTGCCATTGTTTTTAATGAATCAAAGTTGGAGTTTATTAAGAATGAGTTTTAATACATATTTAATTACAGATATTAGTGGAGAGTGAGGTGTAAGAAAAGGACAGTACTTAAAAACAAACAAATGAAGCTGGTCATGGTGGCTTACACACATAAGCTAGCACTTTATTTTGGGCTTTTGTTTTGTGTTCTTTTTTAAAAATGTTTTTATAAGCATATATAAATTGCTCGTCAAAGGGGATTTCATACCTGTACATGATGCATTTTGATCATTATTTCCCATGCCCCTCCCACTCTTGCTGATCTTCTCCTCATCCCTTATGCTTTCCTGGCTGGTTTTTTGTTTTTTGTTTTTTGGTTTTTTTTTTGTGACTCGGTGAGTTTAATTAGTGCTGTTTATAGGAGCATGGGTGAGGGTTATTTTCAGGCATATAAGCAACTTAAAATATCTCCTTTAGTAGTCATTAACTGCTGGTATATCCTTAGGGATGGATGGGGCTTTGTGAGTTTCTCCCTCTTTCAAGTGAGAATGTTGATGAGCCCAATCTTCTGCAGGAATTAACTGAAGAGAGTTGAAGAGTACAAGTGCCAGGTTATGCTAGAAGACAGCATCCCATAATACTTGCAGCTCTTCCTCTGGTTCTCTTCTTCCCATCTACTCTTTCATGAATGCTATTCCAAGCATTGGAGAGAGTAGTATGGATCTGTTTAACCACCACTTAACTCTCAGCACTGGCCAGTTGTAGGTTTATGTGGCCTACAGCAAAAGGAACTTTCCTGACCAAAGCTGATAGCAGTATTCATCCATGAGCAAAACATGATATTTCTAGAAAGCAATTTGAAAGGACCTTATGTCCACTTAGCAATAAAACAGCAGTCAGTACCTTGCCCACTAGAACCTAGGTTTATAGTTCTAGGCAAGAATTCCTTCCTGTATAGCAAGCCTCAAATCTGATAAGAAAATGGTTATGCCACCATTGCAGCACATTCATCTATTTGTCTGCCCATCTGTCTGTCCGTCCGTCCATCCGTCCATTTATTATTTGAGGTGGTATCTCATAGACCACCTAGCTTCAAACTTGCTATGTAGCCAAGGCTCACCTTGAACTCCTTGACTTCCTGATTCAACCTGAGATTTTGAGTATGTGCCACCGTGCTTGGCCTTTTAATATACTCATTAATTTTGAGAAGATAAAATTTAAAAGTAAATGGTCTTTCAAGTTTAATGAACATGGTTTTACTTTTCCTTGTAGATTCTTTCAAAATCTCAGTCATCACGTGAACACAGAGAAGATAAAGTGTTGTGGACTGGTTGGTTCTGTTGTGTATTTGGAGAGAATCTTCAGGAGACTGTCTCAGAAGATTTCACCTGTCTACCCTTATTCCTTGCACATGGAGCGGAATCCAACACATCCTTAATCGGAGGCTGGTTTCAGAAAACTTTTGACTGTTGCTTTAGTCCTTTAGCAATCAGTGCATTTAATCTTTCCTGGATGGCTGCTATGTGGACTGCATGCAAAATGGACCATTACATGGCTACTACTGAATTCTTTTGGTCTGTGCCCTGTAGCCCACAGAGCTTAGATATTTCTTATGCCATACATCCAGAGGATGCAAAAGCTTTATGGGACAGTGTCCACAAAACACCTGGGGAAGTTACCCAGGAGGAGGTCGACTTATTTATGAACTGCCTTTATTCACATTTCCATAGGCATTTCAGAATTCACTTATCAGCCACAAGATTGGTTCGCGTCTCAACGTCTGTAGCTTCGGCACACACGGATGGGAAAATAAAGGTTAGTTTAAACATATCTAATTAAATTTTTTTTCTTGTCATGTTTTCCAGATGTGTGGTAATTATATTTTTACATGGAGAAACATACTTAAATGCATAGTAGTCCAAGACAAGAGAAAGACTTATTTTATGCTTTATAAATGACCTAACAATGTCTTTAGCCACCTAGAGCTGCTCTTACAGTGGAAGGCCACTATGTATTGTGCACTGTAGAGCTGAGTAATATGAATTACTTCCTAGCAATTGAAATTTTCAAAATTGCCAAATTTTGAAATAATTATTAAAAAACAGCATTTTTGTGTGGGGTAAAATTATAGCCAGCCACAGAATAAGATGTCACTTTTGCCCATAAGTACTTTTCTGTTGCCATTAGAAAAGAAGACACAGAGACATGGTTTTTATGTTCTATGAAGAAACGAGTGGTTGGCTCCTAAGACATTATTTTAATTTTTATTTATGTGTATGGGTGTGTTTGCCTGCATACATATCCATGCACCGTGTGTGTACTATGTCTGGTATTCATGAAAGCCAGAAGAGGGAACCTTTGGATCCACTGAAACTGGAATTTGTTTGTGAGATGTCATTTGGGTACTGGGAATTGAACCTGGGTCCTCTGGAAGAGCAGCCAGTGCTCTTAGCTACTGAGCCATCTCTCTAGTCCCCTTATGGTATATTTAAATACATATCCCGATATATATTGAGTGAATGCTTATTATTTTGCCATTATTAAGATTAATTTTACTTTTTCTATTAAAATTTTCTGTGTATTTGTCCTTTTCTGTTTGTGTGGTGGGAATTCAACATAGTGCCTCTTACACACAAGTACTCAGCCACTGAGCTATACTTTTTGTCTTATTTGTGTATACTTATGGGCATAGTATGACTCAAGAAAGGCAAAATTACAGTAACTAGTATTTCCATTTCCATCTATCTTTTTTTTGAGTCTTCATATTCTCCTGAATCCTTCAAATTCAGATAATAAATTGTAGACTGTAGTCACACAATTGTGCTATAAAAGCATTAGAATTAATTTCTTCTATCTGGTTGTTTTTGTTTTTGTTTGTTTTTTTGTTTTGTTTTGTTTTGTTTTGTTTTCTTTTTTTCAGAGCTGGGGACCGAACCCAGGGCCTTACTCTTGCTAGACAAGTGCTCTACCACTGAGCTAAATCCCAAACCCCCTATCTGGTTGTTTTTTATTACCCATTATGTAACCTTTTTCTATCTCTTAGCTGTTGGTGACCTTTATTTTCTTCTATGAGGTTTGTCTTGTTTTGAGGAAGGGTCTCATGTAGCTCAGGCTGGCCTTGAACTCATTATGTAGCTGAAGATGATGTTGAATTCCCAACCCTCTTGCCTCCCTTCCAAAGTAGTGAGACGTAGGTGTGCACCATTACTCACTAAGATTGATGTTTTTAGCTTCACAAATGAGTGAGCATATGCCATATTTGCCTTTCTGGGCCTAGTAGATATTCTAATTTTTAGAACAATACTTTTATCTATATTTTATTTTAGAAAATCAAGGCCAGAATAAATTTAAGTGATACATTGAAGATAGCTTATGAAGAAAAGGATCTAAGGGGCTGCCAAGATGGCTCAGTGGACAAAGGCACTTGCTGCCAAGCAAGATGACCTGAGTTTGATCCCTGGATCCCACATGGTGCAAGAAGAGAACTAACTCCTGAAAGTTATCCTCTGACTTCCATACATGTGCTGTGGCATGCACATACATGCATACATGCATAAGGATACAAAGTAAATCATTCTTTTATAAAAAGAGGAGTCAATATTTGAACTTTTCATGTCTTAGGTTCCATGAGTACTGCTTAAAACACATTTTCAAACTGGAGGTCAAAATGAAACAGTAGGCTGGAGCATAATTTTGATGGGAAGCACTAAACATTAAAAGACAAAAGGCACTTGGGAGGTGGAAGCAAGAGGATCAATAGTCCAAAGCCATCCCTGGCAACATAGGGAGTTTAAAGCCAGCATGGGCTGTGTGAAATGCTGTCTCAGACAAAACAAGAGCTGGAGAGAGACAGTTGGCTTAGTGATTAATGCACTTACTGCTCCTGCAGAGAGCCTGAGGATCCAGTTCCCAGTACCCATACTGGGCATGTCACAGCCACTGTGACATCAGCTCCAGAGGATCAGCGCTCTCTTCTGGCCTTTTACAGTTTGGTTTAAACAGGCTTAGTTGGTTGAGAACTGTATTGCTCTTGCAGGGGATCTGATTTGGGTTCCCAGCACCCACATCAGGCAATTCACAACTCCCCGTAATTCTAGCTCCAAGTGCAGATGTCTCTGGCCTCTTTGGGCACCTACATGCATGTGTATATATGTATACGCAACTACAGAATTAAAAATAAATGAAGTAAAATCAACAAAAAACATGGCAAACCCCATGAATATCAAATTGTTTGTCATCATGATACTATTCACAATTTTTTTCTTTTACAGATCCTGTGTCATAAATACCTTATTGGTGTGTTGGCATATATGACGGAACTGGCTATTTTTCAAATTGAATGAATTCTTGTATGGACTAAGTGATGCATTGTAAACCCTTTTGATCATTTGCTGAATTGCTATGCCGAGTGGGACAGTAGAAGAAATGGAGCACTTGTTTTCTCAGGGTGCCTTCGGAGTTGCCCAGGTGGATCTGGAACCCAGTAGTGGTAGTGGGTGAGCTGCATTCCTGGGCTTGTGTACCCATCATGTCACTGTGGCCGTGTCATGTTATAAAAGATGGTGAATTGTTAATATAAAAGAATCCAATTTGTCAAATAAACTTATCTAAAATCTGATTCTGATTTAGGTGATGTATTCTGTTGGTGAGCCTTGCCTTGGAGGTTCCTGTTTGAGTTCCTGGATTATTCACCTCCAGATTTCCCTCAGTTTGGTTTTTGGATTCTCTTTCCACTCTCGTGTCTTGAACTGTTTTATTCATTTTCTTCTCCTGTTTGTTTGTGCTTTTCATAGATTTCTTTACAGATTTATTAATTCCCTTTTTAAAGACCTCTGCTGTACTGATAAAGGCAACTTTAAGGTCTCTGTCGTGTGCTTCAGCTGTGTTATAACTTTCAGGGCCTACTATGGTAGGTTGCTGGGCTCTAATGGAGACATAGTGTCCTGATTGCTACTGATTATATTTTTATGATGGCATCATGATGTTGATATTCATAATGCCGGTCTTGTCTTTGTTTGGTGGATGTTTTGTGCCTTTGTTTCTGTTGCCATCTCTGGTTTTTAAGAGAGAGTGGTGGGGCATAGTAGGAAAATCTAAAATCCTGATAGGTGTGGCCACTGTGAGCGCCAGGTAATGAATACACAACATACCCCAACTTATGGGACCCAGTGAAGGTGGTTCTAAGAGACAAGTTTATAGTACTGAGTTCATATATTAAAAGAGGGGTTTTGGGGGATCTCATACTAGCAACTTAACACACCTGAAAACTCTAGAAAAATAAGTATTGTTCCACCCAAAAAAAGTAGACAGCAAGAAATAATCAAACTCAAGGCTGAAATCAACAAAATAGAAACAAAACAACATAGATAATTAATGAAATAAAGAGCTGGTTCTTGAAAAAAAATCAGTAAGATTGACAAATCCCTATCCAAATTAACTAAAAGGCAAAGAGACAAAAAAATAAATCCAAATTAACAAAAATCCAGAGTTAAAAGGACATTCTCTAAAAATCTTTTCTCACCAAATTGTAAAGTCTAAAAGAAACAGATAATTTTCTTGATATATACCACTTACCAGAGTTAAGATCAGATAAGCAATTTAAACAGGCCTATAACAGGGCCAGAGAGATGGCTCAGTGGTTAATAGCTGACCAGACATCCTGAGTTCAATTCCCAGCATCCACATGGTGGTTCGCAACCATCAATAATGGGATCTGATGCCCTCTTCTGATTTGTCTGAAGACAGCTACAGGGTACTCATATACATACATAATTCATTTTTTATTGGAAACTTTTTTTAATCTATATTTCATATTATCCCCCTTCCTGGTTTCCCCTCTGGAAATTCTCCATCCCATCCCCCCCATGAGGGTGCTCCCTGACCCACCCATCTACTCCTTCCTGCCTCCCTCCCTGGCATTCCCCAATACTGGAGCATCAAGCTTTCATAGGACCAAGGACCCTCCTACTGATGCCCAAGGCCATCCCCTATGACATATGCAGCTGGAGTCATGGGTCACTCCATGTGTACTCTGTGGTTGGTGGTTTAGTCCCTGAGAGTTTTGGGTTGTCTGGTTGATTGATATTGTTGTTCTTCCTATGGGGTTGCAATTCACCTCAGCTACCTCAGTCCTTTCTCTACCTCCTTCTCCACAGGGGACCCTTTTTTCAGTCCAGTGGTTGGCTGCTAGCATCTGCCTCTGTATTTGTCAGGTTCTGGCAGAGCCTCTCAGGAGACAGCTATATCAGGCTCCTGTCAGCATGCACCTCTTGGCATCCCCAATAGTGACTGGGTTTGGTGACTGCATGTGGGATGGATCTCCATGTGTGGCAGTCTCTGGATGGCCTTTCCTTCAGTCTCTGCTCTACAGTTTGTCTCCACATATCTTCTTGTGAGTATTTTGTTCCCCCTTCTAAGTACTGAAGCATCCACACTTTAATCTTCCTTCTTCTTGAGCTTCATGCAGTCTGTAAATTGTATCTTGGGTATTCCAAGCTTTTGGGCTAATATCCAATTGTCAGTGAGTGCATACCTTGGGTGTTCTTTTGTGATCGGGTTACCTCAATCAGGATGATATTTTCTAGTTCGATCCATTTGCCTAAGAATTTCATGAAGTCTTTGTTTTTGATAGCTGAGTAATATTCCATTGTGTAGATGTACCACATTTTCTGTATCCATTCCTCTGGTGAAGGACATCTGGGTTCTTTCCAGTTTCTGGCTATTATAAATAAGGCTGCTATAAACATAGTGGAGCATGTGTCTTTGTTATATGTTGGAGCATCTTTTGGGTATATGTCCAGGAATGGTATAGCTGGGTCCTCAGGTAGTACTATGTCCAATTTTCTGAGGAACCTCCAGACTGATTTCCAGAGTGGTTGTACCAGTTTGCAATCCCACCAACAATGGAGGAGTGTTCATCTTTCTCCACATCCTTGCCAGAATCTGTTGTTAGCTGAGTTTTTGATCTTAGCCATTCTGACTGGTGTGAGGTGGAATCTCAGGGTTGTTTTGATTTGCATTTCCCTGATGAGTAAGGATGTTGAACATTTCTTCAGGTGATTCAGGGCCATTCGATATTCCTCAGTTGAGAATTCTTTGTTTAGCTCTGTACTCCATTTTTTAATAGGGTTATTTGATTCTAACTTCTTGAATTCTTTATATATATTGGATATTAGCCTTCTATCAGATGTAGGATTGGTAAAGATCTTTTCTCAAGCTGTTGGTTGCCATTTTGTCCTAACCACAGTGTCCTTTGACTTAACAGAAGCTTTGTAATTTTATAAGGTCCCATTTGTCGATTCTTGATCTTGGAACATAAGCCATTGGTGTTCTGTTTAGGAAATTTCTCCCTGTACCCATGTGTTCGAGGCTCTTTCCCACTTTTCTCTTCTATTAGTTTCAGTGTATCTGGTTTTATGTGGAGGTCCTTGAGCCACTTAGACTTGAGCTTTGTACAGGGTGATAAGAATAGATTGCTTTGCATTCTTCTACATGCTGACCTCCAGTTGAACCAGCACTATTTGTTAAAAATGTTATCTTTTTATCATTGGATGGTTTTAGCTCCTTTGTCAAAGATCAAGTGACCATAGGTACATGGATTCATTTCTGGGTCTTCAGTTCTGTTCCATTGATCTACCTGCCTGTCTCTGTAGCAATACCATGCAGTTTTTATCACTATTGCTCTGTAATACTGCTTGAGGTCAGGGATGGTGATTCCCCCAGAGGTTCTTTTATTGTTGAGAACAGTTTTTGACATCATGGATTTTTTGTTATTCCAAATGAGTTTGTAAATTCCTCTAATTCTATGAATAATTGAGTTGGAAGTTTGATAGGGATTGCATTGAATCTGTAGATTCCTTTTGGCAAGATGGCCATTTTGACATTATTAATCCTGCCAATCCATGAGCATGGGAGATCTTTCCATCTTCTGAGATCTTCAATTTCTTTTTTCAGAGACTTGAAGTTCTTGTCGTACAGCTCTTTCACTTGCTTGATTAGAGTCACTTGTGACTATTTTGAAGGGCGTTGTTTCCTTCATTTCTTTCTCAGTTTGTTTATCCTTTGAGTAGAGGAAGGCTACTGATTTGTTTGAGTTAATTTTATATCCAGCCACTTTGCTGAAGTTGTCTGTCAGGTTTATGAGTTCTCTGGTGGAATTTTTGGGGTCCCTTAAGTATACTATCATATCATCTGCAAATAGTGATATTTTGATTTCTTCCCTTCCTATTTGTATCCCTTTGACTTCCTTTCGTTGTCTGATTGCTCTGGCTATGACTTCCAGTACTATATAGAAGAGAGTGGGCAGCCTTGTCTAGTCCCTGATTTTAGTGGGATTGCTTCAAGTTTCTCTCCATTTAGTTTGATGTTGGCTACTGGTTTGCTGTATGTTGCTTTTACTATGTTTAGGTATGTGCCTTGAATTTCTGATCTTTCCAAGACTTTTATTATGAAGGGGTGTTGAATTTTGTCAAATGCTTTCTCAGCATTTAATTAGATAATCATGTGGGTTTTTTTTTTTTTTTAGTTTGTTTATATAGTGGATTATGTTGATGGATTTACATATATTGAACCATCCCTGCATCCCTAGGATGAAGCCTCCTTTATCGTGGTGGATGATCATTTTGATGTGTTCTTGCATTCAGTTTGCAAGAATTTTATTCAGTATTTTTACATTGATATTCATAAGGGAAATTGGTCTGAAGTTCTCTTTTTTTGTTGTTGTTGGGTCTTTGTGTGGTTTAGGTATAAGCATAATTGTGGCTTTGTAAAATGAATTAGGTGTAGTATTCTCTCTGAATTAGGTATATTTTGTGGAAGAGTTTGAAGAGTATTGGTATTAGGCCTTCTTTGAAGGTCTGATAGAATTCTGCACTAAACCCTCCTGGTCCTGAGCTTTGTTTGGTTGGGAGACTTTTAATAACTGCTTCTATTTCTTTAGGGATTATGGGGCTATTTAGATGCTTTATCTGATTCTGATTTAACTTAGGTGCCTCTATCTGTCTAGAAAAATTGTCCATTTCCTCCAGATTTTCCAGTTTTCTTGAGTATAGGCTTTTGGAGTAGGATCTGATAATTTTTTTACTTTCCTAGTTTCCTGTTGTTATATCTCCCTTTTCATTTCTGATTTTGTTCATTTGGATGCTGTCTCTGTGCCTTCTGGTTAGTCTGGCTAAGAGCTTGTCTATCTTGCTAATTTTTGTCAAAGAACCAGCTCCTGGTTTTGTTGATTCTTTGTATAGTTCTTTTTGTTTCTACTTGGTTGTTTTCAGCCCTGAGTTTGATTATTTCCTGCCATCTACTCCCCTTGGGTGTATTTGCTTCTTTTTGTTCTAGAGCTTTCAGGTGTGCTGTCAAGGTACTAGTGTATGCTCTCTCCAGTTTCTTTTTGGAGGCACTCAGAACTATGAGTTTTTCTTAGCACTGCTTTGTGTTCCATAAGTTTTGGTATGTTGTGCCTTCATTTTCATTAAATTCTAAAAAGTCTTTAATTTCTTTATTTCTTCCTTGACCGAGTTATCATTGAGTAGAATGTTGTTAACTTCCATGTGTATGTGGGCTTTCTGTCATTTTTGTTGTTATTGAAGACCAGTTTTAGTCCATGGTGATCTGATAGGATGCATGGGATGATTTCAATCTTCTTGTATCTGTTGAGGCTTGTTTTGTGACTGATTATATGGTCAGTTTTGGAGAAGGTACCATGAGGTGCTGAAAGGAATGTTTTATAGATATCTGTTAAATTCATTTGGTTCATAACTTCTGATAGATTCTCTTGTCTGTTTAGTTTGTTTCCATGGTCTGTCCATTGATGAGAGTGGGTTGTTGAAGTCTCCCACTATTATTGTGTGAGGTGCAGTGTGTGTTTTGGACTGTAGTAAAGTTTCTTTTATGAATGTGGGCGTCCTTGCATTTGGAATATAGATGTTCAGAATTGAAAGTTTGTTTTGGTAAATTTTTTTCTTTAATGAGTATAAAGTGTCCTTCCTTATCTTTTGATAACTTTTGGTTAAAAGTCTATTTTATTTGATATTAGAATGGCTACTCCAGCTTGTTTCTTGGGACCATTTGCTTGGAAAATTTTCCAGCCTTTTACTTTGAGGTAATATCTTTTTCACTAAGGCACATTTCCTGTATGCAGCAAAATGCAGGGTCCTGTTTATTTATCCAGTTAGTCTATGTCTTTTTTATTGGGGAATTGAGTCCATTGATGTTAAGGGATATTAAGGAAAAGGAATTGTTGCTTCCTGTTATTTTTGTTGTTAGAAGTAGAATTATGTTTGTGTGGCTATCTTCTTTTGGGCTTGTTGAAAGACAACTTTCTTCCATTTTCTAGGGTATAGTTTCCTCCTTGTGTTGTGTTGGAGTTTTCCATCTATTAGCCTTTGTAGGGCTGGATTTGTAGAAAGATATTGTATAAATTTGGTTTTGTCATGGAATATCTTGGTTTCTTGAGAGTTTTGCTGGATATAGTAGCCTGGGCTGGCATTTGCCTTCTTTTAGGGTCTGTATGACATCTGCCCAGAATCTTCTGGCTTTCACAGTCTCTGTTGAGAATTCTGGTACAATTCTGATAGGTATGCCTTTATATGTTACTTGACCTTTTTCCCTTACAACTTTCAATATTCTTTGTTTTGTGCATTTGGCGTTTTGATTATTATGTGACAGAAGGAGTTTCTTTTCTGGTCCAGTCTATTTGGAGTTTTGTGGGCTTCCTGTATGTTCATGGGCATCTTTTTTTAGGTTAGGGAAGTTTTCTTCTATAATTTTGTTGAAGATATTACTGGCTCTTTAGGTTGGGAATCGTTGCTCTCTTCTATATCTATTATCCTTACGTTTGGTCTTCTCATTGTGTCCTGGAAATCCTGGATGTTTTGGGTTAGGAGTTTTTTGCATTTTGCATTTTCTTTGACTGCTGTGTCAATGTTTTCTAAGGTATCTTCTGCACTTGAGATTCTCTCTTCTATCTCTTGTATTCTGTTGGTGATGCTCCTGATCTCTTTCCTAGGTTTTCTATCTCTAGGGTTGTCTTCCTGTGTGATTTCCTTATTGTTTCTTAGATCCTGGATGGTTTTGTTCAATTCCATCACCTGCTTGGTTGTGTCTTCCTGTAAATCTTTAAGGAATTTTTCTGTTTTCTCTTTAAGAGGTTTTACTTGTTTACCTGTTGTTTACCTTGTTTATCTGTTTTTTTCTTTAAAGTTTATTCAATACAACATAATCTCCAACTTGACTGAGGTGGCTGACCGAAGCCCCCTCAAAACTGGAATTCCGTTGCTGAGCCAATCCTAGCCTCAGCTTTCTTGTCAGCTCCAAGGGGCACAGCACTCCTTCTGTAGGTGTCTCTGTCTACCTCCCCTCTTGTGAATCTTGCAGGCTGCTAACCCTCTGGACCTTTGGGCTGAGGCCTCTCAGTCTCGGAAGACTGCAGCACGATCTCTGGAGGTAGGTGCTGGTAATCTTGATATTGGATGCCCTCATTTGTAAGGTACCAGTAGAAATGTCTCCAAGCAAACTGCTCCTTCACGTATCCTCTAGACTTGAGAGACTGCGTGGCCTTCATAATATGAAGGTTGGGCATGTTCTTGTCTGCCAGCTTGGGGTGTTTGGGCATATGGACATCTTTTTTGGCAACCATCACCCCTTCCTTAAAAAGGAGTTCAATTCTTCTTAGGCATCAACATCAGGGTGGCTGTAAGGTCTGAGGCGGAGGCTGGAAAGCTAAAGATTCATTTATTTTATATTAATATATTGTAGCTATTTTTAGACATACTAGAAAGATGGCATCAGATCTCATTACAGAGGGTTGTGAGCCACCATGTGGTTGCTGGGAATTGAACTCAGGACCTCTGGAAGAGCAACCAGTGCTCTTAACCACTGAGCCATCCCTCCAGCCCTCTCTTGTACTTCTTTAAGGGAGTTATCTATGTCCTTCCTAAGATCCTCTATCATCATCATGAGATGTAATTTTAAATCCAAATCTTGCTTTTCCAGTGTTATGGGGTATCCAGGACTTGCTGTGGTGGGAGAACTGGGTTCTGATGATGCCAAGTAGCCTTGGTTTCTGTTGCTTATGTTCTTGCACTTGCCTCTCACCATCTGGTTATCTCTTATGCTACCTGCCCTTGCTGTCTCTGACTGATGATATGATAGTATATATACATAATCCTAAAGTTCCACTGTGAAAACCCCTATACCTGATAAACACTTTCAGCAAAGTAGTTGGATATAAAATTATCTCACAAAAATCAGTAGCCCTCTTACATCCAAATGACAAATGGACTGAAAAATATCAAGGAGATAACAGCTTTCACAATAGCCTCAAACAATATAAAATATCTTGCTGCAACTCTAAGCAAGTAAAAGATTTGTATGATAAAAATTTTAAGACATTGAAGAGAGAAACTGAAGAAAATGCTGTAAGATGGCGACAAAGCTCTCCCACGCTCACGGACGGGCAGGACTGACAGAAAAATGACCGCCCTATCAAAGCAGTCTACAGACTCAATGCCATCCCATCAAAATTTCAGCCTCATATGGAAGCAAGCCCAGGACAGCTAAAATAATCCTGAATAATAAAAGAACTGCAGGCGGTAAATCGATCTCCTATTTCAACTTGTACTACAGAGCGACTGTAATAAGAACAGCATAATATTGGCACAAAACCCGGCATGTTTATCAATGGAATCAAATTGGAGACCCAGACATAAATCCGAATACCTATGGGCATCTGATTTTTAATAAAGAAGTCAGAAATAACACACTAAAAATAGACAGCATCTTCAACAAATGGTGCTGGTCAAACTGGACAGCTGCATGCAGAAGAATCAGATAGATCCATCCTTATCATCCTGCACAAAATTCAACTCCAAAACCTCAACATAAGACCAGATATACTGAACCTGATAGAAGAGGGGAAATAGCCTTGAGCACATTGACACAGGAGATAACTTTCTGAACAGAATACCATTAACCTTAGCTCAGGCACTAAGATCAACAAACATGAAACTGAAAAGCTGCATGGAACATTTGGACAAAGTGGCAGGCTACAGAATGGAAAAAGACTTTTACCAACTACACATCTGATGGAGGAGTAATATCCAAAATATCTAAGGAATTCAAAAGTGTACATATCAAGAAAGCAACTCAATATAGTGGGGAAAGATCTATATAGAGAATTCTCAAAAGAGGAAGCTCAAATGACTAACACTTAAAAAGTGTTCAACATCTTTAGCACCAAGAAAGTACGAAGTAAGACTATTTCACCTTACGCCTGTCAGAATGGCTAAGATCAAAATGATTTACAAAGACGTCAGAAACACACACTGAAGAAACTACATCAACAAATGGCACTGGCCAGACTGGACAGCTGCAAGTCGATGAATCATGCTGGCAAAGATGTGGAGCAAGGGGAACAGTCCTCCATTGCTGGTGGGAGTACAAACGTGCACAGCCACTATGAAAATAATGTGGCAGTCCCCAGGAAGATTGGAATTGATCTACCTCAAGATCCAAGAGTATATTACTCTTGGGCATAAACCCAAAGGATACTTCATCCTACTACAAAGACACTTGATCAACCATGTTCATTGCTGCTCTATTTGTAATAGCCAGAAGTTGGAGACAACCTAGATGTCTCTCAGCAGAAGAGTGAATAAAGAAAATGTGGTACATTTACACACTAGAGTATTACCAAGCCACTACAAACTGACATAATGAAATTTGTAAGCAATAGACTGAACTAGAAAATAGACAAATATAGCATGCGAATATTAGCTATTAAGCCAATTTTAACAATACCGTCATCTGTAGAACCACAAAAGTTAGGTTAGTAAGTGACTAGGGGGACAAGTAGTAAGGGACTAGGCTGAATTGTGGGGAGCCTGGAATGGGCCTCCAAGTGGTCATGGAGAGGAAAAGGGGAGAGAAAGAAGGGAATACAAAGAGAGACAGCTAAAATTAAGGTTCATTTAAGGTACAGTATGGAAACAACACAGTAAAAGCTTTTTAAAACATGTACATATATGACAGCAATCTAGCTGAAATTGCAAAATAATGGGGGAGACAGAACCCCAGTTGACCATCCTGTTACCAGATGAAGCTGCCAGTCTCAGGATTGGGTTACATCTAATTGAGTTGCTGACCAAAGGGGACCCTTGGAATCATCCCAAATCCAGGCTGTTGCCAAGGCTATAGGTTACTCTCCACAAAATGATGGCAAGGCCCATTGCTGAAGATGACACCTACACAATTTCATTGAACATGGAGAAATTGGTCTGGTGCCAACAAAGAGCCTTTACCCCTACATCCTAATGTTTTGGTACAGGGCAGTACTCTGCATGCTTCTAAAAGAGAAACCCAAACCCAGCCACAAATCCTTGAAGCAACAATGGTGTCTTGCCTGCAAGATATGCTATAGTGTGATAGTGGCAGAGAGCTTGTGGTAGTAACTGGCCAGTGACAGATTTGACTTTAGGCCTGATCCAGATGGTAAACAATACCTGACACTGCTTGGATAACAAAAACCTAAGAGTAGCTAGCCCAGGGACCTAGGGTAAAATCAAATACGACTGTTCGTTTAAAAAAAAAGTAGCAATAAAATGACTCCTAATGACATTCTGCTATAGTCATAGATGAGTGTCTTTGCTCAGTCATCAGGAGAGTTCACAAAGGAGAAGCTTCCTCCTGTAGCACATGGTAACAAATACAGAAACCCACAGCTAGACATTACACAAAGAATGAGAGACCTTGAACACTTAGCTCTAAATGTTCTCTCCATCAAGGTTCATTCCTACCTCCACCCTTAAGGCTCAGGAATCCTGTTGAAGAGAAGTGTCAGAGCCAGGGAGGTGGAGGGTCTAAGAACAGAAGACCCTCTAAGTCAGTGGTCCTTAACCTGTGGGTTTGGACCTTCAACCTTTTTGGGTTTGAAGGATCCTTTAACAGGGGTTGCCTAAGACCATCAGAAAAACAGAGATGTTACAATTCATAACAGTAGCAAGGTTATAGTTATAAAGTAGCAACAAAAATAATTTTATGGTTGGGGTCACCACAACATGAGGAACTGTATTAAAGGGTCGCAGCATCAGGAAGGTTGAAGATCACCACCTAAATCAACATGATCAAAGCTCATGTGAACTCATAGCAGCATGCATAAGGCCTCATCTCAATCCTTCCACAAATGTGTCCTCTTTTCCTATGAATTCGGGCTTACAGAAACATCCTTTGGTTTTGAGAAGGGCCTTTGAGAGATATTCCTGATTCAAACTGTATCAGCCTTACTGTATTTATTGTAGGCTGTGTTTCAGATAACTCGTGTGGTAGTCTGGCATAAAGACAGACAGAGTAGGGCTTTGGTAAAATGATATGCAATACCATTTCTATTATAAAATATGTAGGCAGACTTCCTTGGTATTTATACATAGGTGATTGTGCTAATGGGTTTGGATGATTTGATTAGTCCTTTCAATCCAAAACTGTTAGGACTCTTACACATGAGAAAATACGTTTGCAGATTGGGTTACAGATACATAGTGAGAAGTCTTAATTGTATCACTGTCAGGATGAAGCACTTTAACTTTATATATAAGTAATATACAACAACAAAAAGCTCCACATACTCAGTAGAGTTAGAAGTACTAAGTAGCAGTACCTAGGACTGGAGAGATGGTTTAGAGGTAAAGGCACTACTGCTAAGCCTGAAGTGGGTTTGAGTCCACCTGATGGAAGAAGAGGACCGACTTCTGCAAGTTTCCTCTGGTGCTGTGGCATGCTCCACCCCCTCCCCCCAACATGCACATGCGTGCACACACACACGCACGCACGCACGCACGCATGCACACCGTGGAAAAAAACACACAAAAACTTTAAAAATTAAACCATTTTTATGGTAAATACTACCTTTATTTTAAAAAGTTATACATGCTAGAAAAAGCATAAATGATACATGTAAACAACTGTTTACCAAATACTTATTTTTTCCTTGAAAAAGGTGCAAATGATGTTTAAATGTAAACACAAAAGGTGCCAGGGGAGAGGGAGAAGGTAAAGGTTATTCCTTTTGGTTGTGGCTAAAGTCTCATTCAAAGGTTTTCCTGCAAAATACATTGAAAGGAAAAAAATCAGTCTATGACTATTATGGGGGAGAACCTTAGGCACTAAAGTTTTCATTTCTTTCCTTAAAATTTTCAACCTTTCATCAGAAAGTGCAACTTAAGAGACAGAGTAGCAGTGGCCGTATGAGATCAAAGTGATACTGTTAGGACCCCAGCTCTGCTCACATGCTTGGCTGGCTTGGAGTTCCTTCACACAAGCTGCTAACATGAAAATCATTCCTTTGCTGTTACTAAGGGTCACCTCAGAGTCACCAGGCCAGAACATCCGGTGTAAAGTGAAAAACAGAAGTCACTGCTGGAGAAAGGTCACTGCTGCTTGGTTGCAAAGAGGAGACAGGAAAGAAAGCTGCAGGTGGAAACAGTCAGCGCAACTCCTACACAGCTGCACTTGCCTTCACTGGAATTCTCAAGACGACAAGCAATGAGCCTTACACTGTTTTTATAAGAGGCACTGAGCAGAGACCTAGGTACAGGTACATGTGGTAGACACTATGAAAATACTACAGGAGAAAAGAGGGAAGTGGGGTAGAAAGTTCAGCTAGACAGATGTAAACACCCACCAGTGAATGCAGATCGTAGCATCTGAGTCCTGCTTTCATAGATTTAATATTCCTTCCTAATTGTCCTATTGAGTGAGATGTCTTCTTATTCTGTTTCTCTTTTACATTTAAAAGAAATTTCATTTTTAATTACTTATATTTGATGGGTATATGTTTGTTTGTATATATGTGAATATACAGGAATACAGGTACCTACAAAGGATAAAAGAGCCCTGGATAAGCCAGCTCAGTAGTTTTCAACCTGTGGGTCGTGACCTCTTTGTGTGTGTGTTGTGTGTGATGGAAGGACCCTCTCACATAGCTCGGACATCAGATATCCTGCAATCAGATGTTTACCTCATGATTTATAACAGTAGCAAAATTACAGTTATGAAGTAGCAACAAAAATAATTTTATGGTTCGGGGTCACCACAACATGAGGAACCGTATTAAAGGGTTGCAGCATCAGGACGGTTGAGAACCACTGTTCTAGATGGAGTTACACACAGTCGTGAGCTGCCAGATATAAGTGCTGGGAACTGAATTCGGGTCCTCTGCGTGCAGCATGCACTCTTACTGAACCATCTCCAGCCCCCTTTACATTTGGAGTGCTCCAGTATTTAGTGCAGAATGGGAGCTAGCGCATATACTAGGATCTTACCTTCAGCACTGGCAATCTCAGTAGATGGACAGTGTCTACTAGGAATAACGTCAGGTCACACATAGCCCTTCTGCTCTTATCGGTATTTTTAAAATCAACACAAAACCTAGAAAGCAAAGTAAATTTTGCAGCTTGGAACTTTTGCCTTTTTTTTTTTTCTTTTTTCTTTTTTCATGGTAGGAAGGATAAGTAAAAAAAAAAAAAAGTTTAAAAACAACATAACAACAATAACAAAAACCCAAAGGACCCGACCCAAACCAACAAAACACAAACAAAATCCCATCAAAACTCCATGATAAATTAAAGCCAAAAATAAATACTCTTCTGCACAGAGCGGAAAGGCATTGTGCAAAGGTGGCATTTTGCAGGTGAGTTCCATCGTTAGACTGGTATTTCTGAATGTTGAGGCACCGGCAAAGAATAAAATTTGTTCTATTGTTTCTCGAGCTGTAGAAAGCTTTGAAGTCAAGGCTCTTCCAAATATAAAGGAGTGTATGCAAGATATTTTTCTGTGTTCACCATATATGGGATTCACAATGTGTCATTTTAATAACTCCTACACCACCTCCCAGCCGACGGTAATTCATCCCTCCATATAACCTGCAAGGAGAAAGACAAAGGCACACTTACTCACTGGAAAAAGCACTGCTCCTTCTAAACGAAGACACCAGTCACAGCATTTTCAGCTTCGTGTAACTCTGCCACAGTCAGAAGCAAACTGAACACAGGCAAGTAGCAGAGGGAAGTCAGACTATGACTGAAAAGCTCCCGGGTGGGTGAGGCTGGCCTGCCCTTTTGCACTAGAGCTTTGCTCCTAGACTGGATTCCAAAACACAAAACACTGTGTCCCACATTGCTGTGTCTAATTTTTTGCCTGACTATTTCCGCAGATATACTTTCTCCTTGTGTAAAACTTTCTCTGTTGTTAATTAGTTAATGTCTTCTTTCTCTTGCCCGCAGCTGTGGAAGCGCTGGTGTTAGAGGTATGCACCACTGTACTTGCCTTTATTATTTTTATTTGATTTTTCTATTTGACTTTTGAGCTATTCTCACTCCAGCTCTGGTTGCTTCAAATTCATGGCAATCCTCCTGCCTTAGCTTCCAAAGGGCTGGGATTATAGATATGAGCACCAAGCCAAGCTGCTCAATTTATTTCGCCTTCCTCTCCCCTCCCCTCCCTCCCTCCCTCCCTCCTTTCCTTTCTTTGTGTGCAGGTGTACATATGACTGGAGACCAGAGGTCACCTTAGATGGATGTCATTGTTCAGAAGACATCCGTTTTATTTATTTTTTGAGACAGGGTCTTTTGGTGGCTGACTGGTCAGGCAGCACAGGGATCTGCTTTGTCGGCCTCCCCAGCTTTGCTGTTACAGCCATCATGCTTGGCTTTTTATGTTGCGTCTGTGGATTAAAATCAAGTCTTATGCTTGCAGAAAGCAGCAAGCACTTTTCCAGCTGCTCTTTATTCCCAGCTCATCAGCTATTTGCTTTTATTCCCTTGTCTATATAATATCATGTATACAGTATCATCTATAAAGTAGCATTTAGTGTGTGATATGTGTACAAGATCATCTCCAAAGTTAAAGACCCAGGGAAAAAGAACTAACTTCTCATTCAGCAAAGAAATAAAACTGATTTGGGATATGCACCAGGTATGGTAATACATACTATAATCAGACATGGAAGGATGAGGCAAGATGATTACCTCAGCTTAAAACCAGCCTTGACCTACAGAGTTCTAAGCCAAACTGGGCTAGAGAGGGCTACTTACTTTCTTTCTTTTTTTTTTTTCTTTCTTTTTTTTTTTTCGGAGCTGGGGACCAAACCCAGGGCCTTGTGATTGCTAGCCAAGTGCTCTACCACTGAGCTAAATCCCCAACCCGAGGGCTACTTTCTTAAAAAAGCAAAACAAACAACCAAAAACCAAACAAGAAACAAAACAACAACGAACCAACCAAGCATGGTGACCCATGCTTGTAATCCCAGCCCTCAGGAGACTGAGGAGGAGGACTGCTGTGAGTTCGAGGGCAGCCTCGGCTGCAGTCAGTTCAAGGTTAGTTTGGCCTAGAGTGAAAGCCTGCTTCAAAAAGCCAACAACAAAACCACAAGTAATAAGTTTGGGCTAGGCATAGAACACACACCGTTAACCCAGCACTGAGGAGGCAGAGGCAGTGGATCTCTTGAGTTTGAGGCCAGTTTGATCTACAGAGTGAGTTCCAGGACAGCCAGGGCTGCACAGATAAACCCCGTCTCAAAAACTGAAGCAAAATAAACAAAAAAACCCAAACCAACAAAAAAAAAGTTTTTAGATTATAGATGTACATATACATCACAGATTACATTATATAATCTATAGATGATTTTTAAGACCTTCATTAACATCATTCACCACACATTACTAATTTTAATAATGGTTACTGAAAGAAGTCCATATATAAATTATAGTGATTATGAGATAGAAGTAGTTGTAGCTATTTCTTTAATTATGCTTACTCTACATTCCTACAAACCTAACCAACCAACCAAACCAAACCAAACCAAACCAAACCAAACCAAACTGTATGAAGAAGTAAACACTCCATGAGTGGGAGGCTCTCTTTGTGCAAACCTGCTCCTCTCTGGGCTTTACCCAGTTAGTGATTTAGCAAGGCTTCTATGGCCACACTACAGACAGACAGACTTTGTTTGCTAATCACATAGCACGTCCACTTAGTATGACACTACAGTGCCAACACTGGAACTGCAGGGGATCTGCCCTTACTTTTGTTTCCTCAGAACTCTTAGTAAATCAGATAAACATTGTCATGAAAAATGTAATGTTGGAGCAAAAAGCACTCCGTTAACTGACTTCAGTACTGTGACCACGACAGTTGTCTCAGTCTCTGTAGGATCAACTGTAGGGAGTGCTTGACTAGCATCCGATGTACTGGGTTGGGATGTGGAGATTGCTAGAGGGTGAGCCCGCTCCCACCAGTTAGGCTTGGGCTCTAACACTGTGCCCAACCCCGTCCCTGAGGATTTAAAAACAACATCAAATCTATAAAATGAAGTTTAACATAGTTAGCCTCTCAAAAATAAGATGCAGCTTCCTATCTAAAAATGACCTTTAAAACAGGGCAGATTTCAAACCTGGAGAATCTGTTATCATTATACTTTTAAAAGCTAAAGGAGGAGGACTAGGTTTCAAAATAGTGTTTTGAAAGTTAACTACATCTTACTCCCTACAAAGGCTTCTCAAAAAAAAAAAAAAAAAACCAAACCAAGACCTGTGTGCCCAGACTGAGAACTGAAGGTGTGGGCTCTGAGTCTAATAATGGCACTAGCTTATTTACGCATGCTTTTACTTTCTTGGTATGATGGTTTCCCCGGCAGGATATGATGGGGGACAGAAAGGATATTCTTCACTGTTTTTCTCACCTCTACTTATATAAAATGAATGATTATTAGAATTTAGGGATATTTTATAGCTACTGTAGAACAGCCAAGTTAAAATGCATCGTCATATCTGGGTTACTTCAGCTCCCTTCAGGAAACCACATGAAAATGTCAGTACATTGGCTATCCCACTTTTGGCGGTCATGATCTTTCTCAAGCCCATGACTTTAAGTTAGGAATGAAAAGACTTAGAAAACTTAGAAAGTCTAAAGGTTACCTCCATGTATTGGCATCTGGGTCAAAAACTTCAATGGTCTTCAAGTATGTTGTACCATCAAAACCCCCGACTGCCATGAGCTGTCCATTGACCACGGCTAGGCCAACCTGCAGGAGCAAAGCACAGTGCAGCTGGAGAACTGAGAAAACCATTGGGAAATTCACACTGTTTCTAGGTAGACTGCTCAAATCTCTTATATTCTAGTTTACATAACTTCAGGGAGAAAAAGTAGCAGTAATCTAGGAAATGATAGAAACCATTAAATTATGTGTTTTATTACTATATGTACACAAGAAGAGTCAGATGCATTTGTAAAATGTAGAAAACCAGTCACTCGGTATGAACAAGAATTTCCAAACTGCTCTCACTTCTGGTTTGCCCTCTCTAATCCACTTTCTACACTGCTACTAAAATATTATTAAAAACACAAACGTAGCACATCACTCTGTTCAGAAACTTCTAAGCTTCCTTCTGCCTACGACAGGTTTTAGGTCTGTAATGTTACTCAGGTTTTCAGAAGTCTGGCCACCATGTTTGGCCTTCCCTCCTACATCTGCTCCTCTCCTAATGTATTCTATGCTCTTGTAATACTGGAGTAACTGTAGTCTCTGAAACAGTATACGGGGCTGAGTAAGCCATATGCACTAAGCCCACTCTCCCACGTCCTTCCATCACGTACAGCACTGCTACAGCACACCCTTACTGTAGACACTCAAACATTTCAGGCTCCTTCACCAGACCGGCAGTTCCCTGAGAAGACTCCATAGACACTGTGCCTTCTACATGAGTGAAAATGCAATCACAATGGACAGTGAGAACAACAGGAATAATCTAAATGCCTGAGTAATAAACTGAGACACACAAATGACTCTTCTACTCGATGGTGCCATTCAATGAGACTCTTGATGCACGCAAACCAGAATTCGCTCCTTTTTATCCTCAGATTAGGGAGTCTCTGGGTGCAGTTTGCTTCTCTTCCTGTTGAGTATGTGTCCTATAGTGATGGACTCCTGCCACAATCAATGTTTAATGGTCTAGGGTTCATTGAGACGAACGTTCCCAAAGGTGAATTTTATGTTCCGTTTTGGACATCTCTTAGTGACCAGTCATTCATTCGTAGTTGGGACCATGACAACAGATCAGCCAGAGGTGGCCTACGTTATAGATGGGGCAGACTCAAACCACCTTTGGAAGACTTGTAGAAGGGCCAGATATGCTTTACTATTTGTATTGGTATACAACGTCGCCTTGAAAAAATTAGCTAAAAAAAAAAAAAAATCACAGGAATAGTTAGTACTATTATACAGAAATTAAATAGGGGACGAAATAGAAAAGATATCATGTAGAGAAATAGCTGGTAAAAGATAAATAAAAAAATAGTTTTTATAGTTATATATATATATATATATATGAATGCATAGAAAATATTTAGCTCCTGGAGTTAAAAGCAATCAAAAGAAATACAAGCTTTTTGAGTTTTTTTTCTCCTGTTTTTTCTAAAAGCGTCTTGATAGCTGAGACACTGAAAATACCGCACACAGACATCTGCACCTCACTTCAGTGTCCTAGCGCAGCTTACAGTTTAGAGAACTTCTTTTACACAGTCCCTCTCAATGCTTGCTTGCAAAGCTCAAAGCTTCCAGTAGCTGGCACTTACTCCACTCCTGCGGGATGTCATGGCCACCACGGGAGACCACTGGTTAGTTCTGGGGTTGTATCTCTCAGCACTGCTAAGCTCTGTAGTGTCGTCTCTCCCTCCCACAGCATAGATCATGTCCTGGTACACTGCACAACCTAGGTGTTTCCTTCGGGTCCCCATAGGCGCTATGGTATGCCACCTGTTTTCCTGAGGATTGTAGCGCTCCACTGCAGTGAAAAGAAAGATCAGTAAGTGACGTATACCTGTTTCCTCCTTCATAGTCACTAAAACTGCAATGACACTTATTTTCCATAAATAATCTGATCAGGACCCAGCTTCTTACAGTCTTCTGAGGAAAGCGCATGTGTTGACTTCTAGCTGTGACTACATAACTAATTACATATACTTTCTGAGTCTTATAATAGGGTGGAACTTGATTAGGACTTAACAGTTTAGTACTAAAATTTATTGTTATACTAAACAGCTTTTGTACTCTTACAGTCCTCATATAATTTACTTAATTATTTATTCATGTTTTGCTCTTTTTCAGATGGAGTCTTGCTCTGTGGTGCTAGCCTGGAACTCATTATGTAGCACAGCCACAAACTCACGATCCTTATGTCCCTGTCTCCCAAGTGCTGGGATTACTGGCATGCTCTCCCATGCCCAGACAACGAGTCTCCTGTTGTGCTGCTGACAATATCCTTAGATAAATACCTAATATGTCTAGACCAGGGACTCTCAACCTGTGGAGCACGACCCCTTTTGAGGGGGAGGGGTCACCTATCAGATATAGACAGTAGAAATCATAACAGGTATGACGTAGTAATTAATTAACTTTAATGGTTGGGGTCACCACAACCTGAGTAGTAAACGATTGCTGCAGTAGGAAGGGTGAGAACTGCTGGTCTAGATAAAAAGGCAAACAAGCTTGTAGTTCTAAGGTTTTATTTATTCTTTTTTTTTTTTTTTTGTTTTTTTTATTTACTTTTTTTTTTTTTTTTTTTTTTTTTTTTTTTTTTTTTTTTCCGGGGCTGGGGATCGAACCCAGGGCCTTGCGCTTCCTAGGCAAGTGCTCTACCACTGAGCTAAATCCCCAACCCCGGTTTTATTTATTCTTATATTAAAAGAATTCTCTTTTACTAGGGGAGGTGGTGATTATAGGAGGTAGGGAACTCAGTCTATGTAGAAAGTAGAATTTTGTTTTGCTTTTTAAATTGTGGCCCTATTTATTATCTATCTATTTTATGTCTAAGTGTCTTGCCCTCATGTATGTATATGCACTATGTGCATGCCTGAGGACTTCAATGAAACCCTGGGACTGGAGTTACAAATGGTTGTAAGTCCCCATGTGGGTACTAGGAACTAAACCCGGGTCCTCTGTAAGAAGTGTTCTCAACCAAGTGTTTTTAACTATCGAGTCTTCTCTGCAGCCCCAGAATTTTTAAAAACTCACTTTAAGTTTTTTGCAGCTTATAAAGTATGTAGAGAAATAAAACTGTGGGGAACATATTAGAAGTTTGAGTTACAATTTCCTAGAGAGAAAATTAAAACATTTTCTTTAAAAAGATACAGAATAAGGGTTGGGGATTTAGCTCAGTGGTAGAGCGCTTGCCTATGGCAAGCGTTTAAGGCCCTGGGTTCGGTCCCCAGCTCGAAAAAAAAAAAAAAAAAAAAAAAAAAAAAAAAAAAAGATACAGAATAACTTATGAGCACAAATTAGATTCAGTGGGTTACTAAAAAAGAAAGAAAGAAAAAGAAGACAAAATGAAGCTGGGAGTGGATCTGAGAGGAGTGGGAGGATGAATATAATAAAAATGTATTGCATGAAATACAATTAATTCTTCAAGAATTAGTAAGGATGTTATATTGAAAGTTATAGACTGGGGTTGGGGATTTAGCTCAGTGGTAGAGCGCTTGCCTAGGGAAGCATAAGGCCCTGGGTTCGGTCCCCAGCTCAAAAAAAAAAAAAAAAAAAAAAAAAAAGTTATAGACTAACCCGAGCTTTTAATACTTACTATAGAGGGATTCCCCCCAGGAAAATGTGCTGTGTTTGGAGCTCAGACTGCCTTTGAGGGACTGACCTGTGTTGAGTGGGGATGTCCCATCAGAGCCACCTACAGCATACAGGAACCCTCCCAACACAGCCACAGCAACTCCCAGCCTTCGAGTGCTCATCGAAGCCACCCGAGTCCACTTGTTCTCCTTTGGATCATACCTGCAAAGAGGGAAACACACTCCTATTGCCCAAGCAGTTCCTAAAGTCTGAAATCACAAGAGATCAAATGGATACACACATTTGCCAACGCTTAAAAAAAAGTACACACACAGAGTAACACACACAGTTATACACATTTACTATTCCGCTTTTTTAAAAGCCACAGATTTGTCATTTGAGACAATAGGATGAATGTGGGGGGACATTATGTTAAGTGAAATAAATGAGACACATGAAGAAAAATACCATTTGATCTTAAAGATGGAATCTAAAATTAGTCTAATTTATAGAAGCAAACGGTAGAGAATTCCACTCTCAGTGGACTGGGTGAGGGGTTAGCAGGATCAGAGATATGCTGGTCAAAAATATGTTCAGGAAATCTAAAGTACAACTCAGTGAGTAGTTATTACGTCATGGATTTGAAAATTTGGTGAAAACTGTTTTCACCAAAACTCCTGAAGTATGTAGGGTAATAATGCATCAGCTAATTGGTTTGCCTTAGCCATTCTATGTGATTTAAATAGTTAAATATATCATGTTTACCATAAATGTATTTTTTAACAATTAAAGAACAGATGGGGGGGGCTATAAAATAGCAGAAGGAGAGAACCAATTCCACAAAGTCATCTTCTGACCCCTCCCTCTCTCTCATTGTAAGTTCTAGGCCATTTAGAGCCTAAATGGCAAAAAAGCTAAAAAGGCAAAAAGAACTATGTATGTCCATTACACAGAACTGAAAATTACTTTGATTAAAAAGAAATCACCTCTCAACTATATTGAGGCAAGAGACACCGTCCTGTCCACCCACAGCATAGAGAAAACCTCCAAGGACTGCCACACCAACGCTTGTCCTACAGGTGCTTGTAGGGGCCACATCACTGCTCCACTGGTTTGTTTTGGGGTCATACCTGCAAAGAACACATGCAGAGTTCATGTTACATGGTAGAGCTTGGCTGTGCTTCTGATATTTAGACATATCAGCATACATTTCTATAGAAGGACTGTTCCTTCCCTCAAGCATGGGTTGATTAACAATCAAAGCCTATGAATGGAGATTGAACTGAGGGGCCGTAGGCTAGCAACTGCTGCTACAGATCTACATCCCTGCCTGATTTATCCTTTTACATTGATTTTTAACCTTCTTTTTGAATATATTTTTCCCTTTGGTTTGGCATGCATCCCTTAAGCCTTTGCAATAAAATGTTATTCACATCTGCATTTAAATGCAAAATGTTTTATTTATATAAATAATACCACACAGTACAAAGTTTCCTCCTTGGATGTATTTTGAGATCTCTTTTCGTTTAATAAAATTGTAGATTTTTTTCCCTTCGAGCTATTTTGTTATATTGTAATGTACCATGCACCGTTTGATCTTATTTTTTAATGATTTATTTTCATGTGTATGTATATATACACATATCTGCATGTATGTATGCATTTATGTGTATATATAACTGGACTCAGTTCCTCTGGCAGGGCAACAGCGTTTGTTCTTAAACACTGAGCTATACATCTTTCCAGTTCCTTACCACACTCTTATGGATATATTCTTAGGTTGTTTCTGGTACTTTAATAATTGTAAACAGGAATTGCAAGGCTGAGCATAAGCTCAACAGTAGAGTGCTTATCTAGCATGTACAAGACCCCTTAACCCTAAGAATCCAAAGACAACCAAATCGCCCTCACTTTGTAGCTATATCCATTTTTACTTAAATTTTCGTTACTTTCTTTCCTCCTTGTTTTTTCCCGTTTTTTTCCCCCTAGATTTTTGTTGCTCTGTATAACTTCTTGATTTAAAAGCACAATGTTCTTTTTTTCCCCCTTTGAGACATGGTCTCACTATTTAGCTTGGAATAGTCTTAACCTTGTGACCCTCTGCTCTCTGACTTCAGCCTCCCAAGTGCTGGGATCACAGGTGTGTGCACCCTACTCATCTTTCTTTCTCCTTTCTTACTTTCAAATGTGTCTGACGCTGTTTGTGCAAACTTTTGCCTGTGCGTACACTGAAGGTTTACATATGCTCCGCTGAGAGAGTGGCCTTGTTGGAGTGGGTGTGTCACTGTGGGCGTGGGCTATCAGACCCTCTTCCCAGCTGCCTGGAAGTCAGTCTTCCACTAGCTGCCTTCAGATGAAGATGTAGAACTCTCAGCTCCTCCTGCACCACGCCTGCCTGGATGCTGCCATGCTCCCACCCTGATGATACTGGACTGAACCTCTGAGCCTGTAAGCCAGCCCCAATCAAATGTTGTCCTTTATAAGACTTGCCTTGGTCATGGTGTCTGTTCACAGCAGTAAAGCCCTAACTAAGACCTATACCTTAGTTACATTTTAGATATTTTGATATATATTGACTTCATTGTTAAGCTACAAATATTTAGTCATTTGTCCTCTGATTTATTTAGCATGCTGATTTATGTCTAGGTGCCATTCTCCCTGCCATTCCTCCTTCCACAATCTATAGAGCCAACCCTTCTGTTGTTGTTTGTCTGCTTTTGTTTTTCACCTATGCCACATCTAGAACCAATGTCCAGAACTGGATACACAACATAGATATGCTATGGAACTATGACAATCACTACAGATCAGCACAGCTTAATGAAAGAGATTGTGTGGCAACAAGAAACTTAAAAGAAAAAAGTCCCTCACTGTAACTTCCAGTGTGTCAGGTACCTCAACAGTCCTATAGTGTGGAATGCACAGGCATGCTTAAAATACTTATGGAAGAGCAGAGGAACAAGTAACTCATCTGTGAGAAGGTTTTACACAGGAAGTAAATCTGAAATCTTGTAGCCTTAAAGGGGCACAGATATTTGGGTGGGAAGAACAGTATGTGTACATGCAGGGGCAGGAGGAAGAAAGAAGACAGTGTGCCCGAGAAGCTGCAGGCGGTTTGCTGTATCTGCAGCAGCATGCTTAGAGAATGACTGTGTCCAGTGAGGAAGAGACCAGAAAAATCGGTAAAGATCAGCTCATAAAGGTCTTATAAGTCATGCTAAGGAGTCTAGACTATTAATTGGTGTCACAAATGTACCACTAAATTAGTAAGTCACACATTTCTTAATACCTCAAACAAAATCATAGGAACAATAGGAATTTTTTCAAATTAACCTTACCTTTCAACACTATTGAGATATGAGGATCCATCATGGCCACCTACTGCATATAACAGGTCATCAAGAACACTGACCCCGACTCCACATCGCCTTTTACTCATCGAAGCCACCATTCGCCACTCATTGGTCTGGGGATCATAGCGTTCAACACTGGAAATGGCATCTCCACTGCACCAACCACCAACTAGGAGAAACCGAAATGGTTAAGAGAACGCCTGTCCTGAGGCAGACTGCTAGCCTCACTATGACTTCCTGCTCTGACTAACCAAGCACATGCAGAAGCAAGCCAAGGACAAGTTATAGTCACCAAAAGTCAGCAACAGTCCCTGAGCTGTGCCTGGATCTTGGATCCTCGTCTCCAGAACTAGGAGAACATGCATTTCTTTTGTCTGAACTACCCAGTCTACGGTATTCTGTTATGCCAGCCTGAGTAGGCTAATAGAGTAAGATTCAGAATAACTGCCAAGCCAAGTTCCATTGTCCTTTCCTAAATGACCACTGGAGGAAAATATGTGGTAATGGCAGATAATGCTAAATTTGTTTTTCTTTCCAACCATGTCCACTTCAATATAAATAAGAGTGACTTAAAACAACAATAACAACAACAACAAAATAACCAAGGTTATTTAAAGCTTAAAACACATTGAAACTACTAGTTTCTACATGGTGTTAAATGGTTCCTGAGCCACATTAAAAACAGACTAATATCATCTTCTAGACAAACCTAAACATTCACTTTCTTTATTTCCAATCTCAATGTGATATAATTTCACCTTATTATTGTTTCATTTAAATCTTAAGTCACGTGGTACTAGACCACAGCAAATGTGTGTACAGTGATTTGCTTAAGTGTGAATTCCATAATTGGGCATATATAAGGAATTTCAATAACAGAGAAAACACCTTAAATTCTAACATGGCCCTAGGCTGGGGCAGCAGTAGCAGTAAAACAATATGTCAGGTTGTCCTGAGCTCAACCGACTTCAAAAGAGCCAGCCAAGTCTTTTAATGTGAGATAATGCTTTTGGCAACTCCATGTAATTCTGAAGTGACTTTGCTACATAGTTTTATATAACCTATACAGTGACTAGCTATATAGATTTATAAACGTATGTGGTGACTAGTTACATAGGTTTATATAACCTATGCAGTGACTACTATATAGGTCAATGCATGCTACAAACACACATTGTGTGATGGTTTTAGATGGGATTTTCAGAATACTATTTTGAAGAATAGCACTGTTGAGTTACTATGTGACTCTTATGACAGCAAGTATCAAAGCTAGCCAAATGATTATTCAAATATTAAGAAGACATTTGGTTTAATCCCAGTATAACTAAAATCTAAGCCTATATAGGACATGTGGTATATTATACTTAGTGCTAGAAGGCTCAAGTGGGAGGCTTTAGAGTTTGAGGCCAGCCTACACTACATAGAAAATTCCAGGGCAGTTTGGGCTACACAATGAAATTCTATCTCAAAAAACGAAACCAAAACGACGACTAAAAAAGAAAAAACAAAACCAACAACCAACCAACCAACCAACCAACCAACCAACCAACCACCTAAGTAAAGCCAGTAAGAAAGGTTGGAACCTGCAAAGAGCACTTCTCCGCATCGGATGGGTTTCCGTGGCCTTGTCCGAGGCCCTTGCATTAGAGGTCGCTCTTGAGGCAACAGGAGGTAGTTTTTAGCCTCATCTACCAAGTCTCTGCAGAAAAGAAGTGTTGTACTTAATATATCAAATGGCTGAAAAACACTGCAAGCCCCTAGATGGTGTAAGAAAACAATGTTGGCAAAAGGAAACAAGCCCAAATCAAACCAAATCCTTGATGCCAGTCAGCACAAAAAGTGACACAAGCACGAAAACCATGACACAAATCACACTATGAATTCTGAGTTGATTGGCACTTCTACCCTAACTTCACCCTAACTTCATATCTGAGTGCAAATTTTAAGGTCAACAATCTTAGCCCAGACACTATCTTAACCCGCACCCCCAGAGTGCACAGCTTGCACAGTCACTATTTCCTAATGAGTTTTGTTAGATTCTACAGTGTCAGAAAAGGACCACATCAGAAAGGGCTGTAGGTAACTGGGCCGACTAACACTTGAGGTTGCCGACACTAAGGTACTACCTAGTATCATATGAATGGCTTACTGTAACTAGACTACTGACATGAACAGAAAATGTCCCAGCGTTCCTTTAAGAGAATAGCCTAGAGATTATACATGGTCCAGTACTTTGCATATGAGTCTTTTTGGTGAGTCAGTGCCTGATTAATGTACCTTTTATAACTGTTACATTTCAATTGCAAATGTGCACTCGACTGTTCTAATTTCTCATTATACTACACTGAGTAATTTACTCATATGTTAAGCATAACCCCAAAAATGTATTTTTCTCCTAATTTATTTATCCTACTAACAATGTAAACAGAAAACAAAAAGAAATTAGTTTTAAAAAAAAAAAAAGGCAAACTAAAGATCAAGGGTTTTTTCTGGTTCCCCAAACTTGACAGACGGGTTTCCTACCAGCCAGCTTCTACTCCATCAAGGGTGCCTCGGCAGACTGTAGCACAGGTAACACTCAGCAGCCAACACAGACTAGCAACAGTACTACTACCTCTGGCATCTGTTTTAAGTTCTTAATTATACATTTATGTCATCAGTAGCCCTGCTGAACAGGTACTGATCTTACCTCCACTGTACAGATGAAGGAAGGGGAACGCGCAGGAAGCACTCTGCCAAGGGCTGAGGTACGATACCAGGAGTCAAATTTGTTCAAAAGTGACTTCATAAGTACTTTACTTTCCATGTCAGAATCATCAATATAATTTGATTTATGCTTAATTAGGAGAGGGGCAGCCTCTCCTAATTACATATTATTTCTTCTTATTTCAGCCTGTATAATTTACATGTTTTCCCTTCCAGTATTCACACAGGAGAATTGATTGCTAGTGTCCATTCTGTCCTGCTTTTAGAATTAGCAGTTTAGAAGTGTTTTTGTTTTGTTTTGTATTTAACACTTATTATGTGTGTGTAAGATTCGAGTGTCACAGCATGGATCTGCAGGAGTCAGCTCCCTTCTACCATGTAGGTTTTTGGATTGAATGCAAGATGCCAGGCATGGGGCAAGCTACTCACCACTGAGCCATCTTGCTACCACTCCCTACCCGAACACATACCTTTTCACATTTAAAAGACAAACATAATCTCAAATGTTGCATTTCTCATTAATGGCAAGCTTGAGGTCACAGAAGAAAATGCAGTGGGTTTATACCCCTGCCTGCCTATATACTAGAATGTGGGATAATTCTGATTTTTCTATTTCAAGGGGAAGCAGGAAGAACGGTGTAATTGAGTAGCTCTGAGTACTGACTGGACTGACTCTAACTTACATATTTACTTACAGTATATTTGGAATGTACTAGTTGATGGGAGGGTCCCTCACATGACGAAAGGTGCAGATCTGAAAACAAGTCTTAGCTGAGCAGTGGTGCATTCACCTTTAGTCTCAGCAAGAAAAAAGTAAATCAGCCTGCTTTTCTTCTTAAGACTATTAGCAATGCTTTCGTTTAGCCCTATTAGTGACTTTCCCAAAGCTCCTGTGGGAGGGGCAGGGTTTTACCTCTATCTACAGTCTTCAAAGTAAAACTATGCTATTCCTCAGTGAGACACTGTGTGTCAGTGAGAAAGGCTCATGGACAGACACACTGCATTATTTATTTCCGGAAAAATGATCATGGAGGATTGACTCTGCAAAGGGAAACTTGCATCAAAACTTAGAACTCTACTTTATATGCCACTTCGACTCCAGTAACTACCACACACTAAAAAATAACCAGGAAAACTAACAGAACAAAAACACTGGGACTCCAGTTCTCTCTCTCTCCTCCTGGCCCTAGCCCACAAGCCCTGGTTTTGGCATAAGCAATACAGTATTTTAGAAGCAATACCAGTGAGCAGAGAAGCAGACCTCAGGAACGCTTAGTTGCTGGTTTTCACCCTCTCATACCTGCATTCTTCATCACTTTTAATGAGGGGATCAGAGCCTACGGTGCCCACCAGGAACTTGGGACTAAGCAAAGGCAGGCGGACGTGCTGCAGCACCTAGGAGAAATACAATCACGGCATGAGCTCCCATTACAGCATGTTGGGGGAGTAACGACTCATGCTTACTGACTTGTGGAGCCAAATGTCTTAGGATCTAACTGGACATAATAAGTAAAGAAAGGTGGAAAGCAGAAAGAGTAAATGTAAAATGTGTCTATCAATTCATAACGGAGACTTGTTACAAAACTAAAGCATGGGCCTATCACTTTAAAATGCTGCTTTTAGTTTACAACGCTATGAGCTCTTCTATAATGACTCAAGTTCATTAACTAGTATATCCTGTTAGATCAGGGCTAAAGAGATGGGTTAGCAGTTAAAAGTACTTGTTGGTCATAACTCCCAGCATCCATGTGACACCCACAACTGCCTGTAAGTATAATCCTAGGGAATCCAAAGCCCTATTCTGACCTTTGTGCACACCAGTCACACACGTGATGTACATACATACATGCAGGCAAAACATTCATACATAGAAAATAATAAAATAAATAAATATAAACAAAATACTTCCCCCTTATCGTCAATTTTGCTTTCTGTGCTGTCACTTATTAATCATCAACTTTAATCAGACAATAATAAATGAAAGTTTCCAGATATAAAGCAAGTAAGTTTTAAGTAACAATTACTACAGTATACTACCATAAATACTCTGTTTATTATTAATTACTGTTAATCTTTTCTGGACCTAATTTGTGAATAAAACTTTATCATAGAAAATATATACTGAAAAAAACATAGTACATGGAGGGTTTGAAGGTTTTAGGTATCTCTTAAGTGTCTTGGAATGCTTCTCCTCTGGATAAGGAGACGATTTATAGTCATGACCAGAATGAATCTCAAACATGTCATTTAGTGACCACTCAGCCTCAGTTCATCCACTTCCTGTTCAAAGTGTGGTAGGACCTCCTAGCTATGGCAGCAGAGGCATTCTTGCTTTTCAAACAGAATGAATCCAAAACAGACAGGAGGCAAAGGAGCAATACGTTCACAATAATAAGCAATCACATATAACTCAAAGGCTTACTTTTTTTTTTTTTTTTTTTTTTTTTTTTCGGAGCTGGGAACTGAACTCAAAGGCTTATAAGGAGAGTCACGACCTGTTTTGTTTCTGTAAGACAATTGCATAATTTTTCTTCCAGTAGAAAACAATTTCTTAGAGAAGCATTTTGCCTCTTACCTGGGGTAACTGAGGACGTCTTTCCTGAATACTGTATTTGACCCAGGCCATCACTGCATTAAACACTTGTTCTTCACTCCGAACATTGAGCTCATCACTAGATATTATATCGATGAGTTGGTTGGCCGGAAGTAACATGAATTCTTCACTCTCCATTACCTGCTCAGATTTAGGTAAGAAAAAAGGAGACAAGCCTATAAGTACAATTTTTGACCCCCTCTACACACACACACACACACACACACACACACACACACACACGTCACAGGGCAATATTATGCTATTATGCACTACAATGGAATTGGCACTTAAAACAAGGAGGAAAAGAACAGTTTCAAAGGGGAACAAAGGATAGAAAGTACAGTTTCCAAAACTGTTATTTAGTTTAAATGTTTTTCTCTTTAAGAAATTAATGAATAAAATAAAAATTCATATTCAAAATAAGTTGAGTAACCACACTAAATTAAAGTTTCAAAATGATAAGAGACATCGAAAATTCCAGGAAAAGATTCCAGAAGAAGGTTAGCTGCTGAAAGGGAAGAAACATCTTGACCTTAGCTTCCAAAAAGAATTAAGAGACATCAATTCTGCAAGCATGAATATAGTGAAGAAAGAATTAGGCCAAGTGCAACTTTTAAGGACCAAATCACTAGGATAATATTCTAGTGAGGAATCACAAATATATCCATGCTTACTCTTACCCAAGTCTAGAGAACTGTCAGAATGGAGAAGACATGGCAACCAGGCGATTTCCTTACACAGGCTGGCCATGAAAGTTCAGGTCTATTAAGTCTGTTTGTCATGACAGGCAGGAAACGCGAGGAAGGGAAAAGCTACTGCTACTCTCTACTGTGGTGGTTTCTCTACTACATGTGATGTCTGATAGCACAGGCAGGATGCTGCTAAAGGTTCAGACTCTGGATTGCCTTTAATGAACAGGATGGATTGGTTTGGGAGAGGGCTATATTTCTTGTTCATCAAAGATCAGGATGTGATAGGCTTTAATAATATTTTTAATATTTGATTAAAATGTTTTCTTTAAAAACATTAGGAAAAATACAAATGACAAAATTATGCAGTCAGAGGCTGTAGTTATTTACTACATTTTCATAACATAGATTTAAATTATCTAACTTTCTAGGGTCCAGTATAGTCAAAAGGTAACTTTTATACTTCAGCTTAGTAACTAGTTAGCCAGATAACTAGTAATGAACATGGTTGCATTTTACTTTCTGTGGCAGAGTTACCAGATTTAAGGGGGTACCCTATACACCAGGACCTATCTACACATCAAATGACCGTGCTGTAGAGTTTATATGTAACTGGAGCAATGGATTTTATTTGGGTACTGTGGTTCTCCAATGTCCAGAAGCAACGTTCACGCCTAGTGGTTGGCTGTCTGCTGATGAGCTCCTAGTTTCATCACTAAGTACAATTTTGGTATTGTGTATCTTTAAGAAGGTCTTAACATTCTTTCAAAATTTCATCAGAAGAGAACTTTTTCCCCTCTAACACACTGATTAAAAACCAAATGTTAACAGGCTGGGGGACATAGCCCAGTGGTAAAGGGCCTGTTTATCATTTGCACTACAAACCACCACAAAGTCTACACTGAGGTTTTCTCTTGCCATCGTCAGAATGGCTATAATGAAGAAAACAAGGGTAAGACAGACCTCTTGTGCATGGCTACTAAGAATGCACATTAACTGGTATGCAAGTTCTCAGAAATAAAGAGAATGCTGTGCTGCATGACGTAGATACATAATCAAGGGGGTCACAGTCAGGGACAGCAGCGCCTACACTCATCTTCACCGCAACACTGCTCACAGCAGCCGTGTTGGTGACTCAGTTTAGGTGTCCATCCATGGACAAGCGAAGAGAATATGGCATATACAATGGAATATTTTTCATTATAAAGTATAAAATTAGCTGCTCATAGTGGCGTATGCCACTTGGGAGGCTGAAGCAGGACTGCTGTTAGTTCACTCTCAACTTGGGTTCCTTAGCACTACTAATCTGATTCTTTCCTAGTTCCAAAATACTCCTATTATCTTAAGGCCAATGACTTTAATATTAATTTTTAGAAACTTCCTGGTCATATGATATACATATAGATAGGAAATACACGCAATGTATGTTAAGGCTTCTTTTGAAGTGTAGGATGTGATTTGCCTGCATGAGTGTGTATATCACATGCATGTCTGGGGTCCACAGAGGTCAGGGGGTGACTGGGGTGGTTATAAATAGTTGGGAGATGCCATGTAGGTGCTGGGAATTGTACCCAAGTCTTCTACCAGAGCAACTGGTGCTCTTAGGTGTGACCCAATGCTCCAGCTCTCTGAAAGTTAAAGGAAACTCTTTGTACTTCTGACCCAGGGCCCTTTGCTGGTCATTCCTTTGCTAACCACCCTTCAATACAGGGATAGCTGCAAGGCTCTCTCTCCCTTTTCACTTCAGGGGCTCTCACTGGTACAGATTATTTAACCATATTTAATAAGCTGTTTTAAATATTAAAGTTTCAAATATTTAAGAAGATGAATCTACTAGTTTTTTTCCTTTAAAAGGGACTAGTTTAACCTCAGCCTAACCTCAAGGGGCAGAGATCCAGAGTTGCCTGTTCAATACTAAACCCAGAACTCCAACACATGTTCTCAAAATCTTCTACTCTCCAGTATGTGTAATATAAATTCCAGAGAATGCTGAGTTTAAAAGTGGGTGCAGGAGTAATTTTGAAGCCAGGTGGTGGTGGCACATGCCTTTAATTACATTTAATGTACTATGTGCCCATAGCCTCACTAAGAGGGTATATGATTACATTTAAGCATATCTGTTACCTGAAAGTAGTTCTTTGACCAGATATGGTGCACATGTTCATATAATCCTAGCACTTAAGAGGCTGAGGATCGATGGTGTTGAGTTCAAGACCAGCCTGGGCTAAAAAGTAAGACACTCTCTCAAAAAACAAAGCTGGAGGAAAACAGTACTTTAGTGTAGTTTTAATTTGTCTATCTCTTATTTTGAACAAAAAGCAGACTTTCAGATATTGAAGGGCAATTTGAATTTTTCTATGTGTGTGTACTGTCAAGTTTTCTGCTACTCAAGAGTAGGATCTACTGGTACTCCTGATGTAGTGAGTACCTTAACCTTTTGATGAGGATACAAATTGCAAATATTTCCCTCAATTCTGTATGTGATAAGATTAATAGATTTTAATGTTTAGCCTTTCTAGATTAGTCATTTAGAAATGCTTCTTAATTTCAAGGTCATAAAGGAATTGTTTACTGTTAGTGTCTCATGTCATACTGAATAAGTGAAAAATAGTGAGTTTAGTGAAAATTCTTTTGGTTCTAAAACATGTCTTTTAAAAGAAAAACTATTAATTTACCAAGTAGTATGCATAGTGCATAACTTATCCTGTTAAATAATCCATCTAATCAGGAGGGAAATGCTATAGGAAATCACTTCTATGGTGCACACATCCTACCATGCCTAAATAAACCATGTTTTGGCTTAATTATCAGTTCTTCATGAAGATGATTACAAAAAACAACTTTTGCTGGTAGCTATAAAACTAGCCTTTAAAACTCACAAACAGGTTTAGAATTTATAGCAATCTTATAATTTGATATAAGGCAAATGTTAGGGGACTATAAATCCTATGATTCTCTTAAATTAAAAAGCATTTATGACAACATGACTACTCACTCCTACTCCTACTGCTCCTTACTACTATTCCTGTATGTGTGTGCACAGTATGAGTTTGGAGGTCAGAGAAAAATGTTCTGGGGACGGAACTCAGGTTGATCAACTGAACTACCTCACTAGTCCCCTACTGTTCTTTTACCAAATAACACGAATATATTCAAACCACTTAGTACAACTTGTGTGTGTATGTGTGTTATATGTATGTGTGCATGTGTGCATGCACACACATGTATGTGGTACATTTTTCCCATGCATGTTTGTGTAGAGGCCAAAGTTCAATGTTGAGTTTCTTTTTCTATCATTCTTTATCTTTTTTTTTTTTTTTTTTTAAAGACAGATAAGTTTTTTTATTGAGCCTGAAACTGTTTCAGGTAGACTGGCTGGCTGGTCAGCAAGCCCCAGGATCTTTCTGTCTTTGCTGGGGATTCAGATACCTCCTGCTATGCCAGGCTCCTATAATTGGTTGTCAGGAGCTGAACTCAGGTCTCTGTGTTTGAATGACAAGTATTTTACCCAATGAGCTATCTCCCTAGCCCACGACTCACCTCTTGAAAGTTATGTTGGGTGAACTTGTCTGCAATCCTTAGCAACTCGCGGCAAGAATGTGTGTCAGCGAAAGCCCGAATGCCCAGACAATTAGAAGGATCTAATTGTCTCTTTAAGAATTCACAGCAGGCTTCTTGTATTTCGGCCAGCTGGAGGAGGCAGGCGGCAGGCAAGAGGGTCTGAACATTGCCCTCTTCCACAGTTATCTGGGAGGTATATGCAAAGTCAATCAGTAGCTCCATAGCCCTCTCATCTATGTCTCGGATCACGACTTCTGTCTGCCGGCTCTCTGCCAGCTCTCCTGTAAACATTGCTCGGAAGTAGGGGCTGCAGGCTGACAGAATGACGCGGTGGGCATATATCTTCTTAGCGCCCACAACTAGCACCACATCACATAGCTCTCTGTGCTTTCTCAGAAGGTTGATCACTTCCAAGGTTTGCCGAGGGTGCTTGTCTGAGATATAGGGCATGCGAGCAGGTTGGGGAACCCCTTCTGGGAGTTTGTTGGGGTCTCCAAGGGTACAGCGGCTTGTTACATCCATTCCAGTCTCTCCCGGTCGAATGTTGGTACACCTGCAGGAATGAGAGGATGAAGAGAGATGGAAATGTTACTATTCTCTTCTTGCTCTAAAGCGCTCTTAAGAGGTAGAACATATGAAATTACTGGAGGTTCTGGGAGGGCTCCTGGTGCTTTGTGGCCTCATTTATGGGGATGGAAATTTCTTTATAGAATGCTGGCAATTCTGGCTCCATGTACATAGGAAGACCTTATGTGGATGAGATGCTGCCCCAGTTTTGAGCCGTGTCTAGCCAGCCCATCTGTGAGCAGAGTCCTGTCTGACTTTGAGTTCATTTAGCTCTTACCTCTTGTTATCAGGACAGTTTCTTCCATGGGGCACTCTCACAGAGAGTTCTCTCTCATAAGAACCCATGACTTTAAATATCAGAGCTTATTTCCAAATATTGTGTTATTTTTGAAGAAAGTTTAGATTTACTTTTATAGCAAAAGTGGTAGTGAATGACAGAGGTTCATGTGGGAAACAATCTGAGGACCACTAGCAATAAAAACTCAATATCATCTCAAGCGCTAATTTCTGAGATGTTGGCTGGGAACACTTGTTTCTTCTTTGGTCCTAAGTGGAAGAATGAAGCTATAGATCTGAGTAATTAGGGTGCCTTAACAACTTTGATACCAGCTACATGAGGGTGAATGACACTGCTGTGCTGAAGTTGAATAGCTGCCATTGGGACTATCTTTTACCATTTCTATGCTTTATTTTCCCAAGACAAAGTTTCTCTGTGTAGCCCTGGCTGTCCTAGAACTCACTCTGTAGATCAGTCTGGCCTTGAACGCAGAGATCTACCTGCCTCTGTCTCCCAAGTACTGAGATTAAAGGTGTGCACCACCACCAGCCTGTTTTTCATGTTTTAAAGTAAGTTTGTTCTTCTGTATTTGTTTACTAACTCTGTATGTGTGTTTAAAAAGGACATGTGTGGTTCCTATTCACTAATTAATGGATATTAGCCAAAAAAAAGTACAGAATACCTAGGATATAATCCACAGATACCAAGAAAGTTAACAAGCCCAAGGGCCCAAGTGAGGATGCTGCAATCTTATGTGGTAGGGAGAAGAAAATAATCATGGGAGGGACCTCGATGGGAGAGGGAAGGGGGAGAGGAAAAGGAGAACATGATTGGGGTTGGGGATTTGGCTCAGTGGTAGAGCGCTTGCCTAGCAAGCGCAAGGCCTTGGGTTCAGTCCCCAGTTCCAGGAAAAAAAAAAAAAAAAAAAAAAAAAGAGAACATGATTGGGTATGGGATAGAGAGAGACAGGAGGGAAACCCTGAGGGCCAGCAGAATGAATGGAAATATGCAAGCTCAGGGGGTAGGAGGTGGGAGGACTCTCTAGAAAGTACTGGAGACCTGGGAGGTAAGAGATCCTCAGGACTCAAAGGGAGGGATCCTAGATGAAATGCCCAACAGTGGGGAGAGGGGACTCATAGAGTTCACTTTAAGGAGAAAGACAGGGCATCAAGTGGATTGCCATTCCACAATCAAAAATTCTGACTCAGAATTGATCCTGTCTAAAAGAACTGCAGAGACAAAAATGGAGAAGACTGAGGGAAAGGAGGTCCAGTGACCAGCCCTACTTGGAATCCATCTCAATGGGAAGCTCCAAGGCCTGACACTATTGATGCTATGTTGTGCTTACAGACAGAAGCCTAGCATGGCTGTCATCTGAAAGGCCCATCAAGCAGCTGAGACAGACACAGATACTTACCCCTAACCACTGGACTGAAGTCAGGGATCCCTGTGGTTGAATTAGGGAAAGGCTAAAAGGAGGAGGAAGGAGACCTCATAGGAAGATCAGCAGTCTCAACTAACCTGGACCCCTGAGATCTCTGAGACACTGAGCCACCAACCGGGCAGCATACACAAGCTGGTCTGAGGCCCCTGACATATATACAGCAGAGGACTACCTGGTCTGGCCTCAGTGGGAGAAGATGTACCTAACCCTCAAGAGATTTGAGGCTCCATGGAGTGGGGAGGTCTGGTGGGGGAGGGGAATCCTGTTGGAGATGGGGGTGGGGGTGGGATGAGGAACTGTGGGAGGGCAGAATGGGAGGGTGATAATGACTGGACTATAAAAAATTAAAAGTAATAATAATGATAAATAGGAGAACTGTTCTCAAACATAAAATTCTAACAGGTAATTTTTAAAAGTAAGTTTTGAATATAAAATAAATAAAATTTAAAATTCACAAAAAGAATTTAAAATTATTCTCTGTACAAAAAAAAATCAAACACTCCTCCCAACAAGACAAATTAGACCTATAAAACTATTTTAAAACTTTAATTATATTTATTTCTTTTTTAATTCTTTACATTTATTTGTTCAGTGTATGTGTATTTGTGTAGGCATGCATGTGTGGACGCACATATATGCCATGACACATGTTTGGAGGTCAGAGAACAACCTGTGGGAGGTGGCTCTCTCACCATGTGGGTGCTGGGAATTAAACTCACATCAGGCTTGGGGGCAAGAACCTTTATGCACTGAGCCATTCAATTCTGCTGGGCCCAAATTTCAACACACACACACACACACACACACACACACACACACACACACACACACACACACACGCACACACTTTTTTTAAAACAAAAATTCCTCTACATAGCCCTGGCTGTCCTAGAACTCACTATGTAGACCAGGCTGGTCTCTTAACTCACAAAGATCTGCCCTTCTCTCCCTCCAAGTGCTGGGATTAGAGGCATGTATCATCTTGCCTGGCCCCAAATTTTAATTCTTAAGCTCAGTTTGATTCCAATCTTGATACTTGTGACTTTCCTAAAGTACCTGGTATTTATTTCTCCTTTGCATTTGGGTGCTGCTTTAATATTTTGGCATAAAGTCTGTAACACAGAATTTAGCTACATGAATAGACAGGGATAGCTAACAACTTCCAAAATTAAACTGACATTTAATACTCAGTTTCTTTGATTCTAACTTTCAAGGGATGACATTCATTTTAAGAAGTGTTATCAGTCAGGCATGGCAGGGACTGCTTGTAATCCTAGTTCTTAAGAGGCTGACTTAAGTGGATCAAGGACAGTCTTGGCTACACAGCAAACTCTTGTCTCAAAGATGGTTTTATTTAATCTAATAAAGTATGTGTCTAAAATATACAGTCAACTATAATGGTTCTAAAGAACTTAAAAAAATAAGCACATATCTGACCACATACACACCCCTAATCACAAAATAAAGGCACAAGCGGGTATGGGATGGGGGTTTATGGACAGGAAACTGGGAAAGGGGATAACATTTGATATTTAAATAAAAAAATCCAATAAAAGAAGAATTAAGTAAAGATTTCTTTTCTCTCCTTATCAAGTCTAATACTTGAGCACTAAAGCTATTCTGCTATAAATTTCCTATTTATTTATCTAAATGTGTTAGCTGTAGTTAATCATTTTAGCCATTCTGTTCTGTCTTAAAACTGGGTTATTGAAACTGGGTTTCTATATCCAAGATTGGTCTGGAAGTTACTCTATAACTCAGGCTGGATATACTGATGATATAGTCCAAGCTAGCCTCGAACTCCAGGTAATCCTCTTACTCCAACCTCCCAAGTACAGGGATTAGGGACATGAGACAGCATACCTGGCTTCTCGCTTCTTTGACTGTAAAATGGGTCTCCACTTCACAAGGACAGTGCGATAACGCACACAAAAGCCTTCCCTCTAGTATGCTACATACTTGCAGGTTTAAATTAGAAATAGGACGCAATAGAACCACCTAAGTTTCTTTTAAATAAGTTAGTTATACTAATTCATATTAAAAATTAAATTTCTAGTTGGCTGTGGTGATTTGAATAAAATGGTCCCCATACGCCAATATGGAGTGGCACTATTAGGAGGTGTGGCCTTGTTGGAGTAGGTGTGGCCTTGTTGGAGTAGGTGTGGCCTTGTTGGAGTAGGTGTGGCCTTGTTGGAGTAGGTGTGGCCTTGTTGGAGAGTTTGTCCACTGGAGATGGGCTTTGAGGTCTCAGATGCTCAAGCCAGGCCCGGCGTAGCAATGTCTCTTCCTGCTGCCTGCTGACCCAGATGTAGAACTCTCAGCTACCTCTCCAGAACCATGTCTATCTGTATGTCACCATGGAGATTAGTGGTGGACAATTTGCCTAGGATATGCAAAGTTCTGGGTTTGATTTCCTAGCAAAGCCCTCCCCCAGTAATCAGATTACATAAAAAGTTGGGCATCATGAGCAGGCCTAATCCTAGCACTAGGAACATGGAAGCAAGAAGATCAGAAGTTCAAGATCTTGTCTCAAAAAATACCAACTTCTCTCTCTCTCAAAAAAAACCTCAAATTTTCAAAAACGATTTACTTGTTGTTATTTTACATGTATATATGTGTGCCTGAGTGTCTGCATATGAACCACATATGTGTGGGTACTTATGAAATCTGTAAGAGGGCATCAGGTCCTCTGGAACTGGAGTTGCAGGTGGTTGTGATCTGCCCAAATGTGGGTGCTAAGAATGGAGCCACTCTTGAAAGTGTCTGGACTATCATTACATTAGATTACTGTGGTCCAGGAATTCTAAATATAACAAGCCTTATTTAAAAGCACCACATGCATGAGAGCAGTTTGACTCAGCCAGGCTTTACCATGGTTATAGAAGAAAATGTATTGGTCCGTAGGCATTCTTTACTTTATACATAATCTTCTGAAAGTTTAATTTTACATCAGCTATTTGGAGGTCTGGAATTTTCTATAACAGGAGTGTTATACAGAGGATTAGATTTAATTGTACAATGCAGAGTGCCTCACAAGCAGCTAAAAAACAAAACAACAGACAAGTAAAGAGTTATATCTATTCTGTTTCTCAAGAATGTGGGTAAAAAGAGAAGAGAAAGGAAACCTCTTTTAAAAAGTTATTCCACAACTTGGTTGCTATTGGTTCTGGTCAAGTAAATATGTTAGGATGGGGTGACAGCTGGGACTTGGGAACGGTACTTGTATATAAATAACTACTGTTGAAGTCTATAAGCTGGGTATTTCCTGTATATTAAGTATGTGGTCCAAGCTGTAATTCAAGGACATCTGACATGCTCTTCTATCCTTGAGGACACTGCACACACAGTGTATATACAAGCAAAATACCCATACCAGAAAATAAAATAAATAAACCTTAAAAAAAAAAAAAAAGACAAGCTCAAGACTACAAAAATTACTTTTCTTTAAGATCTGAAAAAGCAAAAACAAAACCAACAAAAGCCCACCCCAAATCCACAACCTAAGTGGAGTGGGTCACATTTCCACCATTTGAAATAAAACACACCAGAGGCTCATCTAGAATAATACCCTCCTCTACAGATAAAGAAGCCACTTTGATTACTGGTGACTTTCCTTCTGAGCAGGTCTCCTGCTACCTTGGAATAAAGCCTAGTTTCCTTCTCAAGTCAGTTCAAGAGAGTGCCACCAGAAGGGCAAAGTTTGTAGGCTTATTTGCAATTCAAAATAAAGGAATAGTTATTTGTTATGCAGAGTTTGGCATCACTCTCTTTAAAAGCCCAGGAAACTGTACCACATCCAGATTGTTTTGATTCAGTCAAGGAGACCTGCACTAGTAAATATGGGAAGAGTCAAGAAAGCTGGAGAAAGAGTCCTACAGACGGATTTTAGACTCCGCCTAACAAACTGAGCTTAAGCTCTTCCTTTCCAGCTAAAAGTGAGGGAGATGATGTAAGATGATTTTTTAAAAAAATTTTTTTCATTAGTGTTATCTGTGTGCACACATGCACATGAACTGAACATTTATGTTTGGAGATCAGGGGATAACTTTCTGAAGCTGGTTTTCTCCTTCTACAGTGGATTCTGGGGAATAAACTTAGTTCATCAGGCTTAAGTGTCAAATGCTGGTAAGCTAAGCCATCTTGCCAGCCCCCACATTTCTTAGTTTCTGAAACATAGTTAAGGTTTTATTATCTTTAAAAATGTTACTTCAGTTAATATATGAGAAGCAAATTACATCTTATGACCTAGAAATAGAGGTATGAGTCTGGTAGATAAACAGTAGTTTAAATAACTGGCAAATAAATAGAATTAAAAATTTGGGTTTCATAATCATTATATTGTGAACACACAGAGAAACAGAAACTATCTCAGTTCTATAATACACAAAGCTTTTTGTGTGAACTGAAGAAAATTCAAACGTGTATCAAGAAGCAATTGAATTATTTAAGGTGGAAATGCATGAATGACCAGAAAGAGGGCAAAGAACCAGGGTTGGTAGGTTTGCGCTGTTCCCTAGCACTTGGAAGGCTGAGGTAGCAAACTGAGTTTGAGGCCAACTCAGTGACATAGTTCTGATTTCAAAACAAACAACCCAAACCAAGCAGACAGAACTCCAACCAAAAACATTTAACAGCCATCAACAAAACAAACATAACCCCAGCAAGAGGGGAAAGGGAAGGAATAAACCCAGATAAAAACGAGGCCCACACAAAAGCACTTTAGCTTAATAAACTATTATTTTATTATTTGTTTTCTGGGGGATAAGGCAAATGCTCTACCATGAACTACATTTAAAACAAAGTACCTTTTGGAGGTGATGGGACATAGGTAATGTGGTGATGGTAACCATGGGTGTGGTGGCTAAAATCTCGACTTACCGAGGAGACTCAGCCCCACCTGTGAACAATTATCTAGAAGAGGGTAACTAAGGTAGGCAATGCCAGTCCCTCGGCTGGGGTCCTGGGCTGAATTAAAAGGAGAAAGCAAGCTGAGAGTCAGCGTTCTTCACTCTATGCCTGACTGAATGCAATGTGACTGATAAACTTACCTTCAACTATGAGTCAAAGAACCCCCTTAGTTGTGTTTGCAGGGATTTTGTCATACCCATGAGGAAGCTAATACAATGGGTGTGTTCATATGTCCAGATCCATCAAAATGTATACATTAAATAAATGTGGAATGTCTGTATATTATACATCAGTAAATCTTATAGTTTGCAAAGGCAAAATATTGAAGTATTTGTTTCACATCACCCTTAGCAGTTTGGATGTGATAGATAGAAACTAATTACTTTAAGGATTTGTTTTGCTGCATAATAGGGATATTACATTGGGGTTTCCCATAATTTAAGTGAATTAGATCACTGCATTTCTTTTCTGGCACTATATGCATTTAGCCGTTCTTTGGTATTCCAAAGGTATTGTGCTACTTAAAAGGGGGATGGGAACCAGAGAGATGGCTCAGCAGTTAAGAGCATGTATTGCTCTTCCAGAGGACATGAGTAATGTTCACAGTACCCATACCATGAAGCTCACAACTACCAGTAACTCCAGCTCCAGGAAATTCATACCTCTGACTTCTGAGGGTGCCCTCATTAATGTGCACATACCTGCATATAGACACAAACAAATACTGAATTTTAAAGAGGGGGATAGGTAACTTGAGCATTCTGTTCACTGGGTCAGCCCTATTTAAGTCACAGACACCAATTATCTGTGACTATACTGAGAGTGTCTATTATCTGGTCTGAAAAAGATAGTCTAGCTATCAGTTTCTTTCCCACAAAGCTACAGTGCTGCTACAGCTCTAGTTAAATAAAGCAGAGGGTCACAAGAGTCTCCAGGAAGGAGAGGAGACAAACAGGGCACTCTAGGAAGCATAAGCTACAGTCCATGACAAAGGCAAGATACTGAGAGCATAGAACACGCTTCTTTCTTTCTCCACTAGCAATGATTGTTAAAATTAAGTAACTTTTCAGCTCGATCTTAATATTTTTGGTTGGCCTCAGTCCATAGGTGATTCAATACAAGCTGTTCATAAATATAAACCTTTCATAATTTCCAACCCCCGGTAGAAGCAACATTGTATATGCCTGACAACTTAAAAACTGATACTTAAAGCTGAGTGGTTAAAGGGGAATCTTGATGCACCAGGGTGGGGGTGGGGTGGGGAAGGGAGGCTCGGGAGGAGATTGCCCTCTCAGAGAGGAAGGGAATGGGGGAGGGACTCTTTGAGGGGGGACCAGGAGGGGGACAGCATTTGGGATATAAACAAACAAATAAACAATTTAATAATAAAAAGGATAACATGGCAACATAACAGTAGATTCAGAATTTCAAATCTGTTCTCCTGAAAACAAATCAAATTTTAATTATATAGTACCCTGATACTCCAAGGCCAGACATTATATACTACCACGTGGCTATATTCTAGGATGAACTGAGTCAAGTGATTCTCATGATCCCAAACAGTTGACAGTTATATCATTATAATATATCAACTCTTTTCTATCTGTATATAGTATATGCCATTAATATTTTGTATTAACTCTTCTTTTATTAAAATCTAGAAAATGTGTTTTATCAGATGGACTGAAACATCATATAGTCCATCTCCATGTCCTAAAATCAAAAATGTATGGTTAATAAGCAGAGACTTTAAAATAGGTCCTTATGATTTTTTTAAAATTTCATTTTTACATGTTGTAGTATCTCCTTTGTGTTTCTAATTATACTAATTTGGGTCTTCTATTTGCTTTTATTAAATTGGTTTATTAATTAAGATTGGTTTGTCAATCTCCCTAGGATATCAAATTCCTAATGATACTCTGCTTTAACTATAGATTAATGGGTTGGGGATTTAGCTCAGTGGTAGAGCGCTTGTCTAGGAAGCGCAAGGCCCTGGGTTCGATCCCCAGCTCTGAAAAAAAGAACCAAAAAAAAAAAAAAAAAACTATAGATTGATGCCTAGCCCAATTGTCATCAGAGAGGCTTTATAAAGCACTTGATAGAAACAGATGCAGAGACTCACAGCCAAACAGCAGCCAGAGCCTTAGCTCTGTGGAATCCTGTGGAAAAGGGAAGCTACAAAGGTCAAGGGTCTAGGGTCAAGGACACCACAAGAACATGCCCACAGAACCAACTATGCAGGACTCGCAGATCTCACTGAGACTAAACCAACAACCAGGAAGCCTCAATGGGACTGACCTAGGCTCTCTACATATATGCTACAGTTCTGTAGCTTAGTCTTCTTGTGAGAATCCTAATAGTGGGAATAGGGGCTGTCTCTGACTCTTCTGCCTGCTTTGGGGACTCTTTTCCTCCTACTGGGTCACCCTGTCCAGCCTCAACATGAGGAGAGGTGCCCAGTCTTACTGCCAACTTGATATGCCATGGTTGGTTGATATCCCTGAAAGGCATGCCCTTTCCTGAAGTGAAATGGAGGGGGATACAGAGGGGAGGTAGGAGAGGGGCTGGGAGGAGAGAAGGGAGGGGAAAGTGTGGTAGAAATGTAAAAGAAGAAAAAAAAGTTTGTCAATCTTGTTTATCATAAAACACTAGGGAGGGTCAGAGAAGAGTTGAGAGAAGAGAAAGAATACGATCAACCTAAACTGTATGTCAAGTAGCATACAGAGTAAACAGATTATATTTAGGAATACGTATGCATATACATGTACATATACATGTATGCATACAATAACAATTAGTGAGAAAAGGCCACGAACCTGAAGAAAAGCAGGGAGAGCAACATGGGAGGGTTTGGAGAAAAGGGAAGGAAAAATATTATTATATTATAATCTCAAAAATATTAGTAAAGAATGTATAAGTCAAAAGCCCAAGGAAAATAAATGAAAAAAAATAAAGACCTAGTTTTTGCATCACTTAAAAAAAAAAGGATAATCTCATCACCCATATAAACCATCAAAGAAGCTTCTAAAATATTTATTTATTTAATGTATATGGGTATTTGGCCTACATGTATGTCTGTGTACCATGTGTATGCCTATTTCCTGCAGAGACCAGAAGGAATCAGATCCCCTGGGACTGAAGAAATGGGAAGTTCTGAGCTGCCAGGTGGTTACTGAGAACCAAACTCTGGACCTAAGGAAGAGCAGCCAGTGCTCGTAACCACTGAGTATCCCTAGTATCCTCAACGGTCTTGTGTGTAGGAGGTGATGGGGAGAATAAGTGACATAGTTAACATTGGTACAAAGCAAGCTTCTAAAAGAAAAACCAAATCAACGTTAAAGAAGGAAGACTAACTGGAATTTCCCATACCACTGATATTAAATGTTAAAACCAAAGTGTTACTGTCCCAATTTTAATTATGTAAAATTAGGATTAAATTAATTAAATAAGATAGTTTTGTTGAACAAGTAAATATATTTTATTTCATCTAGGCATAATGTGGATAAGCTAATTTTTGCATAACTACTTTGTTCTATTAAAAGTATAGCATTAAGGTGTGGTGGTGCACACCTGTAATTGCTGCCTGAAGTACATAGCAAGGCCCAATCAACAAAATACATAACACCTGGCACAGTCTATCATGGTGTCATATATCCACACATACACTTTGTGTTCTGAGTACTGCATAACAGTACTTTTTTCTACAGTTTAAATGCTTTTCAAATTTAGAAAGTAATTCTTTGTTTTATTTTTTGAAACATGTTTTGCTGTGTAGCCCAGGCTGACCTCCACCTTATAATCCTCTTGCTTTAGCCTTCTACTACTGAAATCAAAGACATGCACCACCATACCTGAGTGAAAGAAACTCCTGAATGAAGTCATTCTCCAAAGTCCTATTCCTTAAATCTCTACTTTAGATAAACGTTTTTTGGGGAATTAATCTAACATAATAGTTCTTTCTTATCACCCACAAACAAATGTCTAAAGGGCTCCTATTTCCTACCTAGGTAATATCCCACTATTACTAAAATCAATTGATTCCCCCCTTTAAACTTCCCCAGATTAACAGAGAAAATTTTCATTCTTCCAGTTGCTCCATCCAAAATTCCTAGTCTCTTCCTGTCACACCCTCAAACCCAACCATCAGCAAACCCCACTAACATACCTTCAAATGGGACCCCACAGTTTCCCTCACTCTTCCTGGCCTGGCTTTCACCATATGGTTGGCTCTCCCCATTGTCTTCTCAACTAGATTATTACAACATCCTCATGAGTGTTGGCCTTGATTCTCCTTTTGTGGATTATGTTCCCTTTACCAAACAACAATCAAAGGTTCCTTTGGGAAAGTAAATCACATCTTTAGAGCCACTCCTGCACTCAAAATCCTTTTAGAAATGTTCAACAGAGGGGAAATGAAGCTCAGCAAGCTTTCTGGAACCTTTCTCCACTAATTCTTGGAACCTATCTCCTAATTTCTCCTTGTTCTCCAGCCACAGAATTTCTTGCTGGTTTGGGGACAAGTCAAGGCTTCTTTTGCTTTAGACCATTATTCATTCTTCCTGAAAGTTCTTTCCCCAAGTATATGTAGAGCTCATTCCCTCACTCCTTTTATACATTTGCTTGATCACCAGCTTCTCAGACCATCACATATGGAAAAATTCATATTACTCAGAACCATTCACCTTGTTTAATGTTTCTTCATAACTACATAATATATTGGCCCTCTCCTGCAACTAGATAAAAGCTTGTAGAAAGCAAGTGCCCCTGTTCTTATCTGCATGTGCTACACCCCATCTCTTTGATCAAGGGTCCATTAAAGAGCTGCTAATAAATGAACCTTTCTTGTCAAAATAAAGCATACCCTCCAAACATTCTCATCTAGTTCTCACCCAAGAACGCCGGGTTTGTAATTAGGCAAACACTAGTCAAAACTAGGCTCTTCACTTACTAGGCTTGAAAAATTACTTAACCTGTCCTTTCTTGGTGAAAGTTTCTGTGGCTGTGATGAAACCCCATAACCTAAGTGACTTGGGAAGGAAAGGGTTAACTGGCTCACACTTCCACATTGTACTCCATCATTGAAGGAAGCCAGGACAGGACTCAAATAGAACAAGAACCTGGAGGCAGGAGCTGATGCACAGGCCATGGAGGGGTGCTGCCTATTGGTTTGCTCCCCATGGCTTCCTCAGCCTGCTTTCTTAGAGACTCTAGGACCACCAGCCCAGGGATGGCATTACCCGCAATGGGCTGATATCTCCCCCAGCCCCATCAATCACTAATTAAGAAAATGCCCTACAGGCTTGTCTACAGCCTGACTTTATGAAGGCAATTTGTTAACTGAGGTTCCTTTCTCTCAGATGACTGTAGCTTCTATCAAGTTGACATAAAAGTAGCTAGTGGATGTCTCATCTCTATGTCCATCATATGTGAATGGGACAACTGTGCTTACTTCATAAAGACTGATGGCATTGAAATCTGTCTGAAGCAAACATATAGCTACATGACTGTATTATCTCGTTCTTCTAGAATAGGAGGGCATAAGAACAGGGCTCACTGGTCGGCTGAGCTATTATGTTTAAATATTCTGGAAAGTTGTACTTAACTCTACAAGTATTTAGCTCTAGAAGTTGATTTTCTTTTTCTTTTTCTTTTTTTCGGAGCTGGGGACCGAACCCAGGGCCTTGCATTTGCTAGGCAAGCGCTCTACCACTGAGCTAAATCCCCAACCCCCGATTTTAGTTTTACATAGTAGATCTGTTTCTCCTGTCTCTGCTATTTATTTCTGTAAATGTATTTAAAAATCTAATATCCTTCCTTAGTTTCATTTTCTCCAAAGAGTTTTATGGAAGAAAGCACTTTTTCCCTGTATATTTTAATGTTTTCTTAGGTACCTATGATGAGAAATTAGAAGAGACCTGGAAACAGATCGTGTTTATACCTTGCTCATCTATGCCCATGGCTTCTCTGTGGTGGGATAAATGTTCTAAACATCTGAGAGGTAAGGTGGCTCACTGGAGAGTAATAAGGTGTAGAGTTAAAACACAGAAGTGGGTCTTAGGCAGAGGGAAGAATTTTCTTTGGAGATTAATGTGTGTGTCACTTGTGGGCAGTCAGGAGGCGAGGTAACAGATCATGGGAGGAATGGATAAGGAGTGAAATATTTGCTGTGTAGAATGATGAAGCAATGACAAAGGATTTACAGAACTATTGTTGGATAACACTGTCAGCTAACTGACATTATATATCATCAACAGAGTAGCATGGGCTCTCTGTGGCTGGTTTTATTTGACAATAGCCACTACCCTAGATCAGAGAATACAAATTCCTGGATTAATCTAGAGTTGGGAAAAACATAACTACACTAACAACAATATCAATTAAGTAATCATTTTCTGTAAATGGCTAATTTTAAAAATAATTACAATAAAAATGTTAGAAAAAATATCTTTTCATTCTAAAGCACTTATAATCAAAGATCTATGGAGTGAAATGTTTTCTTAGACGTGTATACCTCTTCTTTATGCCATTGCTTAGCAGTGTAAAGTCCTGAGTTCAATCCCCAAGACTTCATTTTTATTTTTAACAATTTTTTTTTCCTTTTTTTCGGAGCTGGGGACCGAACCCAGGGCCTTGCGCTTGCTAGGCAAGTGCTCTACCACTGAGCCAAATCTCCAACCCCATTTTTATTTTTTAAACTTGGAAACAACCTGTATTTTAAGATTTGTTTGAGCTAACACTCACAGTTTTTAAATACACTTAAAAACACATCTGAACAGAGATTTGAATAAACAAATTCTTGCAGCATAAATAATATCTCACAGTGCTGGTTCTGCATAACAGGACACCTACTAAACACTAGGTTTCATATCTAATTTCAGGAAGCCTGGCTTCCTGTTTTAAAAAGATTTGTTTTTATTATGTTTATTAGGCCTACTGGTGTGTGTTGTGTATGTGCATGCATGCAGGTGCCTGCAGAGGCCACGCCATCCGATTCTCTTGGTGCTGGAGTTACAGGTGGGTGTGAGCTGCTTGACCTGGGTGCCGGGACCCACACCTGGGCTCTCTACAGTCCTCTACACACAGAGCAGAATGAACTGCTAAGCCACCTCTCCAGCCCCGGCCTGTCTTTTAAATTAGAACTAGGTTATGAATGTTTTAATCCCAAGACATCTTATCACTACTTACTGGATGACAGGAGCCGGGCAAGTAAACGGCCCTCCCTGTAAGTCAGCTCTAGGGCCCCTCAACCCTTTGTCCTAACCCTCATTAGAAGAAACCTGGGAAACAGCAATCTGCAAATGAAATAAGACTAAGAAACGAAGCACAATATCCACCTTTCCTGTGCTCCAGAAAGGGAAGAAGAGGTGTCTGTGAGCACGATACTGTGCAGTCCGTGCATGCCACCCCGGGACCAGTCTAATAAAGTACATCTGTCTGCTACTGCTTGTTTTTTCTAGTATAGCAAATTTTACTTTTAGCGCTCTGATCTATACACCTTAGCCACCAGAAACTTTTTTTTGGGGTGGGTCTCAAGGATCTATTTTATTTTATCTTTTTTTTAAAATTGGATATAATTCTTTATTTACATTTCAAATGTTATTCCCTTTCCCGGTTTCCTGTCCATAAGCCCCCTTTTAAGCAGACGTGCTAGAATACACATGAAATTGCAGCTAAAGACCTTTCTGTTTTAGAGTGTTTCCGTGTTTCCCTTTAAGTCCCACTTAACCCCATGGCACCCAGGGCTCCGCCCTTGCCGATACTCCTTTCCATTCCTCACGTGTACCCACAGCTTGAAGAACCTCCTGCATGCTGGCTGACTTGTGATTGATTATGTCCCAGCATAAATCTCTTTTCTCTCCACTCACAAGCCAGCTAGCTCTACTTGGCTCCTTCTTTGACACAAACTCCTAAAGTGTACAGGACCCTGCTGGAGGCTTATGAAACCGCTCATCTATCTCTGTATTCCTTCCTAACAGGGCGGCACTCAACTTTCTAAGCTGAAACCTTTGGAGCTGATGGTTCTCCTCAGCATAGATCTCCCCCAGTGAATCTTTCAGATAAACTACCAGAACTCTTTCATGTGCATTTACTACTATTTTCTCCTTTTTCCTGCCTAACTACCACATGCCTAAAAATCAGCCCAAACAATTCTGATCTGTAGGCTAGAGCTGGCTCCTCAAGTAACAAAATGAAGTCTCAGTTTCCAAAGTTTTTGTTTGTCTTTCTTTCTTCATATATCACACACTTAAGTTTAAGATGTACTTACCATGCATGTAACTCAGACCCTAATTCTTACTATCTCCTCCCTACAAGCCTTTCCTTCTGCATTCCTCCCTCATTAGTGTCCTTAATTACCCCTGCTCACCTCCATCCCACCATTTGCACCCCCACCCCTTTGTCTGCAAAGCTGGACTGAACCAAGGGCCTCACATATGCAAGGCACATGCTGCACCGTGGAGTGGAGCTATGTCTCCAGTTCTAGCGCCCTCTTTTTAAAATGTAAAACTGTACTTGTGGTGCCATAGTGCATCTGCAGAAGTCAGAAGATAACTTTTGGGGTTTGTTCTTGCTTTCCACCTCAAGGAAGGGTCTCTAGTCTCTGCTTTGCTGCATACGAGAAGCTATCAGGACTCTCCCATCTGCTTACCATCTCAGTAGGAATCTGGAGTTAAAGATGTGTGTCATAGCATCTAGCTTTTTGTGGGTTCTGAGGATTAAATTCAGATGTCAGGATGTACAGAGTGAGCACTTTTACCCACTGACCATCCTGCCTGTCCCCAATCCCCTCTTTAGAGTTCTTGGGGCAGGCAGATGGTTCAGCATGTGCCAGCCAGCCTGGTTCACTGGAAAGAGTTCTTTTGTATAGGTCCAGAAACTTGAGTTTGATCCTGGGAACCCATGTAAAAGTGGAAGAAGTACATGCTATGCTCATAGATTTGAGCAGAGATTACTCACATGGATGTTCACTATAGAATTTATTTAAATGGTGTGCATGAATGTATGTGAACTACATAAAAATAGAGAGGTTTATATGTACTGCTCACCTAAAAAGAAATAGAAACAAGGTCTTGCTGTATAGCCCAGGTTAGCCTCAAACTCAGAATGTTCTTGCCTCAGCTTCTGATTTTAAGGATTATAGGATGTGTGTTATCATAGTGGCTCACAGGTTAATTTGTAAAGTGGCAAAGAATTATAATAGTGTGCATGATATGTTGACCTTTTTTAAAACCAAATTCTTCCTTTCAGAACCATTTAGAATCCAGCGTCATCTCTAGTCAGTGCTACATATCAAGCTCTCAGAGTCTGCTCCATATACCCTGTACTCCTAAGGGGATAATAAAGGCCAAACCATTTCATGATTACAGTCTTGATTCCCACCATTTTGCTCTGCAGCTAAAGGAGGAGGAAGCTCAGATATTTGTTGTTGTTGTTTGTTGTTTTTTTGAGGCAGCATCTCATATAGCACAGGCTTCAAATTTCCTATATAGTTCAGTCACTTTATAATCACGTGCCACCTGAACTGGCTTATTCAGTGTGTTGGATTAAACAGGGCTTACCTATCAAACCTGATAGGTAAGAATTCTACCAACTGAGCCAATATCTCAGCCCTAATGTGTGTAATTTTATATATATATATATATATATATATATATATATATACATATATATATATTATTGTATTATATGTAACTATTATTTTACATAATATTATATATATTTTTAAGAGAATATACTGTACATATGCTTGTACATCAATTGCAAGGCCTTACAAATAATGCAGAAACTACATATGCCTTGGGAAAACCACTGGGGCCTGGGATCTGTCCTGGGAGACTTATGTTTCATTGCTTTTGTTGTTTTGAGACAAGATCTTGTATAGCCCAGGCTAGTCTTGTTCTGTAGCACAGGGTGGACCTTGACTTTCTGATTATTCTACCTCCATTTCTCACATGCTGAGATTGCAGGCATGCACTGCTATGTCAAATTTGAATATGCTATTGTTTATTTTTAATGTTATGTCATATACACATAAAAACACACAGGTAAAACTTTTGCTAATAAAGTACCAGTTGATTTTATAAAACTGAATTATGCATTATAATACCTTAAATATTTATATTTATCATTTCTTTGTGCTGGAAAGCTTTGAATTTGAAAAACCTCTTTTCTGGTTTTTATAAAATATTTGATAATTGTATAAACTTTAGTTAACCTATTGTGCTGTAAAACATTAGATCTTATTTTTCCTATCTAACTATATTTGGCAACCTATTATTCAGTCTTCTTATACACCATCGTCTTGCTTTCCCTAGTCAATATTCTATTTTCTATTTATCTGAAATCAGTTTCATTTCGTTTCTATATCTGAGAATATGTAGTTTTGTTTGTTTTTTAAAACTTTTTATTAGTTCTTTGTAACTTTCACATCATTTGACTCCTCTCCCTGTCCCTGTGTATCTGCCTTTGCACTTGCAAACTACCCCACCCCAAACCAAACTTCATGGAAGCTGTGGTGTGTCCCACAGTATACCCCTTTGTCCATACATCTTTATTTGTAAATGTTCATTGCAATGAGTCACTGCTCTGGTTTGAAGCATCTAGCTTCTGCTACATCATCAATACCTCATCAGGATATCCTGTTGTTGCCCTGTGTCAGGGAGATCCTGCAGCTTTGGATCTGCAGGACCAGCCCTTTTACACGCTCTAGCAGTTCATAGATGAGGTAATTTTGGGGTGAGCCAACTCAAAGCCCTGGATCTGGGCCTAGGTGATAGCTGAGTTGGTCAATGTACCAGCTCCCCCACACCTATACCACCAGGGCAAGCTCCCCAGTACTGCCGCAGCTAGTTCATCCAATGCTTCAGGTGGCAAGGGGCAGGTCAGCTCTCCTGCTCTCATGCTCTCAGGGCTGGCTCCCCTGAGTCCCCCCACCAGGCCCAGCTCTGTGTTACCTAGTCAAGGTGAGGAGTCCACTCTCCTGAGGTGCTGCAGCAGCAAGAGGCAGAGACAGCTCTCCTGCTCTCACACCTTCAGGACTGGCTCACCCTTGCCTAGCTGATGCTCCCCCAAGTGCTGCAGCCAGTGAGGGGCAGGATGAGCTCTCCTGTTCTCATGACCTGAGGTCTAGCTCTCCCTACAGCAGCAGGGGGCAAAGGACAAGGGGGCAGAGAACATCATCCCTGCTCCCATTCTGTCTACCTCATGGCAGATGAATGGTGGGGCTAGCTCTCCTTTGGACTACACCCTCAGGACTGGCTCACCTGCCCCAGAGTCACCCAAGTCCATTCTCTACTGCACACCACTACTACCTCTAGGTGGAGTACATCAACTCTGCTGTGTTGCCCAGGTGAGGTGCAGGGCTTGTTGTTCCGAGTAGAACAGCTGGTGCGGGGCAGGGTCTAGCTTTGTCTTTTTAAATCTGACTTATTTCACTTAACATAGTGATAACATACTTTAATCTAGGTTGCTGCAACTTATCTTAGTTTTTTTTTTTTTGAATGGCTAAATATTGGAGTGTGTGTGTGCTCTTCTAATTCCTGTATTCAATGGATACTTCAGGTGATTATATATCATGTCTGTGTGCTGCAATAAACATGGAAAGACAGGATCTCTCTGATACAATGATGATACACACACACACACACACACACACACACAAAAACATATGTCAATGCAGTAATGGGTTAGCAGTCAAGTGATAGACTTTGTTTCGTTTTTAGGAATTTTTTAGTATTTTCCATAATGGGTTAAAAAAAGAAACCCTTGTATTAAAAGATGAGTGAGTAGATTAATTACTTTGATTTGATCATTACATATTATACACATATATTGAATTATCACACCTTACTGCATAAATACATACAATTAAAAATAATGTTAAGGGTTGGAGAGATGGCTCAATAGCTAAGAACACTGGCTGCTCTTCTGAAGGACCCACATGGCAGCTCACAACTGTCTGAAACTCTAGTTCCAACACATATAACACCCTCACCCAGACACAAATGCAGACAAAACACTGATGCACGTAGTAATAATAATACTAAAATAAAATCATTTCAAAAAAGAAAAAACAATCAATTCTCTCTTTAAAAAGAAAAACATTAAAACTACAAAGGAATGCCTTTAATGAAAGCTTTCAATCTTTTCTTGTCTTAGAGCCTGCACCCCTGACCAAGGGAAAAATCTGGAGGAGCTGCTCATTCAGACAATTATTCAGTAGTCATCAGGTGCTACGCTGTTATGGTGCTATGCATTAGGTGCTATGGGTGAACTTACATCTGTGAGAGAGAATGAGCATGCATCCAAAAAGCCACAATAAAGACATACTTTCACTCAAAGTTTCTTCAGCAGCAGCTGAGGATAGATCCAGCATTGCCTTGGAGAGTTTACTTCCTGGGTTTTAGCAGCAGAAGGAATGGATAGGGAAATGTGACCATAGCTTAGTGTAGGCAGCATTAAGACAAAGGAGGACCAAAGAATAGTGGGTAGGCTGACCTCTGGCCAAGTATGATAATAAGAAACTATAACTCAACAACTGATGGCATTAGAATTATCAATATCATTTTAAAAAGCTGACACCATTATGTAATAAAAATAAAGAAAAAAAGCTCCTTGGATTGAGTGGTTGAGTGCATATTTTATATAGAAATTACCAATAAATAAAAACACTGCCACAATCCGACTTTCCTTTATAAAATCCCAGTACGGAGAAGGGGAACTAGGCACAAAGTCTCACTCCAACCAAGAACTTATTTGCAACCGAGAGTTGCTGAGAGAGGAGAATTCGGGTTTCACTGAGTATATCAACCACAGTCTAGGGCAGGCCCCAGGCCCAAGAGTGGCTAGCCAATACAAAACATACTCCATGTTTTTGTTGTCGTGTGGGTGTGTGGGGGATGTGTTTAAGAGGAAGAAAGAACAGGAACTCGAATGAGTGAGAAGTAGGGAGGAGCTGGGAGGAGTTGGGTGGAAGGAAAGAACATGATCACTCTATTATAAAATTAAAAATAAAATTTAATTTAAAAAAATTAAGTTCTTATTTTAGCAATTACATAAGACATGGCATTTATGGCAACCAAGGATGAGACAAAATCTGTAGCTTTTATAATCATTTTAGAGAATGAAGTGGTGAAGCACTTAATAAATGTGTGGTTAGTTTCTTGTAGTATGTTACAATCTAATACTTTCTACTATGGGGTAAGACAGAAGTAAGATGACAGAATGCGTCACCTCTATGACGTCTTCTCACGTGGCCATCTTAAAGCATCATTGAACACGTACTAATGCTGTATCATGGACACATACACTGGCAAAGTTAACAGGACAAGAGAGAGCGGAAGAGTTCAAAGCCGGTTGACGTATCAATAACAAATCTGGAAAAGGATCCTCAGATTCTCACTTGTGACCTTGATCTTGGGATCCTGCTGCCTCTGCCTTAAGGTGCTGGGGATGTGCAGGTTTGCTGGTCATAGCAGCTCCACTCCCAGTTCTCAGTCCTGTCCTTATGGTGGACTGCATGCCTCTTTCTATAGGGTCTCTGTGTTCTTTATCTCCCATGTTAAGTAACATACGACAAAACAGAGTTTGATAACCATAATACAAGTTTAAACACTGACTGAATAGAATTGACTTGTTTCAATAAAGATTCTAGTACAATTTCTCAGACAGATTGAGAAAAGGCGTTAGTAAATTCTAGAGGCTAGAGAGCCTACATACTTTTTCACACTTCTATTTTTCTACATCTATTTTAGTCCTTAATCTTCACTGTAATGCAGCTATTTTAGTAAACATATTATTGAACACCAGTAAAAATAATCAAACCATAACTAGGAATGCAGCACAGCGTCTTACAATATTTACTTTTACTTGGCAACAGAATCTTCTATATTGCACAAGGTACTAAATTTATAGTAAGCTCACAAAGTATTATAGTACACTTGACGGTTAAGTGTAACAAAAATTACTACGCAAAAAGTTAGATTTAAATATTAAGAACCAGAAAACCCAAACTCTTTAGAAATCTAACTCCTACATTCCATTATCAAGCTGTGGAATATGGTGGTGTACACCTTTAACTCAGCATTTGAAAGATAGAGGCAGGTGGATCTCTGTGAGTTCGAGGACAACTTGGTTTACAGAGCATGCTCCAAAACAGCTGAGACCACACAATAAGTTCTTGTTTCAAAACAAACAAGCAAACAATCCCCCCAAAACAAAAACGATACAAAACAACACCAACCAACCAAAGTTGCTAATTTCTGACATTACTAGTTTTGATTTACTTGAAACGAGAATGATAAATTCCAAGCAGGGTTTGTGACTAACTTTAAATGACGCACTGTCGGTAGACGCTAAATTCCAACCGCTGACATTAATGTATCTTATTCTTAAAAGGCTTACCTGCGCATTGGCTTTCCTTCCATGCACCATGAAAAGTATCCTTCACCGTATTCTAAAGCCGTACCTTCAACAAGAGAAAAGTAGTAGCTTACTAAAAACTGTTCGATTTCTCCAGCAACTTATATAAATCGTTTCGCTCATTTCGTCTGTAATCAAGAATCTCACATCCTAATATAATTTTCGCATCGATGCACAATCATAATGTAATGCCTTTAAGACGGCTATCGCTAACTAAAGATGCTAAGGTGAGAGATTATATGTGAATGTGAGGGTAAGTGGAAAAGCAGTCAGGATCATAGTAGTCATGATCGCTAGTCGGTGTTGTCTGTTCAAGATGCACTTGGGAGTTTTTTTTGGTTTTTTGTTTAACTTCACCATCAAGTATATTTGCAGAGTAATCACTTCTCACCCACAGCAGTACTAATTTAATGACTCGGATAGGAAACGCATTGTTTTAGCACTGGATCTGAAGGTTGTTAACTTATTCTGAAGTGACAGGCAGGCCGAGGCATTTGCCTTTAAAAACAACTCTACTTCCGACTAGCCCGGGCAGCTTGAACAAGGGCGGGGAAAGTACTTCTAGACTACAACTCTCACAAGCTCTCGTCTTAGTCGCAGAAATACTGTTCACCATCAGGATCCTACTGGCTTCCAAAGGTAAAATGGGAGGCTTAGTGCTCACTCCCTTGGAATTCCAAGTGAAGCTGTCCAGGATGCGGAGCCCTAGCGTCCCCAGAAAGCATGGCACAGGCTTCCCCTGGCTTCAAGACACCTTGACCGACCGGCAGTAGCGCAGTCTGGAGCCCTGCAAGGCCCGACCAAGGAGCCCCACAGTCCCTTTGAGGCGCTCACTGACAGGCAATCTAGAAAGCACTGACCCCACTGGGCAGTTCGGCAAGTTGAGATCATAGATCTGCAAAGCGAGACCTGGGACTCTGTTCTCCATCCCCTGCTCTAAGGCTCTCACTTACTGGCTTTGACACTTTTTTCTCTGCGGCACCCTTCTCTGCCTTCTCCACCCTCTCTGCCTCCACCTCAGGAGCCGATAGCGCAGGCAGGATGCGGCTCCCGCAGCTATTTCCTTTCCCTATACCCGCCCCCATCCAGAAACAGGAAGTGGTCCTATCACTAAATCCTTCCCATGGAACTGCACACGTTCCAGCAAGTGGTTCCGGTGTGGCTCCGGAAGTAGCTGCTCCTTTCGCTGAGCGTTTCCCAGGACTAGTAGTACTATTAGTCTAACTGATTTTTACAATATATTTAGAAAGCAAGCAAATTCTAGTTCTATGATAAACTTTGTCTTTTGGGCCAGTTTTTTTCTGCATATGTACCTGTGATATAGAAGTAATATGTGTACTAGTAACAGCAATGGATATTCCATTATCAAATACTTAATATATAACGTTGTGTATTAGTTTTTCAGTTCTAACGTCTCTCCTATTGAAGAAGGATTTATTACCATTTTTCCAAGTGGTGGTACCAAAGCATTATATTTCAGATAGTACCATTCCAGTTGATACCAAAGCACTATGTAACCTGCAAAAGGGCAAAGGGACCTGCAGAGCACCTTTTTAGGATGCATAGCATGTAAGGGTTAGAGCCACGACTTGATGCCACGTACAATGGTTCTAGAATCTGGCCACAATTATGTTGTGTCTTCCTCCAGAATGGTTCAAGGATTCTTGCTGGTCTATATTATTGGTACTTTCAACTTCAATATTTTTCCAGTCTGATGGTTATAAAATGATTTAGTTCCATTGAAATGGCATCTTATACGTGCACCTCTCAGGTTTCTTTTGTGTGGATTGTCTAAAAGTCATCATCAAAGCGACTCAGATTCTTCCAAAATATGAGTTATGATTTTAATTCTTTATCACTATACATCTCAATAACAAGGGCGTTATAAAAACATTAAGGACTGGTAGTGACTAAAGATGGGCTTTTAAGCCTATAGCCAGGGTAAAAGTGATATTGCCTATTTTTATCAACCCATTGATTCATTCTTAACCTACTATCTAGGTTAAGATAATCTGGATTGTGCTTCAACTACTCTGTTTCTTTTTAAAAGGGAGGAGTTTAATGTGAATCAGCTCTTCATAATTATGTCAAGACCTATCAAGCTATACCTAAAAACAAGTACATGGAAAACCTGACATTTCCAATTATTATAGAATTCCTACAGTCCCACTAAATCTTCATCTTAGGGGATCCTGAATTTCTAGTTGACAATATACTTAAGATTGGTTTTATAATGTATGAGACCGAGGCAATAAACAATATTCTAGGGGCCAATGAGTTTAACTATTAGACTTTCAATTAGAAATAGCATCCTATTTGTCATATATAAAATACATAGACCCCAAGGTTTAGTTGTAAACAAGACCCACGAGACTCTTTTTGCTTTGTCAAATCTTCATTCCTGAGGAAATAGACATTATAAAATTAAACCACACATTACATGGTTGTTTAATTACAATATCAGTACAACTGAGAGTGATGTACAGGATTAGCATTAAGGAAATATGTAGTAGGGAACCCATATCTGGTCTCAGTGATAGGGGAAAGTATGGTTGTCAGCACTTAAAATATTCCTCAGGGTTCTTTGTCCTCAGTAATTGGTACCCTATGCACGTAAGCCATCTCCTTTTTTGCCATTGTGATGTATTATAATATTATTTAGAAGATGGGGTGTGGTTTTCCAACATGAGATGCTATTTTGTTTGGACATTCCAATCACCAGAATGAGATCAACAAACTGTGCTTTATGAAGTATCTAGTCTTAACTATTTTGTTATAATAACACATAGATGTCTACGATGGAGAAACAGAAGGTCTTTGTCCTGGTGCTAACTCATGGTATCAAGCAAATACTTTATTCTAACCCCAGTTTTCCTACCTATATGTCGATATTTCACTCCTTACAACTTTCTGAGTAAAGAGTTATTTGTAGAAGTTGGGAATATAACTCAACTTTTAAAATGCTCATCTTGCATACATGAGTCCTGGTTTCAATCCCCAGCAAATTCCTATTGGAAGTTCTGAGGTTGTGTTGTGTAACAAAACTTTTCCTGGGGAGCTGTAACACATGTTATCTAATCACCCTAGACAGAGAACCCACAACAGACCATAGTATGGTTACCACCAAAGTCCGACTTGGTGAACCAATGAATTTTACTGGAATTACTTACAAGAACAGGGGTAAGGGGATACTTACAGGAACAGAAACAACAGCTGCACCACCAAGATCTACTCCAGTGTATAGTGCATGAGTGACAGCTCATAAATTTGGGAACCTAGAGCATACTACATAACCTACAGGCAGATCAACAAGTTGGAAAGTATTCTTTCCTAGGTGCCTCAATGATCTAAACCTTTTCCAGGCAACTAGGTTGATTTCTGCTGCTTCCAGACAGCTGGTTTGGTTTGGAGCACTTCTTTATAGCTTTTCTCCTCTGAGAGTCTTCTTTGCAACTTAGCTTGTCTAAGTTTTCTTAGCAGCTAGACTCATGTAAGGGTCTTCTTTGTAGTTCTGTATTCTTCAGTCTGAGCAGAACTCTCAGCTTTTTCCCTTCCTCTGGCAATGAAGGCCCTGGTGAATCTAGTCAGTTTCAGGGACTTCCTTAAGCTATGTTGAGTTGTTTACCTTCCTGCTTATGGAGCTTCTCTGCAGGATGGGATTTTTTTCAATCCTGGAGGAAACTGTTACACAACAGGTTGTAATGAACCTGTTAGAGGCCTCACATTGACATACTAAGGCTAGGTTATTATATCCTACAACATCAAATGTATTTGGAATATAAATAATGGAAGTGTACAAATAGAATAACAAAGGTAGATATATTTCTTGAGTAGAAAGACACCTCCTTGACCATAACTAAGTTTTTTAAAGGCTTGGAGAATGGGTAGATGGATCAGTGGGTAAAGTGTTCATGGTACAAGCATGAAAATCTAAGATATTGGAATGGATACTTATTCTAGGTATGAATTTACCTTTTCTGGACGCAATGCTGCTGCCAAACCTCCCATCCATGGCCATGCAAAGTTCTTCACTCATCGCCATAGTATTCCACCTAGAATTATTTCTTACCAAGGATTTCACTTGACAAAGAGGTATAGCAGTGTACTCATCAAATTCACTGTTGTTACCTTGTACTCCACCGTCCTGAAGCAACTGGCTTGATAGAGTGATGGAATGGCCTTTTAAAAACACAGTTACAGTGACTATGTGATAGCAGTAGCCTGAGAGCAGAGGGGGCAGTATTATCTAGAAGGCTGTGTATACACCAAGTCAGCATCCAATTTATGGTACTTTTCCTCCCATAGTCAGAATTCATAGGTCCAGGAATCAAGAAGAAGAAATGCCAATGACAGCACAGTCTGCATTAGTCAGGATTCTCTAGGGGAAGAGGAGTAACAAAATAAATATATATTACAAATCAGGAAGCAGATAGAGACTTGGTTATAATGACCACATCCGACCCCTGAGTAAGAAAGGACTGTCCTACCAACTTTATGTCTACAGTATAATTCATCCTGATAGAATCTTACAGTTCTAGAAGTTGCAGAGGTCCTTACTTTCCCCTCATTCATCAACACAGAATCCGAAGCATGTTTGGACAACTAGGTTATTCTTTGCCAAACCTCTGGTACCCAGTGGGAGGGGAAAAAGAGGACCTTGTTCAAAATCTAGGCATTGTCCAGCAGCTGCTGAAAATGCAGGACAATTAGAAAAGAAGTGGTTTTGAACTTTTCTTGCAAATAAAGGCACTGAGCTTCCTACTGAGTTCAACTAGGTGTTGGTATGTTAGTGTCTTAGTCAGGATTTCTTTCTTTTTTTTAAATTTTATTAATGAGTACACTGTTGCTGTTTTCAGACACACCAGAAGAGGGCATCAGACCTCATTATAGATGGTTGCGAGCCACCATGTGATTGCTAGGAATTGAACTTAGGACCTCTGGAAGAGCAGTCAGTGCTCTTAACCACTGAGCCATCTCACCAGCCCAAGGTTTCTATTCAGTACAATTGACCCCTTGTCAACTTGACACACAAATACATCATTATTAAGCCTCAACCCTTACTTTCCTATTCATCCCCAAGATCTAAATAACTTTAAGAGTCATATAGTCTTTACATATTAAAAGTTCAATCCATTTAAAATATCCAATATCTTTTAAATTTCAAAGTCTCTTAACTGTGGACTTCACTAAAATACTTTCTTGTAGAGGGAAAAATATCGGGGCACAGTCACAACAAAAGTGAAATCAAACTGTCCAATGTCTGGGATCCACCCATGATCTAGGCTCCTCCAAGGGCTTTGGTCACTTCTTCAGCTCTGCCCTTTGTAGCACATATCTTGTCTTCTATGCTCCAGATGCCTATTTTCCACTGTAGCTGCTGTTCTTGGTGGTCATCTCATGGTACTGGCATCTCCAAAACACTGCTGTCTTCCATTGCAGCTAGGCTTCACCAATAGCCTCTCACAGGCTCTCTTCATGGTGTCAAGCCTCAACTCCTTTGCATCATCCCTTCAGTCCTGAGCCATCGATTGCAACTGAGGGTGCACCTTCACCAATGGCCTTCCATGGCTTCTCACAGTGCCCAGCCTCAGCTGTTCTTCATGACCCCTTCATGCCTTCAAAACCAGTACCACCTGGGTGACTCTTACTCATTACCAAATCCAGCCACAGCACAAGGTACAACCTTGGCTATCTCTGAAACACAGCCTCTCTGTGCTCTCAGAAACATTTCCGAGAAGATTTCACCTCAATGATGCTGGTCTCTTCTTACTCACCACTAATGTCTTAGCTCCAGTTGACCAGCATCAGTAGTCCTAGTAATGCAAAGGATTTGATTGGTAGTTCTGGTATCTTGTTAATCACAGCTGATTCTTTAGCCCCAGCCAACCAAAACCACAGAATCTTCACAATCAAAACAACATGGCCCTGATAATGGTCTTTAATCTTCCCTCTGAAATTTCACAAGCCAGGCCTCCATCTTCTGCACTGTTCTCAACATTATTTTCCAAGCTCCTACAGAATCTTTTAACACCCAATAGCTCTTCTAGGTCAAAGTTCCAAAGTCCTTCCACAGTCTTCCCCAAAACATGGTCAGTTTGTCACAGGAATACCCCACTGTGCTGGTACCAATTTGTCTTATTCAAGGTTTTTATTCCTGCACAAACATGACCAAGAAACAAGTTGGGGAGGAAAAGGTTTATTCAGCTTACACTTCCACATTGCTGTTCATCACCAAAGGAAGTCAGGACTGGAACTCAGGCAGGTCAGGAAGCAGGAGCTGATGTAGAGGCCATGGAGGGATGTTACTTACTGGCTTGCTTCCTCTGGCTTGCTCAGCTTGCTTTCTTATAGAACCCAAGACCACCAGCCCAGGGATGGCACCACTCACAAGGGAGGCTGCGTCCTCCCACCTTGATCACTAATTGAGAAAATGCCTTACAGCTGGATCTCATGAAGGCATTTCCACAACTGAGGCTCCTTTTCTGTGGTAACTCCAGCTCGTGTCAAGTTGACACACAAAACTAGATTGATTTTCATTGTATCAAAGAGGCCCTTGACATCAAGCACATGGACAGTGCTAAGCACCACAGGATTTTATGTGCCATATACACAAGTACTCATCTGTTCATGAGGGCAGTACACGGATCTTGTGCAGCTCCGGGTGTGTTTAAAGCAACACACATTACATGACCAGGCGCTGTGTCTTCTATCCAGGCTTTCAGAATTGGTCTCGGCTATTCTTTCAAAAGATCCAGAATTCCTAAACTTGTTCTGGGTGAATTTTTAAATGCTGTGATCTTTAAGGGAAGTTAGACTTTTGTCTGATTTTTTTAAAAAATTTAGCCTAGTTCTAAGCCAAGGGCCCAGTGTATATTACTGTTCTGGTAGCTGCCAGACTCTCTTATTCTGTCTATTGGAATGCTGGATGTGAACAGAGCAGGCTGATCCCAGATCCTCTGAGAAAGCAGAGAGACAAGGCAGCATATTGTTTTGTTTTTAATTAGCTTAACACCTAAATCCTTCATGCCATGGGTCTCTGAGAACTCCAGATAGAACTCCACAATGAAGATCCAATGACCCTCAAAGTGAAATCTCAAACAAGAATCTATCAGGTGTACACAGAGCTCCTGAGTGACGGTCTCTTACTTGCTAGCATCAATTGACCAAGAAAATTTTCTTCAATTGAATTTGTAGATAGTGCACTTGTTTTACCAGTGTGATGTTTTGTATATGCTTGGTCCAGGGAGTGGCACTATTAGGAGGTGTGGTCTTGTTGAAGGAAGTGTGTCACTGTGGGGATGGGCTTTGAGACCTTTCTCCTAGTTGCCTGGGGGAGAGTCTTTTCCTGTTGGCCTTCAGATCAAGGTGTAGAACCCTCAGCTCCTCCAGCGCCATGCCTGCCTGGATGCTGCCATGCTTCCTGCCATGATGATAATGGACAGAACCTCAGAACTTGTAATCCATCCCCAATGAAGTGCTGTCCTTTATAAGAATTGCTTGGTCGTGGTGTCTCTTCCCCTAACTAACAACCAGCAATAATCCAGATTCCACACCCAAGCCTAGAGGACTCTCAAGTGTGCAGAACCTTTCTCTGCCACAGAAGAATGGCAGTGGTGAATGTTCACTTTGTTTTAGTGACTACCGGTTTGTTTTTGATTTTTGAGCTGTGTGCTTCTGGGTTCCTAACTTAGAAATGATCTTGGTGCCTCGTCCAGTTGTTTATATTCCTTCGCGCACAGGCTTCTCAGTCTTGTTTCTGATAAATTAAATGATTATAGCTATATTGGTACCTACCTATCACCTATCCAATAGATGTCTGGAATTGGGCAACTTGCTTTGCTGACATAACTGTGGGGATCTAGCAAAATTGCATTTGCTTTCCTTTTGATCTCATGATTCTGTTACACCATGGAATTAGTTGCAGAAAGAAAAGGTGAATGTGAAAAGAAGTGGGAATAAAAGATTAGGCATAAGGTTATTCACTATAGGACTCTAAGAGATAGCAAAAATAGTAGAAACAGCAAATACAAGCAGCCTCTCAATAGGGGACTGATTAAATAAACTGTGGGATATCTCTGCCATGACCAGGTACCATAAAATAAGAAAAGAGAAAGATCTATTAATACTTTTCAGGTGTATTGTGAAAACCAAACACTGTGCTCAATTAACCTCATTTTGGAGGCTGGGGTGAGGGAGCCTATCACGGTGATGTGACTTGCTAGTGTGACACTTCTCACCTCATGGCTTGGAAACAATCGGCAGGTCTGAGCAGGCAGAGTACCCTCTTCAGGAGTTTGACCCCCTCCCTCCCCGACCTAATCATCTCCATTATAATTAGTGAACTCCATTGTGTAGATGTACCACATTTTCTGTATCCATTCCTCTGTTGAAGGGCATCTGGGTTCTTTCCAGCTTCTGGCTATTATAAATAAGGCTGCTATGAACATAGTGGAGCATGTGTCCTTGTTATATGTTGGAGCATCTTTTGGGTATATGTCCAGGAGTAGGATGATGTCATCATGCAGCAAGCTAGGTCCAGCCTATCATTGGATGAGAAGGACGAGTAGGCGGGGAAAAGCCTAAGAAGGAGGAGGAGGAGGGAGAAGGGAGGAGGGAGGAGGAAGGAGGAGGTGGGGGGAAGGCAGGGCGTGGTGGGGGGAGGAATCAAGATGTGGAGACAACGGAGGAAGATGATTCCGATTCAGGTGGACTAGGTCAATTTTATCTTGTCTAGGTGGGCGATTTCTACTTTAATTGGCAGTGAATTTATTCTGTGGATGTATTGTGGATTGGGAATTTAGCACGTAAATCTAATTGCTAAATTACAAGTTTCTGGAACTTTGATTTACCAGGCTACAGAGGACGGTGTGTGAAAGAAATGGCTGAGAGGCAGTTGGAGCGTGCAGATCTGGTTCTGCACAGAGTGAGAATGTGCAGGGCCTGCAGAATGAGAGAGAGAGAGAGAGAGAGAGAGAGAGAGAGAGAGAGAGAGAGAGAGAGAGAGAGAGAGAGAGAGAGAGAGAGAGCGCCAGGCGTGGTGTCTTCTGCCTAGGAACCATGCAGAGAGGGCAGCTAAAAGGGAAATAGCCAGGAGAGGATGGCTTGCAGACCGTGTGGTAGAGTAGCAGCCAGAGTGAACAGAAACTGATAGAAAACTTTCCTTTCTAATTATTACCCCAACACCCAGGAGTGGTATAGCTGGGTCCTCAGGTAGTACTATGTCCAATTTTCTGAGGAACCTCCAGACTGATTTCCAGAGTGGTTGTACCAGCTTGCAATCCCACCAACAATGGAGGAGTGCTCATCTTTCTCCACATCCTTGCCAGAATCTGTTGTTAGCTGAGTTTTTGATCTTAGCCATTCTGACTGGTGTGAGGTGGAATCTCAGGGTTGTTTTGATTTGCATTTCCCTGATGACTAAGGATGTAGAACATTTCTTTAGGCACTTCTCAGCCATTCCATATCCCTCAGTTGAGAATTCTTTGTTTAGCTCTGCACCCCATGTTTAAATAGGGTTATTTGGTTTTCTGGAGTCTCAGCAATTAAAAACAATGACACGAAATTCATAGGCAAATGGATGGAACTAGAAAATATCATCCTGAGTGAGGTAACCCAGTCACAAAGGAACACACATGGTACGCACTCACTGATAAATGGATCTTAGACAAAAAGCTCGGAATACCCACGATACGACTCACAGGCCACTCACAGACCATATGAAGCTCAAGAAGCAGGAAGACCAAAGTGTGGATGCTTCAGTCCTCAGAAGGGGGAACAAAGTACTCACAGGAGGTAGAGGATGGGAGGGACTTGGGAGGAAGAGAAGAGGGGGAAGGAAAAGGGGGGGGCAAGATCAGGTGTGGGAGGAGACTGGGATGACATACAGAGGGTCAGGAAATTGAACAGAGGTGCGTAGCAATGGGGGATGGGGAACTGGGGTAGCCACTGTAAAGTCCTAGATGCCAGGAATGCAAGAGGCTCCAAGGACCCAACGGGGATGACATTAGCTGAAATTCCCAACAAAGGGAGGGAGAACCTGTAGAGACCATATTCAGAGGTTAGGCAAGGCCCCCAGTTGAGGGATGGGGCCATCCACTCATCTCCAAAATTTTAACCCAGAATTGCTCCTGTCTAAAGGAGATATTGGACAAAGTGCGGAGCTGAGACTGAAGGAAAGGCCATCCAGAGACTGCCCCACCTGGGGATCCATTCCATCTGCAGCTACCAAACCCAGACACTATTGCTGATGCTAAGAAGTGCTTGCTGACAGGATCCTTACATAGCTGTCCCTGAGAGGCTCAGCTAGAGCATGACAAATACAGAGGTGAATGCTAGCAGCAAACCATTGAACTGAGAACGGGGTCCCCATTGGAGAGGTTAGAGAAAGGATTGAAGGAGCTGAAGGGGTTTGCAACCCCATAAGAACATCAATACCAACCAACCAGAGTTCCCAGGGATTAAACCACCATCCAAAGACAGACCCATGGCTCCAGCTGCATATGTAGCAGAGGATGGCTTTGTTGAGCATCAACGGGAGGAGAAGCCCTTGACCCTGTCAAGGCTGGACACCCCCAGTGTAGGGGAATGTCAGGGCGGAGAGGCAGGAAGGGGTGGGTGGATGGGTGGGGGAACATCCTCACAGAAGAAGGGGGAGAGGGAATGGTATAGGAGGTTGGGGTGGGGGGGACCTGGAAAATGGATAACATTTGAAATGTAAATAAATATAATATTTAATAAAAAGTATTCCTTTATTAAAAAATAATTAGTAACCTCAGTCCTTAGCTGCATCTCCAAGAATCTAGCTGGTCTATTAAGAAGAGCCGAGCTTAGCAGTGATTCCAGTACAGTGTGGCCTGGCTGTTTTGGTAAAGGGACCACCATGCAGAATATGGTTGTCTTGTTAGTCTTCTGCTCGCATAGTACACTGGCCCTAGCCTACTTAATTCTTTGAGCCTTTAAATGCCCTCTTCTACTTCTATAGCAACCCCGGCACCCACCTCCACCCATTCACAAATCATCACTTTCTTATGTTTACAGAAGCAATTCTAGGGGCACATTTGCACTGTGGTCAGATCCCACATCCCAAGAGAATGCCTCCAGAGCAATTAAACTTATTATTTAATTTTATATTCTGTCCCTCTTAATCCAGCATCCCTATAATGTATAAGCTTCCAGATCCTCGGCTTCTCTGGGAAGCAATCTCTATTATGGACTGAATCATGTTCCCTCAACCCAACAGTCTCTCTGTTGACATCTTAGCTTTGGGTACCTCAGGATTATGTTTAGAGGCAGGCCCTGGTGTAGTTGACTGGCGTCCTGACTCACAGAGGGATTCTGAACAAAGACATAGGCATAAAGGTGATATGTAGACACTGGAAGACGATGCCATCTAGCCCCCAGGATAGATCCTACCCTCAGAGCCTTTGGTCTGCTAACACTTCTTTCTACTACTTGCTATTAATTCTTTTACTTTGGCTTGCTACTTTTACTCACTTATTGAAAACTCAGGATCTTTTTATTTATTGGAGATCATTTTCTGTATGGAACAAGGTGTCAATAGATAGAATGTTGCCCGAGGTCTGGTTTGCAGAGGATCCAGTAGATCCGTGAGATTTTCCCAATACCATTTCCCCCATCCCTGACTGTATAATTGGATAGACATACTTCAGCATTTGGTGTGATCTTCACATTGGTTCTGTGGGCAGCAGACTGACAGAATGACCATAGTTGGGAAGGCTGAGTGGAATTCCTTCCTATAGCCTAGGAGTAAAACTAAAGCATACTGCGTCCAGAGGAAGAGAAAATGATAGAAATTTGTATCACTTAAAGACCCAATGGATACATGGATCCTATAGTCTCATCTCACCTGCCGGGTTTATATCCAGACTTCACAGTAGGCAAATGGATCCTGGAAGATGGACATGTACTGTGCAAACTCATCCATGCAGCAAATGCTGTAGCTCTTATTGCAACATGGCATTGTTATAGGATATTAGCGGTGTTGGCATAATCTCAGGAACATGGACCTAGCTATCATCGAAGAGCTATTTCTTCACTGGAGGAAGATCAGAACAGTTTATATTCATTTGAAATGGACAAGCACAAATCTTTACAGTCTCACACTTCTTCCTGACACAGCATAATCAAACCCAGGTCTTCTAAAGTCAGTGCTCTATCCTTGAGTTTATTGGCTTTCTTTAACTCTAACTCAAAATAGCATGACTTTCTCACTCCTCTTTTTTTTTTTTCTTTTTTTCGGAGCTGGGGACTGAACCCAGGGCCTTGTGCTTCCTAGGCAAGCGCTCTACCACTGAGCCAAATCCCCAACCCCCCCGCCCCCCCCCACCTCCTACCCAACACCTCTCCTGTCCTATTGGTTTTTTTTTTTTCTTCAACTTTAATAAAACTATCTTTGAGCTAAAAAAAAAAAAAAAAAAAAAAAAAAGTCGTAGTGGGGTGCAATGAAGGAAGATATCTCACACTAAGCTCTGTCCTCCATTTAAACATGGAACACACACACACACACACACACACACACACACACACACACACACACACGCATGCACGCACACACACAGCAGTAATAAGGCGATAAGGCGATTTCTGTGGAAAATTTGTCATATTCTAGTGGGTAACATTAAAGACCTTTTTATTAATTAGTACATTATGTTACATTAGGAGCATCTTTCTTGAACCAGCTCATCAGAAAAAGTAATTTGGTTTCTGGTTTTCGAGGTTTCTATGTCTGACTTTCTCTGGACTCGGGCAAGGCTGGTTGCCATAGCAGTGTACTGAAGAGGTTGCGCATCTAAGGGCAGTCAAGAAGCAAACAGGCACAAGAGGGGGCTATGAACAACATAAACCCTTCCAGAGTGACCCCCAACCCCAGTGACTTACTTCCTTCATCTCTATTCCACTTCCTGTTTCACGCACCTCCGTCAATGACATCACGTGACAAGTCCATTGAGGGTCAGAGCCCCAACAATCAGTCATTTTGTGCTGTTTTGCTCCACCAGCCTTGGACCAGTCTTTAACATTTGTATTTTTTTGGGGGGTAACACTGCATGGGAGTGAGTCTGCTGTACCCCGGCTGGCTGTACTTGAGCCACAGATCCCCTTCATCATCTATTTCTAGCCCTATCTGCCTAAATGCACCACACAGTTGCTACTGACATGAGCTCAACCAGAGACCAGGGTTCAGTGGCTTTACACTTCTCAGATCCATTAGTTTCTGGTCTCCTATATAGTGCTAGCATTCAGAGCATTAAAAACAATCTTTGAGAGACTGGGGCTGGAGAGATTGCTCAGCATATGCTGCATTGGAATAAGATCTGAGTTGTGTCCCCAGCACCTATGCCAGGCTGCCCACAACTGCCAGAGACTCCAGCTCCCGGGGATCTGACACCCTCTTCTGGCCTCCAACGGTGTCTGCACTCATATGCACATACCCCAACCCTCAGCTCCTGACACACAAATACATATAATTAAAATAAAAATACACCTTAAAAAAATCTGTTTAGAGCCAACTGTCTATCTGTAATCCCATGAGATCAAGGCAAGATTACTGCCCCTTTGCTGCCCGGGTAGGCTTTCATAGTGAGTTCTAGGCATAGTCTGGGCTGGATAGGAAGAGCCTGTTTCAAAAACCAAAGGCAGGGCTGGCACGGTGACTCGTCAGGCGAAAAGGTACTTGATGCAGAGCCGATGACCGGACTTTGACCCTTTGCACCGGCATGGTGGAGAGAACTTGTCCTGCAGGCTCTCCTGTGACCCACACACGTTGTGGCAAGAGGGTGCCACCTGCTCCAATAAATGTATAAAAAAATCAACTTGAAGCAAACAGCAACAGTGAAAAACTCTGGCTTTTACTTAGCTCCACTTAAAGCTTTTCAGAAGTATTTATGCTTGCAAATTCTCTGCAGCCTCTAGAATATTAATTAAAAAAAAGTTGCATATGATTATGCATTATGTCACATTTTATGCAGATATTAAAAACCAACAGACCTCCCTTAGAAAAAGACCGCAGTGAAAGCAGAACATATTAAAATGATGTGTTCAAACCTAAGGCGTACCTGGCTTCTCACCACCAACTTCTGTGGGAAATGGTCTTCCAGATCTGTTACGTGGTGCCTATAGGAATAAGCCTGCAGCTCACAGAGCATCTGTCTTTTGTCTGTTTGTAATGTCACATTCTAAAATTCTGACCACTATACCTTTTTTGAATTAAACAAAAACCTTCACATTTAAAAATTAAGATTTCAGCCAGGTGGCGGCAGCATGTGCCTTTAATCTCAGCACATGAGAGGCAGAGGCAGATCTGTGAGTTTGAGGCCAGCCTGTTCCAGAACAGCCAACGCAATATAGACTGCCTCGAAGAACAAAGCAAAAGGAAATTTGAGACTTTCTCTTTTTTTTACATTATAGAACTCCAGCTTGGTAATGGTTGATATTTTGCCTGGGCCTTAAGTCATGCATTCATTTTAATTTTTACTTTATTTTGCTTGTTTTTGAGACAGGCTATCACTGTCTAGCCTTAAACTAATAACGATCTGTCTTTGCCTCTGCTTCCCCAGTGCTGGGATTAAAGTTTTGTACTACTATACCCTGAAAACACTTATTTATTTTTTATTTTTTTAATTTTGTTTCTAAAGGCATGATTGAGTTCATCAAGTATTATTTACTTATTTTAACATTTTTATGATTTATTTTTGTGTATTGCCTGCATGTGAATATGGAGATTTGCCTAAGGAGGCCAGAGAGTGTAGGTTCCTTGAAGCTGGAGTCTGGGGCAATTGTAAGCTGCCTGCTGTGGGTGCTGGATTTGAACTGCAAGAATATGTTCTCTTAACCACTAAGCCCTTTCTCCAGGCTTCAAACATTGATTTTTAAACAGGTATTCATCTTCAGTGCAAATGCTGAGCCCTTCAGGAGTATTGCCTCCTTTTTAATGATCTTATTGTAGAAACAAACGATATTTCCCTTCACACTTGACTTCAGAACAAAACTTCCTGGGTTTCTCTCTGCCAAACACGTGACTATGTATATTGCTTAACAAGTAAGGTGGTACTTCTCTGTTGGTTTTTCTCCAATTTTCCCGTCGTCCTACCCACCCTCAGAGATGTTTTGGATTTTACATTTCCGAATTAAAAAAGTATCTAACACATATAATTCCTATGTTCCTTCTGCTCCTACCTAGTTAGCATTTGTGAGTTGCCAGGAACAGTCTAGAAGACACTAAGTTTAACTATATGAGTTCCCCCAAAAACTAGAAAATTAAAGGGGTTGGGGATTTAGCTCAGTGGTAGAGCGCTTGCCTAGGAAGCGCAAGGCCCTGGGTTCTGTCCCCAACTCCGGAAAAAAAAAGAAAAAAAAAAAAAAAAAAAAAAAAAAAGAAAATGAAGCAAGATGTTTAGTTGATTTTTTTTTATACTCTCATATGTTCACACACACACACACACACAAATCACTTAAAGGCAAAAGAGATCATCAAGGAACATGCAAGGAATTTAAAGTGGTTAAATTCAGACCTATTACAGAATTTTTACAAAATAAAACACCTTCATACTACCATCAGAACACTGATTTTCGTTACTCGGAAGAATTCCTCTAGCTTTTCCACTCTAAAGTCTTGACAATCCTTGACCTTCCCGCTCAGCCAGAACCTGGGCTAGGCGCGGCTGCGCGAAGTGCGCCGTCGCCATGGTAACCGCGGAAGCCTGGGCCCTGGGTGAGGTGAGTAGGAGTCCTGGAGCTGAGGTCCTGGGTGGGCGATCGCGGGTGCATAGACCCGCATCGTCGTTACGGTGCTGGCGGCCAGAGCTGCTGTGGTGGGCGTCATCCAAGGTATCCTCAGCTTTCGTGTGTCCGGTGGGCTTTGTGCATCCTATCCGGGCTTTGATCCTCCCGCCGCAGCAAAAGGGCAGGCAGAAGGTCGAGGGCGATTTCCGCGGAAGGGAGAACTCTCAAGCCCCTCAGGGAATTGCCTCAGGGAACGTGCTCTTTCCACGTGACCGGGTTAGCACAGAAAAGCTAGCACTCCATGTGAGGGTCCCCAGGCCTTCGCTCTTCATCGAATCCTGGGTGCTTAGAGGATCAGGGACTTAAAAATCCCCATTATCTTTTTTCCCCCTTTAAAGAAAGATTTCAACTGGGTCAAAGCCTTTGGGGTCAACTCCACTACAACTTCGGGAAGCTTCATCTGCGTCGTTGCTCTTTGTTTAAAGGATTCGGATATCATCACCATTAAGCCTCCTTCTACCCTGTTACTCAAGTATCACCCCCTCTAGGAAAGCCCTTCTGGGACCTTGGACTCCCAGGTTGCTCTCGCTGCCCTTCCTCTGTATAAGCTCAGCTATAGCCCTTGCATCCTGTTTCTCTGCGCTTGCTGGTTAGACTGTGGGTTGGCAACCTGGCCTGTTGTAATTGTCTATTTTTGGTACTTTGCAGCCTCTCTATTTTCCCGATGTGTAGTCGGGAAGTTTCTGGACCTCCCGGAACCATTTAGTAAGTCAGAGCAGGTTATATCCTCACTTCAGAAAATTAAATAAAGAGCTTTAAATCACTGACATTCCGCCTTCATCGGTCCAGCTCCTCCCACCCCTCGATTCTCCTGCAGCCCGTGGAGCTTATGTTTCATATTGTTATGTATGTGGGCATAGAAAACATAATTTGTTTTGTGGCCTTGAGAGTAGGCTCGGAAAGCTGTGACCTGGGATTGCTTAATCCCGCTATCCATTTCATAAATATTTTTGCCACAGACACAACCATTTATTTGTGTGACGCCCGCGATCACTCGCCGACTACAGAGGGAGGAGTCATGTGATAGGCCCCCACAAGCCTACAGTGTGCCATTTGGAATGCACTGCCCTCCTGAGGCCTTCACTAGCCTTAGCCTCTGCCATCCTGTGTCAGCATCCTCTCCCTATCCCTCCCATTTTAAGTTTTTCTCCCTCCTCTTTCCTGTTATTTCCTTGTTCTTCAAGTTTGTTACCCATGGCAATCTAAAATTTCTTCCCTTTGTTTCTTGCCCATATCCATAAGCACCATGATTGGAGGGGACCTTGTATTGGAAGAAACTTGGTAGGCACTGTCTTCGTGAGTGAGTAATTACAGCCCGTGCTCTCTTAGTCTGAACCTCTGCAGTACTGGTACAGTCAGCCATTCTTTTTTCCCCTTCCTCTCTGATTTGTCGAATGCTTGATGAATCAACTATATTGAAATCATCCAGTTCCTGGCTTATTACTTATTGTCCAGCATCTTTTGGTAAATATCCTGAGTCTTGTGAACAATCTAGCTTTGCTTCTCTTTCCTTCCACGCCCCCTCCCTCCTCCTCTTCCTCTTCCTCTTCTCCCTCCTCTTATTTCTCCTCCTTCTTTACTTCCTCCCCATCCTCTCCTTCCTTCTTGTTTTTGAGACATAATAATAAAGAGGAAGGCAGGAGCATCCTGCCTTCAGAGGTCCAGGCTCCTTTCTCCTCTCTCCGCCTGTACCATCTGTGAAACTTGTGCTTCCCGTGTATATGGGCAAAGAGAACATAATTTGTCTTGTCTCAATTCTATGACCGGTGGGTCTTTATCTGTTTGCAAATACCACATTTGCAAAAGTAAAGTCTTGTTGTCTAACCCAGATCAACCTTGAGTTTGCAATCCTCATGCCCACCCTCTCAAGCCCAGGGATTACAGGTGTGATCCATCAAGCCTGCTGTCTCCTGTCTTAAAAAGGGTTTCTGGGGCTGGGGATTTAGCTCAGTGGTAGAGCGCTTGCCTAGGAAGCGCAAGGCCCTGGGTTCGGTCCCCAGCTCCGAAAAAAAAAAAACAAAAAAAAAAAAAAGTGTTTCTTAGTTACTTTTCTATTGCTATGCTAAGTCACCATGACCAAGGCAGCTACTAGAGGAAAGAACTTACTTGGAGCTTACAATTTCAGTGTCCATGGGCTACCATGGCAGGGAGCACTGGCGGCAGGCAGGCAGGCATGACACTGACGCAGGAGCCAAGATCTCACATTTTGAGAAATAAACATGAAGCAGCTAACTGGGAGTGGCATGGGTTTTTGAAACCTCAAAGCCTCAGTGACCCACCTCCTCCAATAAGGCCACACTTCTTGATCCTTCCCAAACAGCACCACAAAGTATTTAGATACTAATCAGGGAGCCTGTGAGGGACATTCTTATTCAAACCACCACTGAGTGTAACTGAATCTATTTGCATGCTTAGAAAGTCATTTTAGCTTTGTTTTTAACATACATTTATATTTATTTATTTATTTATTTATTTATTTATTTATTTATTTATTATAAGTACACTGTTGCTGTCTTCAGACACACCAGAAGAGGGCATCAGATCTCATTACAGACGGTTGTGAGCCACCATGTGGTTGCTGGGAATTGAACTCAGGACCTCTGGAAGAGCAGTCGGGTGCTCTTAACCACTGAGCCATCTCTCCAGCCCGGCCTTCATTTTTCTCGAAAGGTGGCTCTCTCCACTGTGTGAGGAGAGCCAGGACGAAAAGGTAAGCCACAGTCTATTGAGGTCCAATCATGGAAGCATCATACCATTAGCATACCATTCTAGCTGCTGTGACTTCATTAGAAGCAAGTCACTAAGTGGAGCCCATGCTGATGGTGACGGGATTAACAAAGGCGTGGGCATCTGGAGGCAAGGTGGGGCGTTGTGAGCCAGGGCAGAAGCATCTTGTGATTGGTATATTGCCCTAATTCAGTCCATTCAACTGCCATCTATACTTTTCTTTTAAAATTAGTTGTTTTATTTATATGTGTGCATATGAGGCTGCATACGTTTATATAGACCAGGTGCATGGAGGAGCCTAAGGCAGCCAGAAGAATGTTTTGGAATCTGGGAACTGGAATTAATTATAGGTAGTTGTGACCTGCCGTGTGGGTGCTGGGAACCAAACCTGGGACCTCCGCAGTCACAGGGAGCACTCCAGACTTCTCAGTCATCTCTTCTGTCCCCAAGCGTGGTTTCCCCTTAAGGCTTTTGCTGCTGTGAGTACATAGTGATGTTATAACATTTGGTGTGTATGGTGCTTTTCCCTGAGTCATTTCTTATTTGACATGTATTATTCCATCAGCGTGAGCACTGGTAAGACTTCTGTAGATGACTTTAATTAACTTTTCCTTTCTAAAATCCCATAGAATATTTTTTTATTAAAGTCCTCACCACACGTCACCTTTTATTACATATATTTTATCTCATATTTTCTCCTATGGAGTATATTGTTGAGGGCAGAAGATAAACTTGTTGGTTTTAAGCTAGATACAGTATCTCATACCTGTAATCCCAGCACTAGTGTGGAGGCAGGAGAATCACTGCAAATTCAAAGCCAGTCTGGTCTACACAGCAAGTTTCAGGCCAGCCAGGGCTACCTAGCAAGATTCATTCTCAAAACAAAAACAAAAAAAAATAAGTGTTTGTAATTTATATAAACATTTAAATAACACAGTAATAATCCTTTAATAAACAATAAGTGAATAAATTGTTTGAATGAATTGTTTAAAAATCTAGTGCCTAATTTTTAAAGTTTTTATAATTTATCTCCAATGATCTAACTATACTTTTTAATGCTCCCCAACAAGAGTCATTTTAGTAGATAAATTCTCTTTTGATTTCTTTCCTAATGAATTTAGTTCTCTTTGATCTCTTGTCTGTCCCTACTGAGTATACTATTCATATTATATATTTAGTATTTTATCATATACTGAGGCCATGTGTTTACTCACTGTAGATTTTATTGATTGAAAGGGTAAAGTAGATTATTTTATAACTATAATTGTTTTCAAGTACATATTTTTATTTCATTCATATTGTCAGTGTTCGGACTGAAGATAAATAAGTAGCCCAGTGTGCTTGCATACACCTTTAATCTCAGCACTTGGGAAGCAGAGGCAGGTGATCTCAATGAGGTCAGAGGCAGAAGTAGGAATCTTGATGAGTTCAAAGCCAGCTGGCTTATACAGCAAGTCAGACCAGCCAGAACTACATAGTGAGACTCCCCACTCAAAAAATAAACAAGTGTCAGGAGTCATCTAGGATAGACTCTGTCAGGCCACCAGGTGGCCCTCCTAGAAGTGGTCCACCATTTTGCATGGTTGCAATGGGTGATCTCGATGAGGCAAGAGACTTCACCTCAGGATTGCTTCTGGCAGCTGATGTGCCTTTCCTGTCATTATTAAATTAATATAATAATTCCTGATTTGATTCAAATAATCTTTGGAAGAAAATTTTAGGAAATGGTTTTAGTCTTTTTACCAGAAAGGTCCATTATAGTTAGAATCAAGAATAGAATGTGCTCCCTCCTCGTAATAGTAAGTAAAGGCTGCATAGTAAGAAATACAATGAGCTTTCATAATTGCACTAGAAGAGATATAGGCTTGGAACAAATTTCTGTTCAAGGAAAAACATTCAGGTCCAAGGATAAAGTCACAGGTGTGCACTATGATAAGACAAGGAAATGTGAAACTGTTGCTCTGAACTTATAATGAGCTTATAGAATGAAACACTGCTTTAAATTTAATATCAACACTCATTTGTAACTCCTGTTTTTTGTAACATCTTATCTATGAGGTAATTTTAAAGAACTTCTGTCTAAAAAGATATAAAAAGGCCAGAGGAAAGAAATAAAGATGTGGTGATATGGTATGGTGTGTGTGATGGCTTATAGGGGGGCTCTGCCTGCCTCATCCATCTGTCCATCCAAATTTATATATGTATATGTCTGTTTGTTTATATGTAGTTGTGTGTGTGTGTGTGTGTGTGTGTGTGTGTGTGTGTGTGTGTGTGTGTGTGTGTGTAAGCATGCATGAATACTTGTGGAATTGAGACAGATGGTTTGGCCTGGAATGTATACGTGTCTGTGCAAATTCGCCTGTGTAAAGGATCTTAATTCTTCTCCTTTCCTTCCTCTCTGGTTCGCAAAGAGTTAACCAGCCCAGCCAGTGAAAGGCTTTTGGCTGCCTGGCCAGAAAAGGGAGCATTAACACTAAATCCTTTACTTACCCTCTCCTCCATTAAGCAAAAGTTGATAATTCCTCTGAAGCCATTGGCATCTGGCCTCAGTAAAACTAAGAATCAAAGAGAGTAAATACTATTAATACTAAGCAACCTTTGCACTCAGAAATAAAACCCAAGTCCCCCCACCTCCCCTGCGTGCTCTGTCCATTATAATACCTTCCAGAGAGGACCCAGCCCAGGGCAGGCTCCCAGCAAACAAGTAAATAAATAACCACTATCCCACTAATATGTTTGAATTACTTTTTTTTTGGCTAGGTATTTTTGGAGTTAATGGAGCCGGAAGAAGCTCTAGAATCAGAGTGTTCAGAAAAGTCACTATTTTCCTCACGGCAAGACTATGAAGAATCCCAAGAAGCAGATGAAACAGGCCCTGAGAACCCCCTCCTGCAGCCGACTCTCACCGGGGACGTAGAAGGTTTACAGAAGATTTTTGAGGATCCCGAAAATCCTCACCATGAGAATGCTGTGCAGCTGCTTTTGGAAGAAGACATTGTTGGGAGAAATCTGCTGTATGCAGCTTGCATGGCTGGCAAAAGTGATGTAATTAGAGCTTTGGCAAAGTATGGGGTGAATCTGAATGAGAAAACTGCCAGAGGTATTTCATCTTTTCGATATTACTTGTGACCACCTAAAGCTGTTCCTCACTGTCTTTATGATTGGGTAGCTTTGATGTGCCTGTTTTATACTTTAAACAACCATTTCAAAAACATTTTAATTTTTAAATTAAAAGTTAAACTCATTTTCATCAAGGCCAAACTTATCTGTCAGCTGTGTTTATACCATGACTGATAGGTGGTTATAATGTTAGAAAAGACTAGTGTAATTCCCTATATTAAGAGATTAAGCAAGCATGGGTTGGGATGTAGCTCAGTTGGTAAAACCTGTACAAGGCCCTGGGTTTGAGCCCCAGAGCTGCAGACATGGTGCTACATGCCTATGATTACAAAGGAGGAAAAGGCAGGGGGATCAGAAGTTCAAGGTCATTGGCTAAGCTACTTAAGGGGTTTGGGCCAGCCTAGACTACATGAGAATTTGTCTCAAAAAAATTTTTTTAAGAGAAATGTGAGCATGTTAATAAATGTAGAAAGATCATTTAAAAGAAATTCATGATGTAAATTCTTAGGGAGATAGGAATATAATAAATCTCTTAAAAGGCTGTCTATCGGTTGGGATTTAGCTCAGTGGTAGAGCGCTTGCCTAGGAAGCGCAAAGGCCCTGGGTTGGGTCCCCAGCTCGAAAAAAAAAAAAAAAAGAAAAAAAAAAAAAAAAAGGCTGTCTATCAAAAATTATAGGTTTTAAAATTACTGAGAGGATTTCAGTCAAGATTTTATTTCTGAAACTATATTTATTTATTATTTATTTATTTAGAGACAAGATCTATGTGGCTCTGGCTGTCCTGAAACTCATGATATAGACCAGATCACTTTGGATTCTTTATTAACATTTCATTATCCCTTCTGGTCACAATGGTTTACAAATTGGTCTCAGGTAGGCCCAGGGCTGTGGCACTGTGGTGGGTAAGGAGCTAAAAGATTTCTAGGACAAGTAGAGATGAATTGTGTCTTCCTTTTTTCCTAGCTCAGCCAGAAATTAGCCCATAGGTGTTTCTTTTCTTCACAAACTCTTTATAGAAACTTATCCAGGTTTTAATCTTACTTTGGCTACAAACCACCAGTGTGACCTTGGGAAAGGAATGGACTTCAGACCTTCCCTCTCTATTATAGACTGTAGTGAGGCTAATGCCTTCCTCCTGGGACTATTGCAGACTAATGAAGTGAAGGACACACAGAGTCCTGATACAGAATAGTTTCAGCAGGGCAGTGCTTGCTCACTTCTCTTTGTCTCTCTGGATGTTTGAGGGAGTCATAAGTACCCATAATTCTCTCTGGATGTTTGAGGGAGTCATAAGTACCCATAATTCTCTCTGGATGTTTGAGGGATTCATAAGTACCCATAATTCTTAGGGGTACATGTAGTGAATCATTACAATTTATATTGACTCAGCATCTCTTGAAATTTTTCCTACCAAAAGCATGGCGCAGTCACCTTTGATACCAGGTCTACACCACATCCAAATGGCCCAGGCTTGTGGTCAGTGATAATACTTTAGCAGCATCTCTTCTGCCAGCAGAGTGTGTGTGTGTGTGTGTGTGTGTGTGTGTGTGTGTGTGTGTGTGTGTGTGTGTGAGAGAGAGAGAGAGAGAGAGAGAGAGAGAGCATGAGTGCATGTGTTTTCTCGATGTTTTTTGGGCCATTTGGGAATTTGCCACAAAATTTTTTTTTAATTTATATCATTAGTTTATTTATAATTTTTTCTAGTGTAAGAGTTCAAGAGTTTAATCCAATTTTCAGATCATATCTCTTACACTTTCTTCATTCTGTTAATGGGATGAATTAAATATCTTTATTTTTTAAGTAGCTGGTGCCTTACTATAAAGAAAGGAGCAGCAAATCCAGATCCAAAGTACACGGTCATCATAGCCAATAACCGCCACTTGTTTTCCACTGAAAACGGCAAATTCTTCCCCGGACCCTCCTCACAGTGACTGCGACGCACCACGGAGGTGGTGAACCTCTGGATACTCTGGCCCAACATACACTGCTGGAAGTTCTCCGAGCATGGCAGAGACGGAAGGCAGAAGGAATGGCCATACCACCTCATCCTACTTTCTTCACCACTTGCCCCAAATTTAAAGTTATAATCTATTTTCCTGTATCTGCCCTTAGTTGCCACATTTTCTTCCTCCTTTGAGTGACCTGGGAACACAGGACTGACTCACACTTTCCCTCAGCCAGTATCTAGAGGTTAAGTCATGTCCCCATTAATGTACAAGTATCTTGAATCTGCAGCTTCTAGCCGACAAACCAGAGGTCACCTAAAGCCAGGCTTTTCCTGGAAGCATTGAGAAAACAAGGTTGGGTTCTTAAGACAAGTGTGGGCCAGGTGGACACTGGGTATAAGTCAGATGAGGGCCACCAGGTCACCTCCCCCCCATATGCATGTTTCCTAATGTGAGGGACTTCCTGGTTGTGCATTGGGCAAGGCATGGGACTTGTGAAAGGCACACCATGAGCCCCACTCCTAAGGTCTTCTGATAAGAACTGCCACATCTTTGGTGTTGGAACCCCATTCTAGATCACTTCTAATTGCTTTCTTGAACCCAGGACTTTGTACATGTTAAGCAAGAGCTATGCCATGGAGCTGTGCCCTCAGTCCTGGCTCCCCAGTTTAACTGAGGCCTCTCCAAACAATTTATCTCTGATCTTTGACTTTTATAAAACTCTGAAAAACTCTTGACAATGGATCCCGTGTTTCCGCCTCTACAGTTGCACCTCAGGAAGTCTAAGAAATGACTTTTTAATGTGTTAAGTCATACTTAAGCTTTAATTCAAAAGAAATTTCCAAACCAAAGCATACACGGCTATAATGATTTTGATGATTGTGTTAACAATAAAGGTAGGGTACTAAGAGTTTGATGAAAATTCCTTAAAATCATAGGCTGACTGTTCCGAAGTGCAGGTGGCCGTCATTCTTAGCAGGTGAGGAGGGACTCAGGAGTCAGGCTGCCCGTGTTGGTATCTTGTGTTCGTCATTACTGGCTGCGTTCCTTGAGCCAAGTTTCTTAACATCTCTGAGTTTTAGTTTCCTTGTCTGTAAGATGAGGATTATAATAATTCTGATGCTATAGGGTTTGTAAATTCAACGAGGTTACTAGGTAGAACACTGAGTGCCTGTCTCTTAGCTATCATTCAGTACTTGATTGTGTTTATGATCTGCTACATAGAATAGTCTGGACTAACACACAGATGTACCTTGACTTATGATAAAGTGATGACCCCATGGACCCATTATAAAGGACTGTAAACAGAAGCATGCATTTAACACAGCTAGCCTGCTCATCATAGCCTAGCAACACTGTACACATGCCAGCATGCCAGGGCGGTTTATTCCTGAGGTCACATGGCTGCCTAGGAGCTGTTGCTCACCGTTACTGCTCAGTATCTTGTCAGAGTATTGGAACACATATTACTAGCCTTGGGAAAGACTGAGCATCAAAGTTTCCAGTGCGTTTTAAAACTGCTGTCAAGTCACCCCAAGTCTGTTTGACCCGGCTGTCTTTACTCTCTGTCAGGGTACACACTCTTACACTGCGCTGCAGCCTGGGGCCGCCTGGAAACTTTGAAGGCCCTGGTGGAACTGGATGTTGATATAGAGGCTTTGAACTTCCGGGGAGAGAAAGCTCGAGACGTTGCTGCTCGCTATTCTCAGGCCGAATGTGTTCATTTTCTGGACCGGGCAGGTAAGGAGCACAGATGGTATGAAGATGATTGAGGCCATGGAGTGCTATGAATGATATTTCCACCTTCCAGCTAGGTGATGTGCTTTCTGTTGTCAATAGTGTATAAAGACTGCCTTCATTTCTTTCTTCTTTTACTTTACTATTGACCGCAAAGCATTGCTCTTAACTCTCTGCCTCTGCCTCTGCCTCTGCCTCTGCCTCTGCCTCTGCCTCTGCCTCTGCCTCTGCCTCTGCCTCTGCCTCTGCCTCTTTCTCTCTCTCTCTCTCTCTCTCTCTCTCTCTCTCTCTCTGTGTGTGTGTGGTGTGTGTGTGTGTGTGTGTGTGTGTGTGTGTGTGTGTTTGTATCTTGTTGATTTACCAATTTCTGACAATTTAAGCAACAAACTTTCCATGGGACTCTACATACAATATATGTTCAAGGTTGTTTTTTGAAAGACCCAAACAAAGTACACTATTCCACATATATATATATATATATAAATACCAGCATATTTCAGTAATATATTTGACCCCCAGAAAGGAAATTTGCTGCTGAAAATTAAAAATATTTTCCTAGGAAAAGTTAACCTATGGTATCAGTAACCCAAATCATAATTACCCCATAGCATGGCAGGACTTCTGAGACCTGTCATTTTCCTCTCAATTTGGCTGCTGGTTACATGGATATTTTACTTATGAAAGTTCATTTGAGATGTACCTTCAAAGTTTCAATGTCTTTTATAAATATTCTATCTCAACAGAATCCAAATTATATTTTGTGCTGCCTTGAATTTTGTTTACATTTTGTTCTCATTCCTCAGGTCTGTATTATATAGCCTGAAGAGACTTTAGGAATATGTAACTGTGTGACTTGCTGTGTGCTTATAGAATTTAAAATGAAACCATTTTATATGGCTGTCTGCATTGCCATGCTCAGCAGGTTCTTATGGAGTGCCCACTACTAAGCATGCTAATACTGCTGTAGGCATGGCATACAGCAATGGTTGTTTCTTCCCTGTGGGGTTTCTTTTTAGGTGAAGCAATCATCTAGAAATCAGTTGGCAGGGGGTTGGGGATTTAGCTCAGTGGTAGAGCGTTTGCCTAGCAAGCGCAAGGCCCTGGGTTCGGTCCCCAGCTCCAAAGGAAAAAAAAAAAAAAAGAAATCAGTTGGCAATTATCTAACAGTATCAGAAAGATGTGAGTATTAAGAGAAAGAGGGAAGGTAATAATTAGCAGGAAAGGCAGTTCATGCCCTGGGGTAGTTAGAGAACCTGAAGAAAGCTTATTGGGGTTCAACTGGGCCTTACAAAATGAACAGGATTTGAATACACAGTGGTAGAGCAAAGAGCATAAGCAAAACATTAAATCTGAGAATGAAAGGAACATGCTAGGGGACAGGGACAAGACCCTCTTACTGGAGCCCTTGCCATAGCTTCCACAAGGAAGGGATAAGCAGGTTCTCTGGAGGATGTCTGTGTTTGAATACTACATAAGCATGAGCAGGGTACACGTCTTTGTACCCTGGTTTCCTTTCTGATAAGCGGGGCTAATAATAGCTCCTTCCTCTTGAGACTTGTGAGGGCTAAATGATACAGTGCAAAGCACATAGCAACTACCTGTCATGTGGTCAGGCTGGAAAAAAAATGCTGTTGCTATAATTACCACCAGATTATACCCTGAAGTGCCAGTTAAGGTGTTTTCAGTTTATTCTGGGAGCCACATTTGTAAGTGTGGATTCTTTTTCAGTCGAATGGAAACCCAGACTTGTGTGAAAAATTTTCAGTAATGATTGGGGGAAAAAAAAAAAAAAAAAAAAAAGCAAGCCCCCAAAGAAACCTTTGTCTCCTCAGATAGTCCTTGCAATAGATTTCTTTCGTACTCTCCGCCAAGCTACATTTGCATGTGCTTAAGGTTAGTGATATTCTTTTGCTCCTCTCCTCCTTTACTCTTCTTCCTCCTTAATTTACGTTGTTGCTTAACTTTCTTAACAGAAGAATGGTGAGACACCTGCTTCAGGAACTTGGTCATCATTGACGTGGTGGCCAGCAGTCTGCAGAGTATTTGTTCAATGTCATAGATGGAGGGGCTCAGGTCTCGGTCGTTAGCATGCTTCTCTAAAGAGGCTTGCTTTTTCAGCTGCAAAAGCAAAGCAAACCACTGAACCCACATTCTGGATAAGCAAATTTAAACAGCACTAAGATGTATGCATCACATATTTATGCAAAAAGAGAAGGTTACTATAGAAGGCCCAAGCACAGAAGAGAAGCTCTTCCTTATGTACAACACAAGACTAGACTGACTCCCTGTCATCCTGGGCAAACATTGGTCAACATTTTCTGAGGTTAGAGAACATTTTGCCAGGAGAAGTTAGGGTGTCAACAACATGTTTTCCTGCAGGACATGGAGAAATTGAATCAGTATGGACAGATGACGTCCTCCCTGCCGGCTAGCTCTCACAGTATTAGACAGTGCCTCCCCTGGTCCTACTGAACTGTGAACTCGGTGAACTGTAGGAATGACTAGCATGGTAAAATGTGTCCATGGGTTCAACCATGGCACGAATATCATCACAAGGGCAACCAACTGCCTTCTGATTGGATTTAAGACCTGTTCCACAAGAGGAACACATGCTTGTTACTGCAGATCTGGCCAAGAACTCTTGGTTGGGGAGCTCACACGTCTCATTGGTAAACTTTTACTAATGTTATTTTGCTAAATGGGCATAATGTCAAACTGCCCTCTAAATTTGTCTCTCTGTACTAAGATTAGTTCAACTCTCTGACCTCATCAGAGAAGTCTCTGTGCAGGTGATGGTGGTTCATGCAGAAACTTGCAACTAGTCAAAGTGCAGAGACTCTGGGCATGCCCAGACGTAAATGAGACATCTATATCATTGCCACTTCCCCTCAGGCATCATGGAAGGCGGGGCAGGGAGTCTGAAGAGCCAAATGTCAGAGGGGACTAGAGCAAAAAAACCAGTATCTTCTGATCAGGACAGAAATTCTGCACTCGTGAACTTAACAGCACTTGTGATTGCCTGTACATGATCTGTACAAGGTCAAGTCAGTTTCATGCCAGAATGGAGTGGGAAGGGGTCATAAACCCTTACCCCTAAATGAATAGTTTTGCACTTGACAACTTCGGGGAAAGGGAGAGTTAATTTTCTTTAAGTGTGTGGTTCCTGGCAGGTTAACCTGAATAAATAAAGCTCGGCAGTACTTGGAGCATAAAATGAGCCCTTAAGACTGTGGTTAGGGATTGGGGATATAGCTCAGTGAGTTGTAGAAAACTTGCCTAGTAGGTAGGAGGCCCTGGATTTGATTCCCAGGACCAAATAAACCAGAAAAAACATTTCCCTTATTAAGCAGCATCACTGTATAATAAGTACATATTTTAAAAACAAGAAATCATTTATATAGCTAGGTCATGCTGATGGGCAAGGAAGTGTGTGTACTTATGTGGTTAGCAGAATTCTTAATTGTCTCAAATTATAGCACCGTCTATTGGCAAAATTGGGAATTAAGTGACCTGTTTCCCACTAAGTCCTAACATTTAAAATCAGTTTACAGTTTTCTTGGGAAGCTCATGCTAACCTCTGTAGTGATCTTTCATAGGCTCACAGATTCTCCAAGAGACCCCTTGTTTCAGATCATTTTATGGGAAGGCTAAGAGCACACGACTTCCCTCACTCCTATAGTCCTATCTACCACATCTTACTGTTTTGTTGTGTTTCGTAACTTGAAGTAGAGGTTGGAGGAGACGGTTTTTTTTTTTTTTTTTTTTTTTTTCTTTTTTTGGAGCTGGGGACCAAACCCAGGGCCTTTTGCGCTACTAAAGGCAAGCTCTCTACCACTGAGCTAAATCCCCAACGAGGAGACGGTTTTAAGACCTTCTGATTAAACATTCATCTGTGGAACTCTTAACCATGGGCATGTCGCTGCTAGCTGATGGTGGTGGGGTGAGTGGGGAGCAGGGAAGGCGGAGGAGATGGACAACTTCAAAGGTCTGGATAACCTTGAGCTGTGTGCTCTTTGAGATTCTATAAATCCTCCTATTTGCATCACAAATTCACCTTTTTTTGGTGTCTTGTCCATTTCATCCATAGGTAATGCACAGATAGAACAAACAGGATTAAGAAGAGAGCTTGTACTAAGATATAAGTGAGGTGTAAGGAACTCTGTAATAGGTCCATGTTAGCAAAGTTGCAGCAGAGTTTGTCCAGAGGGAAAGGCAGGCAGCGGGATGGGGGAACCTTAACTTTCAGGTAGTGCACTTCCTCTGGAAAAATCTCCCATCCGACCTTTGTCCAAGTTGTTCCGTCACAAATGCAGGAACTCTCTCTGACGAAGCAGAAGAACAGAAGGGGAGAAAGCATAGATAGTCTTTGATTAGACATCTTTTTTTTTTTTTTTTTTTGTCTTAACTGAGAAGAAAATCTTGAGGTAAAAAATTGGTCAGACAGAGCAAAAGATGCCTCAAGCACTAAGGTGGTGCTCCCGTCAAAGCCTTTCAGATAGTCCTGTTAGTCAGCCCCACACGCAGCAAAGTACACAGTGCCCGCCATTGTTACATCGTCAGCCATAGTGACTCAGGGGCATGTTCAGTGACATCACTAAAAATGCACTGGGATGAAAAGGTGTACCCGGCTAATCACCCTAGGATTCTTGAAATGAGCTATTTGCTGTTTTGCGGGGGAGTGTTTTGCAGTATGCTGTCAAAAAAAAAATAAAAATGAAACCCCATGAAAAAAACAAAAAACAAAAAACAAAATGAAACAAGCCCTCAAAGGTAGTGGCGTCTCGCAGTGGGGCAGGAGAAGATTGGCTGTTTTGAACTCTGCCGTCATGTGAAAAGGAGCCTCAGGCAGAGAACTTGGATACTTGGGTAACATTTCCAAGCCAAGTGTTGAAGGCCTAGCTGGTCTTTTTCTTGCTGTCTGTAGTGAAATGGGAAAGGAAAGGGATACATTGAGGGGAAAGTGCTTTATCACGTCTAATGTGATTTGGGACTGATTTCTCTCAGCAAAGTGTACTTTTTAAACACATCTTGGAGGTGTGTGTGAGTGTGTGTGTGTGTGTGTGTGTGTGTGTGTGTGTGTGAGTGTGTGAGCCCGCGCACACATATGTGTTTGAAAGCTCAAGAAAAGAAAAGCAATCGACAATCTGCCCACTGGGAATATTTCTCTGTTGTTACTCTTTTCTCCAGAGGGAACATTTTGGCAGATGTGGTTCACGGGACCTGGTGTCATGTTTTGTATTTCTTTGGTTCTTCAAAAGTCCTATCATAATTCTAGGAACACACTGGGTGTGCTGAAGCGATGTCCCCGAGTGTTGGGAAACCTTGCTATTTAAGGTCACAGTCTACCATATCCAGACAGTGTCTCTGAGCTCAGCACAAAATGGAGGACTCCCTTTACCAGCAGGCTTTCCTCTTCTCGGCCTGACCTTATCTGGGGAGTCTGACCCCAACATCCTCCACCTGGGGAAGGCCACATAGTCCTAGGCAAACCTACAGGTTCAACTTCCTCTTTTCCCATTCAGAGTCTGCTCAGCAAGTCCCTGGGCCTCCAGGAATGCCTCTTCATGCAAATGAGGCATTCCCAGTATGTTAAGCCCCAGCCAATGAGTTACGTTCACCCTAAAACTCCTTCCCACTCTCCAAGGTTTGTACTTAGCCCTTGTCCACCCTGAATAATGTGTATGTGCACAAGCCGTTTCACCGAAGACTGTCGAAGGGAGCTGTTTAAACTGAGTGATGTTTAAGAGAGAAGTAACACTACAATCCTTGGAGAAGGCTCCCCTCCCCAACCTCCCACACTCTCAGTTGGATTGGGATCCTGCAGACAGGCGCCCCTCCCCCCACTCCAGGCCAGTGTGGAGTGGTGCCTGGATACCTGAGGGAGGAATCGGAACTCGGAACTACACCTGAGTGCTGTTTTTCTGAGTTCCTCCAACACTGACAGTGAACCTTCTACACAAGTCTCCTCGAGTTTTGGCTGTGGGATGGGCAAGCAGGTTGACTTACCCTCTGTTGTTGGCCTTATTTCTTGTTTTTTTTTGTCCTGTCTTTTCAGATGCAAGGCTGATTCTGAAAAAATTTATTACAAAATCCTCTCTCATCGTTACTGACCCAGAAAAGACACCAGGGAAACTCTTCAAGGAAGATAAGGTACTGTGTTGTGATTATTTCCTGTCCTGATGTTTTAGAGGTAGATGGTTCTCCTTTCTCCGTCCTCTCCTTCCCCTCCCTTCTTGAGTAAGCTTCTGATAAGAGATGAAATGATAAAGTAAATAAATGATGTCCATGTTCAAAATATCACACCTGACCACATAGATGAAAGTCAGAAATGTTGTGCTGAGTGAAAATTTGGAAAAACAAAGCCCAAGCCTGCAAAGATTTTTATAAAGCCAGCTCTCCTAAAGCATATCGTTAGATACCTGTTTTAGTAGTAAAACTGCAAAGAGAAAAGCTTTCTGTTCTGTTGGAGTACTATGCTCTTCTGATACTCAATTCTATAGTTTGCTTCACACCTTAAAACACACATGATACATGTTAGTATGTATGCACTTGTATATACTATATAAATATGCACACTATACTCTAGTATACGTGTGTATATTACATGTACAAATCTTCCATAATGAAAAGTAAAAAAAAATGTTAAAAAAATTTGTAAAGTTAAAAAAAATTGATTGGATATACATTGAAATTGTGCCCATTAAGCTGGGCATAGTGGCGTACATCTGTGTTCCAGCATTTGGAAAGCGCAGGCAGGAGGATTACCTTTAGTTCTAGGCAAGTCTGGTCACACTCTGAGAACCAGGCCAGCCAGGGCGGTGTAATATGACCCTGTGTTTAAAAACTAAATATGTTCCGGGTATTAGATATGTGCGTTGACTTTGAATTGTTTTCTGTGTGCCATGTGGAATCCCTGCGAATTTATTTGATATTATTTGATGAAATACAGTTAGCTGCTCCTTAAAGGGTACCAGCAAAGCTCACTAAGGCACACATTGAATTGGTACCTATAAACAACTTTACAAAATTTCTTGTGAAAGAAAACACAACACGTTCAATTAGAGCAGGTACTAGGGCTGTTGACCTGCAATTTACAGGTTCTTCCCATGAAAGAATGGTGCTTTGTTAACTGATACTAGAAAAACCTTCAAATATCAATAAAAAATGTCATAGGCACACGCCATTAATTAGAAGACAAAGAAACATCTAGAACAAACTTAACACTCCTTTCACTTTTGGTCTTATTACCCCTGGAATTCTAATAACAGTTTTGAGATTTCATTTTCCCCCTTTAGTTACAGATACAGGTTTGTCAGGAGATATTTCTACTATAAAAGTGGGATCCTACTGTACTGGTTACTATTATTATTAACTTGCTTTTTCCCTCCCCTGGTATTTTATGGACATGTCTGAGTCTTTTTTTCTCATACATCTGTGTCTACGGCTTACTCTTCAGCACTACGGAAAGAACAATCAGCAGGTTGTTAATCTGTGCTCATTATTATCAACCTTACCAAACAGCTTTTTCTTTTCTACTTGAAAAAGTTTTTGGTTGACACATTCTGTCTGTATGTATAAGGCACATGTGAGAACTATCTTTTTGATTTTTAAAGATTTATTTATTATATATAAGTACACTTTAGCTGTCTTCGGACACACCAGAAGAGGGCATCAGATCCCATTACAGATGGTTGTGAACCACCGTATGGTTGCTAGGGTTTGAACTCAGGAGAACTATCTTTAAACAGACATCAGGAATGTGCTGCCAGTGTGTGATCAGATGGGAATTTTTTTTTTTGAACTTTCTCCTTTAGACACCATTTAGAGGAAGTAAATAACTTAGTGAGTCTCCTGTAGCTCATACAATCCACCATTTTTCTAAAGTTTTACTTGTTTTGATTCTGTGCATGAGTGTTTGTCAGCACGCATGCATGTGTGTACCATGTGTGTGCAGTACCTGTGGATGCCAGAAAAGGGCACAGGATCTCCTGGCGCTGAAGTTACAGATGGTTGGAACTGCCATGTGTATGCTAGGAACCGAACCCAGGTCCTCTGCTAGAACTACACGTGCTCTTAACTGCTGAGCCGTCTCCCCAGACCTATTCTCTCCCTATTCTTTTTCAACTTTTGCAAACACTTCTCTCATCAGGGGGGCTCAATAAAAGCAGAGAATCAGGGAGAAAAAATCGACTGGTTTAAGGCTTCTCAAGTCTCAGTGGTGAGTTGTGTGACCTCTCCTTCTACCACTGTTAGATGGTTCAGAAGCCAGAAGCCATTTGCTATTTCAAATTTACTTATCTAAAATGAGGTATAATTTCAAATTTAGTTCTTCAGTCACATTAGCCAGATTCCAGGTACTCAAGAGCTAAATACACCTAAGGGTACTGGATTGGGTGAGTTTCTGCCAGATAGCACGTAGCCTTAGAAACACTCCAGTTTGTAAAAACAATGTGACATTTGCTTATTTTGTATGCGTGTGTGTGACTGTGCATGTATGTGCACGCATGTGCACATGTGTGGATGTCTTGGCATTCACGTATGTTGAGGTCAGAGGACAGCTTGGCTGGATCTCTTCTCCCTTACACTGTGTGGACTCTGTGTATCAAACTCAGGTTGTCATCTTTGATGAAAGCATTTTCAGCCACTAAGCTCTCCTTCTGACCCTAGAGATTCTATAGCCTTATTTTTCAATCAATGAGTGGAAGTAAATTCACAGTTTCTGTCCCCAGAATGCCATCCTCAACGCATGCCGCATGAAAAACGAGTGGTTGGAAAGCCACCCGGAGGCTTCCATCAGTGAGCTTTTTGAGCAGAAACAACAACTGGAAGACATTGTTTCCCCAATCGTAGCAAAAATGTCTACACCACGTAAGTTCTATGTCTGAATGTCAGGAAGTAGAATTGTTATGCTCAGTGTTGTTGTTGTTTTCTGATACACTATGGTGTTTACTATCTTCACCTCCCTAATCATAACTGAATTCCTGTCATAAGACATGCCTGATCCTGGTCTTGACATTACATTTTCAGTTGCAAAAGTATATGTTTGTAACCTATTTTTTTTAAAGATCTGTTTATTTTATTTTATGAGCGTTTTTCCTGCATGCATGTGTGTTCACTGTCATGCATACCTGACACCTGTGTCAGATTCCTCAGAACTGGAATTACGGATGGTTGGGAGGCATCGTGTGTTGCCGGGAACCGATCCCAGGGCCCGTGTAAGCACATCCAGTCCTCTTAGCTGCCGATCTCCCTATGCACGCCGTTGAGGTTTTTCTGATACCGAGTTTTGCGAACGTGGCTCTCGTTGCCTGTGTCCTCTGAATACCTGCATTGCACGTACCACCTGGCTTTCATGCCATTGATTTTTGATCAGGGATTGTCACCCAGGAAAGGACGTTCTTCTGGGAGACAGGATGGCAGAGTCAGGGAAGGGTTTTCAGTATTATCCTTCTGGTTTTGGTTGGGGAAAACAACTGTGGAAATAATATCCTGAGGTCAGAAATGCACACATCAGAATGTCAGGGGCAGGTATACCTAAGATTTAAAAATGGCAGCCTTATCTGTTTCATACTGTTTTCATGAAATTCAACCCCTTAAAGGCTCCAACCAGTGTGTTTCAGCATATCACCAAGTTATGAAATCATCATCATTTCTAATTTTAGGTCACTTTGCTCCCTCACAAAGACACCCTACACTTATCAACAGGCACTTTCTGCCCCCTCTCCCAAGCCCTGGCAGTCATTACTTTACTTTCTATCCTCATGGGTTGGTTGGCTTGTTTGTTTGAGTCAGAGTCTTGCTATGTAGTCCTGCATGCACTGGGACTTGTTATGTAGACCAGGCTAGCCTCGAATTTGCTGTAATCCTCCTGCCTCAGCCTGTCGAGTGCCAGGATTACAGATGTGAGCTCTCATGCCCGGCTTGGACCTGGCTGCTCTAAACTCTTCACAGATAGGATCACAACGTACACATTGCCCTTTGCGATTGGGTTCTATCCCTTGGCACAATGCTCATCTCGTTCTTTTTAACGTATTGACACTTAATAAAGATGAATAACCTTCCATGGTATGGATACAAATTTAATCCATTCATCGACCAGAGTACACGTTTGTTTTCACTCTTGAGCCAGCATACACAGTGCTCCTATGAGCTGTTGTGTATATTGCCGTATGCTTCCTCTTTTCTTTGGGATGTCAACGGGAGAGGAACTGCTTCGTAGTATGTAACTCTCTGTCAAGCCTTCTGGGAAACTGCTAAAGGTGTTTTCTGTTCCCATTCTCATCAGTGGCATCTGAAGATATCAATTTCTTCATGACTTTATTGATGTTTATTGCATCTTAGACACACTCAGTGGATGTGGTGACATCATGCTCTGATTTGAATTTCCTTGATCCCTATAATTATAAGTATCTTTTCTGTGTTTATGGGTCATTTGTCTAATTACTCTGGAGAGCTTCTCATTTTGACTATTTCAAATTTTAAATTTGAAGGGTCTTTTGCATAGCTCGTTACAGAAGTTCTTTATATGTTTTGGATACAAGTCTACTATGAGAAATATGACACTGAGCTGGACATGGTGATAAGTGCCTGCAGTCTCAGCACGGGGAAGGCCGAGTCAGGAGGATCATGAGTTTGAGGTTACGTTGGACTTTTCATGATCCATTGATGACAACAGGCTTCATTTCTATGTTCCCTGAGAGTTGAGGGAAGGATGGGTTTGAAAGAGAGAAGAGCTGGGGCCAGGAATACAAAGAAGGGATTCATCTTGTTAGGCTCCCGTATAAATCAGTCATTGGAGAGATAATGTTTTAAATGCCCAAAGAGACTCCGTGGAAGTTTCCAGACTTCTCCAGAGACCTACTTCAATAGGACAGAATAATCAAGATAAAAGGGACAAGTTGTCTAACTGCCCTTATCTGCTAGGGTATTCCTCGAGCAAGCAAAGGGCTCTAACTGGAATTATCCCCACCCTACAGAAGAAGGAGCTCATCCAAACTGCAGCTAAAGAGAAGAGGGAAGTGGGTGGCACTTGTCTGTGTTATGGCTCAGTTAATGAGAGCCAACCATACTCTGTCCACATAGAGTAATGTGTGTGGTCCTGGGAGGTAATAGAACCCACAATTTTGCAGGCATCTTTCCAGTCCTTTTTTGGTTATTAATCAATGTTCCTGAGGTGGCACTGTCTGGCTATGAGTCTGCCTTCATTTCCTTGACTTTGTCTTTGGTCAGTGTCATTGCTGACGTGGAGCTACATTGCCTAACGGGAGGTTACCAAGATGTAGCCCATGTTTTTCCTGAGTTTTATAGCTTTGGCTTGCATTTCATCCTGTGATAAGAGTTACTTATTTTGTACTTGGTGTGGCGTGTGTTATTTATTACCTAAGCTTTTTATGTTTTTCAAGAGGGGTCATGTGTTTTAAGAGGTTGAGACAATCAGGATAATATAGGTAGTATGGGAGGCCAGCCCTTGTCCTCTTTGTAACTAATGTCTGTTGATTAGATAGGTGGCAAGCAGCCCCCTAGGTACCTTGTGAGCGGCAGTCTTTAGAGTACCCCACCTTAAACAACTCCTCATGCAGATTGTAAGTAAAGCCTGGAAAAGGTAAACTAAGTTTAGAGAGGCTCAGAGGAAAAACGAGAGAGCATGAGGCAGGAGGAATTGCCACCATGAAACCAGGGTAGATCTTGATAGTTTCAGATTGAAAGCACAGGCTCCCGATGGACGGTCCAAATGAGGGACAGAGGAAGTGGAAGGCTCCTGTTTTGCTGACTGGTTGTCCTGTCAAGGCAGGGTAGGAAACAGGGCTGTAGTCAGTTTGTGACCATTTTATTAAAACTACTGAAAGAGTGTCCAACAGCTTTAAGCTTTATTTTATGGGCAGTGGGACATCATTACAGAGCTTTTAGGTCTAGAGAGAGCTCAGTCAGGAAAATGCTTGCCTCACAAACATGAGGATCTGAGTTTGATCCCTAGAAGCCACAAATATAGATGAACGAGATGCCATATGCTTGCAATTTCATTGTTGTGGTGGGGACAGGCAGATCTCTGGGGCTAACCGGCAGGCCAGCCTTGCTATATCAGCAAGTCACAGACCAATGAGAGACACTGTCTCAGAAAATACTGCGGCATGTCCTGAAGCAGGACACTTGAGACTCTCCTCTAACTTCCAAAGGCATGTGGATTCATGTGCTTAGCACACTCGAGTTCACCTGTACACCCCCCCAACACACACATACACACATACATACACACATACATACACACATACACACATACACACATACACACATACACACACACACACACACACACACACACACACACACACACACACACACAAGGTGTTTGGTGTTGTGTGTCTATAATCCCAGAACTTGAAAGGCTGGAGCAAGAGGACCATGAGTTTGAGGCTAGCCTGGGCTGCATAGCAAGACCCTGTCTCAAACACACAAAGAAACAAACCTTTCAGGCAGTAGAGAAGTGGGAGAATAATCTGTCTTTCTTCATGAAAATGGTTTGGAGGGAGAGGAACGTAATCAACGTCAAGTCCTACAGTCCAGAAGCAACATGATTATACTAATTACTGGTTAGAGGATCAGCATCCTCTCGGCAGTGGTCCAACAAGTACCAGGAATAGCAAGCATGTGGGAAGTGTGTCCTCTCTGCTTTGCACACTACAGGAAAGGCAGAGGCTACTGGAACCTACGTACCCCAGTGTCAGGGTTTAATTAATTAGCTGATTCAGGCTAGGATGTTCTGGTGTATTCTATGCCTGTTGCTTGAAAAACTATGTCATGTTTCATATCTCAAACTAATGAAATGTCATTTAAGAATCTGCTTCTTTCAGGTCAAGTGAAAAGCGCCAGATCCGTAATTTAAGCCATGGTCAGCAGAGACGTCATGGATGTGCCTTCTACAGATGCCACATGGTGTAGGAGGCTACATTACGTTTCTATGTTACATAAGAACAAACCTGTTCCTGCCAAATTCAAGAAATAGATCCGGGGTTTTGCAGAAATGTCTGGGTACAAATGCAGTCACCTGGCTTTGTGTTAGACTGGTCAGAATACTCACGACTGGCTCAGGGGCTGGGCCTCAGCTCCCCCAAGCACTGCTCCTCCTGAGTCCTCCAAGCACCGCTCCTCCTGAGTCCTCCAAGCACCGCTCCTCCTGAGTCCTCCAAGCACCGCTCCTCCTGAGTCCTCCAAGCACAGCGCTTTTGAGAGTTTCCGTGTTCCTTCAGAAGTTAATAGTTTTCTGTGTAACTGAAGCAATAAATTTCTACTTGACTAGGGAATTCCATTTTTAAAAGATGCATTAAGCCATTTGTAAAAGAAAAGCACTGTTTCCTCTCTTTCAAAAAGCAAATACTAAGAATTGTTTGGGGTTTTAGCCGTCTGAATTAAAGTTCACCTGGAAAGGTGGGATATAGTTTCTGAGAAAAGCTCACAAATCTGTCTGTCTCTTTTCCCCTCTCGGGGTTTGGTAATGTACTGTAATAGACACCAGTCTCTTTTACATTGCCTGTGTTTTAAAGTCATGGTTACGGAAAGGGTCTTCAGAAAGTACTTTGCTAGTCAAGTCATGTCAGGACCCTGAACTTCCTAATACTTTGTGACTTTCTGGGGAAGCTTTTATAAAAAATAATATATATATTTAAAAAGGGAGAGAATCTTTTTATCACTTTCTCCTCTTTGTCTTGCTATGCAAACTATTTTTCACTTTAGAGGATAAAAAAATCAAGGGAGCCATTCAGTTATACTCGTCAGGCGATGTTCTCTTGGTTACAGTATTGAGGCCATCTTATTTTAAATGTTTCCCCAAATTGCCATGTTTTCTTTCTACGAGCAATTACCATTTGGCTTCCTTCAGCAGAAACACGAACACTAGGCCGTCTCTGTGACACCGGAGTGTTCACCGCTTACGGGAGGCAGAGACCTGTGCGGCCCTTTTAGGATGGTATCTTTCAAGATACTTGGTGCACATCAGCACTGAGATCATAAGAAAGAGCCTTGGTGTCATATGTGTCTGTAGGGTTGGGGGTTGTTCTCATTTTTATTCTGTCACATTCTCTGAGCCTTGATCATGAATACAATGATGTTTTCTAGGCCTTTGCTCCTTATAAGTAGGAAGGGAGTCTGAAAACTCATTTTTATTCCCAGGTAAGACAGAGCATTCTTAACAACCTATTAGAATAACTTCTCTCTCCCTCTTTACCTCACAATCTTTGTCCTCAGCCATTTTATAGTCTTTGATACACTTGCTAACACAGTATTTGTACAGTTCCTTGAATTGGCACCTTTATACCAACTTTCTTAAAATCTCCTTTTCTAACTCCCCACCAGCTTCTCTTCTTGACCCTCATTGTCAGAACCTCTCAGGATTCAATTCTGGTTCTTGGCAGGACACTGGTTCTTCCTCATCCCATGACCACCCCTCATTCTGTGTCCTGTGTAACGAAGCCTCATTCTGTGTCCTGTGCAATGAAGCCTCATTCGTATCTGTAACGAAGCCTCCTTCTGTGTCTGTAACAAAGCCTCATTCTGTGTCTGTGCAGAGAAGTCTCATTCTGTGTCCTGTGCAATGAAGTCCCATTCTGTGTCTGTAACGAAGCCTCCTTCTGTGTCCTGTGTAATTAATTGCATGCTTCTCTCTCCATGTGAATGAATATGGATCTTTATGAAAGGACCTTTTGTTGTGGCCTTCCTCATCCCTAAAGACATTGTAAAATAGTAAGTTGGTAGATAAAAGTTGAATTGACTCACTTAGTATTACCTTACTCCCAGTACCTAGCACTGCTTAGTACTTCCTAGTACTCTTAGAACTCATCCCCTCTTCATTCATTCATAGAGCTTGATTGCCATTATAGAAATGCTACCAACCTTAGCTTATGCCCTGCTTATGTCAGTGTGCCACTGGAATACCTACTCCTTCAACAGACAAGCCATACACACAGCAAACACTGTGGCTCTTTGTCTGCCCTCTCCCCAACTGTGTATTCCTTAAACTTTGGTCTTGAATGTCATGGACGTGGTGATTCCCCTGGGATTCATGGATCTTATTTCAGAGACTCCTTTTATGCGGGGTCGTATATCTGTGTATGTGTACCTTCTGTTTTGTGAGAGGCGATGTCAATTATTACCTATTGCACTGACTTGTAGGTAGATCAATAGGAGATTTAGATGCTCTTATGCTGTGAGTTTGATGTTATTTCATTAGCTGCATGGTGTTTTCTGACCTTGCATTGATTAGTTGCTTTTTAAAAGTATGAGCCAACAGTTCAGGAATGCCTCCACAGTATTCAAAAGGGAAGCAATTTAATGTTATGATCAGTTCTAGGTGGTAGTTCTTTAGATTTTGTGTTTCATTGGTCATAAAAATGTAAAACAATGTAAAGGTACGATATTAATATAACTATTAAAATAACAACTGCTGCCTGTTATCACTGTCATGTAACAAAAGATGTTTTAACTCCAAAAAGTAGGGGGCTATGTGGTGACAGTATGAACTGAATAAACTAAACGTTGTTATAGAACTTTATGTTAGATGTACTCTTCTCATTTTGCCTCGTATGATAGAACTTTTATCATACACCAGAACTGACCTAGTGTCTAACTTTCGACATCTACCACCGTAGATGTCAAACTGGCATTTGTTTTAACATTAAACCTTGTAAGAGGCTGGCAGTTACTCTGGTGTTCATCTAATATGCAGCAGACTGACATTTATTTTAACATTAAACATTGTAAAAGGTTGACATCTAGTGTTCATCTCATATGCAGTAGCTTATATTGTACAGGCGAGGTAGTAATCCCCCATTTCACACACTCCTCTTACCGTGTGGTCCTACCATTTCTAACATAGCAATGCCAGTTTCTGGTCTCTCTTGAATCCAGGGAGCCCATGACTGTAGTTCAAAATGGTCCTGTGTCATTTCCAGTGCTAGGTTATAAGAGGTTGGTTTGGCTTCTGCCACAGTCTCTTAAGATCCTGCCCTAGAAGCCAGTCTGTGGGGAGTCCAGCAAGGGAAGGAACTGTTGCTCAAGCCTGCAGCGCTGGCTGTGCTCTGCCCAGCTTAGCCACTGCTCTCAACCTGCCCAGATCATGAAGTCATCTTGGAAATGAAATCTCCAATCAAACCCCTGTTTGATGTTATGTGGAATGGGGACACACTTTCTCTGCCAAGTTCTACCAAAATCATGAGCTTCTGAGATAAATAAATGTTTTTGTTTTAAGCTACACAGTTTTGTATTTATTGGTTATACAAAAAATAGAACATACACATGTTAGAACTCAGAAATATGAAGTGGCACAACAGGGCCCAGAATATGTGGCTTTGTTCTAAAACTGGGTGGTGGGTTGAAGCTTCAAAGGTCTGGTGGGGAAACTCAAGTGATGGCTCCAGGCCTCAAGTAGAAACCCTCAGATCCTCTAAGGGGTTACTAGTGGGAGGAGTGAAGTGTCCCTGCAAGCTAGAGAGAAAGGCTCCTATTAGGAGGTCCCAGGAGGTTTTCCATGACGTTTAAGTAAAAAAAAAAACCCAATGATTCAGTGACTGTGTCCCAGCTCTGCCCCAGTGCCACCTAGCCTTTTCTGAGGTGTGAAAAGGAACACACCAACTTTCAAGTAAAATTGGAAAGAAACGTGGCAGCAGTTTGAAATGGAAGTGTCTCTCCATTTCCCAGTCTCTGTAGGTGACGAAAGTTATTAATCCAAAAAATGACTTCCGGGAAAAGATAAAATGTGGGACAGAACTACGGGGTATCTGTAAAGAAATCAGAAACACTTAAGATGGCACTCTTTTAAGAGGCACTGAGCCTTTGGCATTTTTCACGTGGCTGGGTAGATGGTTTTCTGCCTGTTCTAAAGTGATCATCACTGCTGCACTCTGACGGCAACAGAACTGCCACATCTCCGTTTCCCAGCAGCGGTACTTGTCAGCATGAGGAACTGTGATACATCTTTCAGAGTTAAGTGAGTTCGGGCTGAACTGGATAGAACCGGCATAAGACATCATATATAGTTTTTAATGTATGGGTTCTGTCTAGTGCATAATCTTTGACCCTTTCATGTGTTAACATCAGGCAAAGGAAATCAGTTAAAAAACAGTTGTGGGCGTAGGCAGAGTGTGGCCATTAAGCCGTGCGTGTTTCTTTGCAGCTCAATAACTCCTTTTGGATTGGAGGTGGGAATAATGAGCGCAGCCAATCAGAACAAGAGCAGTCCGGCAAGAAACCAATGGGAAGTCAGTATGGAAACAGCTTTTGCTTTGGTATCGGTTGGTGGTACGGACCCTGGCAAACAGCACAACTCCGCAGAACTGAGCCCTGTTCTTTGAAAGGTTGCATTTTGATTTCAACTCGGAGCCAGTTTAGACTGGGGAGGATCTTGGTTTTAAGGTCATTAACATGGGGATGAGGGTTTGGAGATCAGGACCGGAAGGACTGCTTGAGGATAGGGGCTAACTTGAAGATGTAGTGGCCACCTCCTCCTTTATATTAGAATCTTTGTGACTGGTAGCAAACAAGTATAAAACAGGGGACAAAGGATAAAGTCTGTCCCGAGGCTACTCCAGGACCCTTTAGGAAGTCTTAGGTTAAGACTAGCTATAAGGAAAAGCAAAATACTCAAGTCCTTCTCAGGACCTTCCCATACATTTATAGGCTATGTCTCACTCAGGACACCAATCCAGGGGGAGCATCAGGAACGAAACCCAGGCTTTTATTGCTAAGACAAGCCATGTGCCTGTTGTCAGGCTGCATGACCCCGGGGGAGAGGTACTTTTCCCTAATTCAATCAAAGGCGTCACACAATCAAACCTCAAATCTTTTCAAGTTAAAAAAAAAAAAGTGTTTATCCCTGTCCTCACTGCAAACCTTAACTGATCTGATCCACACTTTAACTGATAGGATGCAATTTACTTTGTTTCTCAGTCGCTGAGAGAGGGACAATCAATAAATTTTGAGGTCTGAGTAGTGAAGTGGAATCCCAGAGTGATTTGTACTGGTGGGAAACGAGGAGTGTGATGTTTGCCTTCCGATCCTTTCCTCTTAAAAGATTCCACTCCATCAAATGGGTATGATGCACCGGTCCTGTGCCGCAGACTGTTTACAACCTTAAGGAAAATCAAAATCTCAGTCTCAGCCTTTGAGAGACTCGCTGCTCCAGGCTCGCACATGAGCAGTGTCCTCACGATCCACTCCTTCCCGTGTGTAGGCAGCACCGCGTGGATAAGACACCAACACCAGTGTCCCTGTAAATATTCCTGGAGCATAAGGGAGAATGAGTGGTATTAACGTGCTCAGAGCTGAGTCTGCTACCCCCCTCAGGTGGGCGTGGATGAACGGGATCCGAGCAGGCCTCACGGTCTGTTGGTTTTTGTTTTTTGTTTTTTTCCCTTCCGTGTTACAACAGAATAGTCTGCCATAGTGCAAGTTAGTCCTGGAGAAGCAATGTCGAACAACAGTTTTTCTTTCTGGGTGGCAAGAAATGACAACAAGCCTGATCTACTGTGTGGGAGGCCGGCTGATTACTTTGTGGTCCAGAAGCATTTCACAATTCTTATATGTGCCACTATTGTTTTGGGAGGTAAGTGGCTATGTGAGACTCTCCTCTGTCCATTGAACCTTTTCTCATTGTAGAGGATCACAGCTATGCCAAAAGTGTATCCAATGGAACTTCAAGCTGTGAATGAAGGCCGTCCACCCAGCTTCATTTAGTTTTTAAAGAGTGTCCGTGTGTATCCATTGCTTTATTCTGTCCCACTGGCTGAGCCTGGGAAGGTGGCCGGTAGATCAAGAAGCGTGAGACTGTCTGCCATCATGGAGCTTCCTCCTGGGGGAGGGAGGCAAAAAAATATTCATGAGGCAATGTGCTACATGTAGAGATCATGTCAGGATTCTCTAGAAATGAGGAGGGAGACTCTGATACTGCCAAGATGGCCAGGCCTACCCTGATCAAATTATCTGGGAGAGGAGAAGCAGCTCGACAGACAGACAAAGATCACAGACAAACCACCCACAGTTTGCATAGTTGAAGTCATTAATCTTGTGTATTATGGCTTCTTTAGATTTTATCCTCTAATGCCAGTCAGAGGCAGGCAGATCTCTGAGTTTGAGACCAGATGGAGTGAGTTCCAGGACACCCGGGGTTATACAGAAAGACCCTGTCTCACAGAAAAAGATTCCATTATGTGTAGGAATGCTTTTGCCTGCATATATGTCTGTGTACCATGTGCGTGCAGTGCTCATGGTGCCAGGAGAGGGCATTGGAACCTCTAGAACTGTTTAGTTATGACTGCTTCTGAGCTGCCATGAATGTTAGTGCTGGGGACCGAACCTAGGTCCCTCTGGAAAATCAGAAAGTGTGCTTGACCACAGAGCCATTCCTCCAGCCCCCATGATGGCTTTTGATGGGATTTTTCTTTACTCCACCCACTTTGCCCGCCTGGAAAAAAAAATTAGAGAGGGCTTTGTAAATAAAGGTTTCCTGAACGTGGATTTCAAATTCAGCAGGTGTACTGAATAGTGTTCATAGAGATAAAGTAGCCCAGTCAAAAACACCCCTGTGATGAGAGTTTCTAGGTCTCTGATGCCGGCTGCTCCAAAATCTTCTGGACTTAGGGAGATTCCCAAGGACTGAATAATGAAACAAATACACGTAAAGAGAACTTTCACTTTTCTGTTCATCAGGGAGGGAAATTGCTGTGTCTGGGCCTTTTGATACACTCACTAATGACTTTGGTTCCTTTCAGTACCCACAATGGTCAGATGACCATGAGCTTTGATGGCTCTAGATACACCCTGAGGATGTAAAGAAAAATGGTCAGGAGCAAAGGGCATTGCAGAAATAATGTCAAAACCATCTCTTTACCCAGACTTGAGCCTAAGAAATATTCAATAATTCTTTACTGCTCTGGTTCAACCTCAGTCTGGGAGGTAGGAAGTACCAAATCTAGGCCGCCAGTGAGCCTTGCTTTCTGCCGTTGGTAAGATGCCTGTAGAATGATCCTGATATGTTCCAGGGTGAGCAAGTGGGAGGCTGGTGAAGCCTCCATATTTTCCATAGTCTCCTGTGAGGGATGCCAATTATGTGTACCTTCTACTTAACAAAATGCATTTGTGGGCCAGTGAGTTTCAGGAAGTAAAAACACCTGTCTTACAAGCCTGTCCACATGAATTCAATTCCCAGAACCCACATAAGGTATGTAGAGTCCTTGACTCTCTCACACACACACACACACACACACACACACACACACACACACACACACACACACACTCCCCAAATCCAAACACATTTGTAATAATTATTAACTCTTCACACACACTATGACTCAGAAAATGTTGAAAATTAAATAACTAGGCTGAATATCAATGACACTATTTTGAAAATATAAACATCTATCTCTTTCAGGAAGGTTTATTTTTAGTATACACACACATATGCAAAGGGTTACACTACAGGTTGACACAGGCATTAACGCAATGTATACCGACCGAGTAGGATAGTTATTATTTTGAAACTATAAGTTATATTTTTATTTTTTAGGGTTTTCAAGGATGGTTTTAAAGAATTCTGAAGTCTTTGTCATGATAATTCTCTCTTTGTCGGGATTTGTGACAGGGCGACTGGCTTACAATTTTATTGAGGTACTGTATATATAATAAGTTAGGTCAAACACCTCAAACAAGATCTACTCCTAATGTGCAAGTTTTTCTTTAGTACAGGGGATCAAACTCAGGACCACACACATGCCAGGCAGAAGCACTCTCTCAATTTTGTGCACCTCCAGCCCTATGAAGTTAAAAAAAATGTGAACAGATATTAAGATAATTTCATATGGTGCTGAGCATTTTTGTAAAGAAAGACACATAAGAAATACAATAAGAGGGCTGGAGAGGTGACTCAGAGGTTAAGAGCACTGACTGCTCTTACAGAGGTCCTGAGTTCAATTCTCAGCAACCACATGGTGGCTCATAACCACCTGTATGCCCTCTTCTGGTGTGTCTGAATATAGCTACAGTGTATTCATACATAAAAATAAAAAAATCTGAAAAGAAAAAGAAAAAGAAAAAGAAATACAATAAGAGAGTTGTAAGTTAGGAAAGCTTCAAATGAAGCTGTAATTTGGAAGTGAGGGCAATTCATGTGCACTGGCAGGTTCCTTGTCATTCTTCTCTGAGCCTTACCCTTTCCGTCTTGTTACTCCTTCCAAATTCCTCTTTCTTTCTTTTGTGGGTACACTGGCTTATTCCCTGATGTTCACTTTAAACATGTAGAGACTTGATACAGAAGGCAGCATCTCTTTTTTTTTTTCAAGATTTATTTTATGTGTATGGGGCGTTTTGCCTCCTGTAAGTGCATTGTGTGCCTTTCTAGTATCCATGAAAGCCAGAAGAGGGTGCCAGATCCCCTGGAGCTGGAGTTACAGACAGTATTAGCCTCTGTGTGGGTGCAGTGAACTTTACCTGGTCCTCAGTAAGAGCAGCAAGTGCTCTAACCACTAAACCATCTTTCTAGCCCCTGTAGCAGTTCTTTTCATGATAAAGCACATTCTCTCTTTTCTCTCAAGAGTAAATATGAAATATGCACCACACACAACCTAACCATGAGAAACTACTCCTTCATTGTTTCAGCTTATTACTGCCCAGTCTTAACAGCAGTACAATGTCCATCAACAATTTGTCTCTGTTCAATGTTTCAGGTTTTTAGGATGGGAGATAATACCTAAGGTCTATTTATCTAGGGCTGTGAAAGCCTATCAGTCTCCCCAAGTCTCACCACTCCCACTGGCTAGCATCATTTGAGTGTTTACTATGTTCCACACGCATTTTTTTTTCGGGGCTGGGGACCGAACCCAGGACCTTGTGCTTCCTAGGTAAGCGCTCTACTACTGAGCCAAATCCCCAACCCCTCCACACGCATTTTTAAGTGCTCTGTACTTATGAATTTACCAACTCAATAACCCTTGGGTGGAGCCATTCATTCTTGCCATTCATTCATTCATGGTTAGTACTCACTAACCACTTTATAGATGAGGAACCGAGGCACTGAGAAGTTAGATAATGCGGATGTTAAATTGGAATATTCTAGAAAACACTTTTAGAGGAGAATAATTGCAGCACTTGGACCACCACTGTGTTTTCTATTACTTTATGTGCACCATTCCCCATCCATGCCCTATACAGATTATACCACCATCTAAACAGCATGCTTCTCTACTGACGAACTGGGATTTTTCTTCAATTTAAGCAAATCTCTGCAAATCCACAAATATCTATGCAAGAGTATGTAATAGATATATTAAACTAAATATCTAATAACATAGTTAAAATACTTTTCTGTGGATTGGGTAGCATTATCTCAGGTGACACCAATGGTAAGGGATATAATTTCTGTAAATACCCATTATAGATTATAATATGTAATACTGTATATATATCATATATATGCAATGTTCATGTAAAATACCTTATCAGAGAAGACCAGTTTAAAAGGAGGAAAGAATGGGAAGGAAGGGGCTAGAGAGGCGGCTCAGTGGTTAGGACACTTGGTTCTCTTGCAGAGGGTCTACATTTGGTTCCCAGCAGCAACATGGTGACTCACAACCCTTTGTAACTCCAGTTCCAGGGGATCTGACACTTTAACCTGGCCTCCTGGGGTACTGAAGGCATGTAGCGAATATGCACAAATGCAGATGCAGCCAAACATAAGTTATTCTTCAAAAGGAGAAAAGATGTATTTGGGCTCATGGTTTCATACTTTTTCAGTCCTTGGTTGTTCAGCTCCATGGCTGTGATTTGTAGGGAGACGGAGCATCAACATCGTGACAGAGGATGGGGCAGAGCAAGGCTGCTCACCTCATGACAGAGAGAGCTAGAAAGAAACGCTCTAGGACAAGATATGCTCTAGAATGCCACCTCAATGTCCTTCCATTCAGTACCCATATCCTAAAAGCCCAATGACGAGATTTGCATTCTCATGATCCAAAACCCAGCAGCACCACCTGTTGGAACCAAGCCCTCAAACAAACCTTTTCAAGGCCTTGGAGATGCAGCGCGGTGCCGGTGCGGGTGTGGGTGCGGTGCCGGTGTGGGTTCGGGGCCCACGCTTCTAAACCACCAGAGTAACAGGCTAATATTTCCTTGCATTTGCTACTTTAGGTGCACCAAATTGTCTACCCTCTTCTAAAAACGCCAAGCTTTTCACTGTATTGTTATTTTTTACCTTTAATTGTATTCGTGGCTGCTTTGGACGTGGACTTTTATATAGTCAAGAACGTGTTTTGGCAGGTAAGCATTTTAAAACAGCTAACCGTCTCTGCTCTGTAGGGCTACTAATTTAGAAGAGTGGCAGGGTTGGGCAGGGTGGGATTAATGTTTGCTGAGGCACCACCAAGTTTAGGATCCGAGGAAATAACATCTCAGTTTTGCCCATGAGCCACTGAAGCAGAGTTCACAAGAGGATCCGGAAATACGTGGGTCTGGGTTCCGGTCTAATCCAATTTCATCTCGACTGTACAGGCCTTTCTTTTATTGCTAGAATTGTAGTTATTTATCTTTTCTCTTTTTCCTTAATTATACTTGTTGCATTTTATTTCTGTTTTCAGAGAACATTTCCCCCGTTTTGGTTTAACTCTGTTCTTTCTAGCACCTTGAATTAAAACGAGTTGAATTGTAGCATTTTAATGGTATTTTGTATATGCAGGGTGTAATTTTTTCCCCCTTTAACCTGACTTCATGTTTTGTCTTTTAGTGTTTCCATTATTACTAAATTCCAATTTTTAAAAAGCTTTTTGGGGGGCAGGGATACATTATTTTTTAGTTAACTTATATGTAGAACAGGCTGACCTTGAGTATACAAGGTTCTGTCTGTTGGGGTTAAAGGTGTGCACCACCAGGCCTGCAGGGTGCAGGTAGTGTTGCAGTAAATAGAGATGTGCAAGTGACCTGTGGTGTGTTGGTTTAGAGTCCTTTGGGTGCCCTGTAACCGCAAACCCCAAACAATGCCAGTTAAAGTAATAAAATAACGGCGAGAGACATGGCCCAGTCCGTAAGACACGGGCTGTTCCTCCAGAGGACCTGGATTTGGTTCCCAGCACACAAACGGCAGCTCACAATCATCTGTAACTTCAGTTCCAGGGGATCCGATGCCCATTTCTGGCCTCCATGGGGACGGGTTATACAAGTAGTCTAAATGCCACGGATATACATGCAGGTAGAACGCCAACACCGTGACATAAAAGAATAAAATGGTGATTATGGCCAAGATACATTGTGTATATGCATGAAATTCTCAAAGGATAAATTAAAAATATTATATAATTAAAAGTAATACTGTAAAAAGAGTCGATAGTCACAGATGTGGGTCTTGAACGTCAAAGCCGTCAAGTTCTCTTGGGATAATGTAACGCCGTGTGGTGAATTGCTTCACAGGTCTTGCTAACGGGACTGATCAGTTTTGGCACAGCGTTTGCTACTATTTCCTACGTGGTCCTGAAATTCCACGAGGACAAGTGGGATCTGCAGTGCTGTCTGCTCTTCAGCATCACGCTGTGTATCATAGACCCTCTGCACTCCGTCAACTCGCTGAAGATGATCGGTAGGCCAGGCTCCCGCTCCTCGCTTTGACGACAACCTGCCGGAAGTACTTCCTCCCGTGGTTTGTGGGCTCAGCCGAGCAGGGCTTCGTGCTTTATTTTCTCAGGGAGAATCAAATTCTGAGTAACCTGGTATTTAACCCTATCACTCAGAGCTCATGGGGAGGCAGGCATCCTAGTACTTTACATCCAGATTAAACACTGGAAAAACAATTACAACAAAAACTATAAATATACCTAGCCTTAGGAATGACAATAGCGATAATAGGGATGGTGATAATATCTCAACTGTATATTTTCAATTATTATTGTTTCAAGACCCTGAGGTGAAAAAAAGATTATCCAAGTCCAATTTTTTGATGATGATGGTGGTGGTGGTGGTGGTGGTGGTGATGATGATGATGATATTATCAGTTTGGGTTTTTTTTTCCCAATGGTTTATATTAAATGATCACATTTATTTTGTTCTTCAGACAGGGTTTCCCTAGGTAGCTTTGGCTTACCTGAAGCTCACTACATAGGCCAGGCTAGCCTTGACCTCAGAGATCTGTCCGCTTTTGCCTTCTGAATGTGGCCTAACAGTTGCTTTTGAAATACAGGGTTATGAAAACCTGTCTATCAATTTGTATTTGCATTGGGCTACATAGTGTATACTACCATAGGTCATAGCTTCTTAAGTTTGGGGTTCATGTGTCTAAGTAAGAGAAGACTAAGGCTAGTAGGCACATTACAAACTCATCAAGGCTCACGCTCTAGAGAAACAGGAGCTGGAGTTACCTTCTGAAAGAACTAAAAAACAAAAACAAAGACAAAACTGGACAGAGAACAAAATAAAAGAAAAAGAGAGTTACCAGTGAGACAGTGTACGTAGGTCAGTGGGTCTCGAGAGATGGGGAGAGGAGGGAGAGAGACAGAGAGACACAGAGAGAAACAGGCAGGCACACAGACAGTCAGTCAGTCAGACAGACAGACAGACAGACAGAATAGCTCTTTCTTTAGCTTCCCATCTGGAGAGAGAAAACTTAAGGCGGAGCTTGGAGGTTTCCTTAGAGTTGAGCAGCTCCAGGCCCTACAGAAAAGTCGCTGCAGAGAAGAAAGCTGCTTGAAGGAAGCAGGGTGAAGGTCTGCGTTTTGGATAGGACATCATTACTGCATGTGTGTGCAATGGCCAAGGCTAGAGGAAGAAAATACATGAAAGAGCAAAGAAGTAATTTCCTTCAGATTCTCTACGTTCTTCGTGGAAAGCAGCCTCAGTTCACGGTACATCAGATAGAACACGCAGAATATTACTGCCTCAGTGGGCTGCAGTGCTGTGGGCCAAGGAGCCAGGTCCTCCTGCAACCCTGACTGGGAGGCCAGGGAATGAAGAAAGGACAGGCACACACACACACGCACATATATGTGTACACACATATAATAAACCAGGATCAGGGGGTGTTTTCTCAGCACGGGGGAGGGGTTAGCTAGTTTGGTGGGTGGCTGCAGTTGCTAATCTTTGCACAAACTAATCAGTCATTCATAAACACCTAAACTTCGACTCCCGAGGAAAGCTTTGCCGTGTCTCTTGAACCTGGGCGATGTGGGTAAGCTTTGACATTGCCCTTGACATGACTGAGCCCACGTCACAGCACCCACACACTCACTCAGGACCTTAATCACCCAGGGCTTCCTCCACGTGCTACGCCAGACTCAGCCTTAGTTAGATGGCTGTTCTGGTGTTACACAATGAAGCTTAAAGCAGGACTCACCGGCTGGTTGTGGTGATGTACACTTTTCAATCCCAGCACTCCGGAGGCAGAAGGCAGATGGATCTCTGTGATTTCAAAGCTAGCCTATTTACATAGCAAGCTCCTGACCAGCCAGGGTTCTATAGTAAGACCCTAGCTCCAAGTAATTTAAGTGGGTTATGGACCATTCTTGTGATGTTTGGGTAATTATGTCCTTGTCCTTGACTTTATGAAGTTGAACTGAACTTTTTCTTTATTTTTTCTTTTCTTTCTTCTCTTTCCTTTCTCCATTCCTTCCTTCCTTCCTTCCTTCCTTCCTTCCTTCCTTCCTTCCTTCCTTTCTTTTTTTGAGCCAGGGTTTCTCTCTGTAGCTCTGACTGCCCTGGAACTTGCTCTGTAGACCAGGCTGGCCCTCAATTCAGAGATCTGCCTTCCTCTGCCTCCCAAGTGCTGGGACTAAAGGTGTGCACCACCATTCCCCACCACAACTCACCTGTCTGTCTTCCTCTCCCTGTCTCTGTTTCTGTCTGTCTTTCTCTTTCTGTTCATTAATTGAAAATAATTTTTTTTACAAACAATATATTCTGATATTCTGTTCACAATTTCTCCTCCCCCAAATCCTCCCAGATTCTCTCTACCCTCCTGCCCATCCTTTCTTTCTCTCTCATTAGAAAACAAACAGGAAAACAAAACAAAACAAAACAAAAACCCTCAGGACAAAACAAGGGCAAAAGAAGCAGTGCCATAGAAAAAAATCACATAAAAATGCAAAATCAGATCATACTATATAATCAAAAGACCTGTATGGTTGTTTTTTTTGTTTTTTTTTTCTTTTCTTTTTTTTGGAGCTGGGGACCGAACCCAGGGCCTTGTGCTTGCTAGGCAAGCGCTCGACCACTGAGCTAAATCCCCAACCCCGACCTGTATGTTTTTAAAAAAAAAAACTATTGTTTTTTTGTTTTTAAACCAAAAAGGAACCAAAAATACCACTGGGTTCCTTTTGTGTTAGTCATCTACTGCTGGGTATGGGGTCTGTCCTTAAGTATGGTTTGTATACCCAGCGAGACTCCTTCGGAGAAAACAAAATTTTTTCCTTTGAAAATACTTGTCATTTGGAGATCGTTTTCAAAGGAAAGGTTTGGGGTGGGGGTTGTGTCTACTTCCCCTCTCAGTGCTGGAGCTCCTCTTGGCTTAGCCTGTGGAGGCCCTGTGAATGTTGCCGCAGTCTCCATGAGTCACAGACGTGCCAGCCTTGTTGTGTTTAGAAGGCCTTGTTTCCTTGGTGTCTCCCACCGGCCACTGACTCTTACACTCTCTCTGCCTCTTCTTCCTCTAAGTTCCCCGAATCCGGAGGATTTGATGGAGATATTCCATTTAGGACTGAGGGTTGGGCAAAGAGATTTGCAGACAGTCTAAGATTGGCTCTGTCACATGGTCACTAATAGTCACTCTTTTGAGGGCCTAAATGAAAGAGAACAAGCAGAGGAAAAAGAAATACAAAAAATGTACAGTTTGAGGGAAGAAGCACTAAGGTAATCTTAGAGCCCAGGCTTGTGCTGAAGGAGAGGCCTGGTGAGAAAAGGGAGGAGACCTCAGGGTAAGACCCTCACCCAGCTAATCCTGCAGTTGGTGAAAAGAAAGTCAGAGGGATTTTCTGGTCCTAAGAAGCAACAATAAATCAAAGCTTATGCAGATGTAGTTCAAGGAGGAAGCCAGACTCTATTCTAAGCAGGCAGATGAACTTGGCAGTGTTGGCCATGTGGTTCTTCTGACTTTAGAGCCACGAAGGATACATGAGTAAATGGGTTCTGGAATTTTCCTCCAAGGTTAAGGAAAATTGCCATGGATAGGCATGTGGCAAGGGACTCCCTGTGTGGCCCTGAGAGACCTGGGTTGTTGGAGTCCCCAAAATGTTAGAGGTGCCAGAGCTGTGGGATACTTGCCGAGGAGAGCTGTATACAGGAAGCAGAACAAACCCAAGAGACGGAGTGTGTTGCAGTCAGCAATAGTGGAACCATCTAAGTCCTTTGACATCAAGTGTCAGGTTTTGGAGTTTGCCCTGCCACGGTTTGGTCTGAATTTGGTTCAGTATTTTCACACTATGCCTCCATTCTGCCCTTTTGGAATGGTAATGTATAGTTCTTGTAGTTATGTGTTGGAAGTACATCATTTGCTTTTTTATTTTACAGGGGGTTACAATTAAGAGATTGCCTTGCATCTCAGCAGAGACCACCTTGGATGTTGGATTTTAAACTGTTTTGAGACTGCAAAAGACTGTGGGATCTTTTGAAGTTGGACTAAAAGCCTTTTTTATTTTGAGCTGGCCATAGTATATGGGGGCCAGGAATGAGGTGGATTGAATAAGAAATACTCCCTTAGGCTCATTTATTTGAATACTCGGTCCTCAGCTAGTTGAACAGTTTGCAAAGAATTAGGAGGTGTGGCCTTCCTTATTGCAAAAGGTGTGTCACTGAGGGGAGGACTTTGAGATTTCAAAAGCCGGGGCTTGGTGGTAGAGCGCTTGCCTAGCAAGGGCAAGGCCCTGGGTTTGGGCCCCAGCCCCGGAAAAAAAAAAAAGAAAAAAAAAAAGAAAGAAAAAGAAAGAGATTTCAAAAAGCCCACACCTTTCCCAATTATCTCTCTGCCTTGCCTGCCTGCCTGCTGCCATGTTCCCTACCATGATGGTCATGGACTCGCCCTCTGAAACTGTAAACCCAAGAAAAACTCTTTCTTCTGTAAATTGCCTTGGTCATGTTGTCTTATCACAGCAATAGAACAGCAACCAAGATTCAGACCGACTAGGAAGGGGGAAAGGAGAAAGCCAGTTGAACGTTATCATTTCCTTTTCTCTGCTTCTTGACTCAGAACAGGAAGCCCCGTATAGCCCTGCTATGAATTCCTCATTGTGATGGATGCTATCCTCAAACTGTGAACCACATTAACCTTTCTTTCCTTGATTCTTTTCTTTCTTTCTTTTTTTAGTATGTGTGTTGGAGTGTGTAGGTGTATATGCAGCAAGTGCGTGCAAGTGCCCTAGGAAACCCTGAAACTGCAGCTATAGGCAGTTGTGAACTCTCCAATTTGGGTGCTGGGAAGCAAATGCAGAGAGTTACAGACAGCTGTGAGCTATCATGTGGGTGCATTTTGAACCTGGGTCTTCTGGATGAGCAGTCAGTGCTCTTAACTGCTGAGCCATCTCTCCAACCCCCTTAAATTGTTTCTTGTCAGGTATTTTCTAACAACAATGAGAAAAAGTAACTAATTACAAGTGCTCTATTTTCTGACTCTGGGCTCACCCTACCATCCCAAGGGGCCTTATGCTTCACTGTGGAGGCCTTCTGGGGGCACCAGGAAAATCCAGCTTGGAACCCTCCCCCACCAATCCCTTGCCAGTCTGGTCCACCTGGGGGACAGCCAGCAGAGGTGAGCTGAGTGCTACCTTCTCACCTCTATTGTCTGGACCATGCCTTCCAGAGAAGCCCTGATGGCACCAGGATCATCCAGCCAACACCAGCACCAAACAGATGGCTACAGAATAGTGTAAGAACATAGTCCACAAGAGCCAAGGCACTATGGCAACACCAGAGCCCAGCTATCCTACTACTGCAAGCCCTGGGTATACTAACACAGCCAAAGCATAAGAAGATGACCTTACATTCAACCTTATAAGGATGATGGAGGCCTTTACTTAATGCATCCCTTTAAGAAATACAGGAAAATACAATCAAACAGGTGAAGAAAATGAATAAAATTGTCTAAGAACTGAAAATGGAAATAGAAACAATAAAGAAAACACAAGTTGAGGCAACCCTGGAGATGCAAAACCTAGGGAAGAGACCAGGAACTACAGATGCAAAGATCACCAACTGAATACAGGAGATGGAAGAGAGAATCTCAGGCATAGAAGATACAATAGAAAAAATGAATACATCTGTCAAAGAAAATGAAAAATATAAAAAGTTCATGACACAAAACATCCAGGAAAATTGGGACACTATGAAAAGGCCAAACCTAAGAATAATAGAAATAGAAGAAGGAGAAAATTCCCAGCTCAAAGGCCCAGAAAATATCTTTAACAAAAATCATAGAAAAAATTTCCCTAATTTAAAGAGATGCCTATAAATGTAAAAGAAACTTACAGAACACCAAATAGATTGAACCAGAAAAGAAAATCTTCTAACCACATAATAATCAAAACACTAAATGTACAGAACAAAGAAAGAATGTTAAAAGATGCAAGGGGGAAAGGTCAAGCAACATAAAAGGCAGAACTATTAGAATTACACCTGACTTCTCAGTAGAGACTCTAAAAGCCAGAAGGGCCTGAGCAGATGTCTTACAGTCTCTTGAGAAACCACAGGTGTCAGCTCCAACTAGTATAGCCAGCAAAACTTTCAATCATAGATGGAAAAAACAGATATCCAATGACAAAACTAAATTTAAACAATATCTTTTCACTAGTCCAGTCCTATAGAAGATACTAGAAGGAAAACTCCAATGAAAGGAGGGTAACTACACCCACGAAAACACAAAAAATAGTAAGTCCATACCAGCAAAACCAAAAGAAGAAACACACACACATACACACACACACACACACACACACACACACACACACACACACACACTCTCCTACCACTAACAGGAACTAACAACCATTAGTCATGAATATCTCTCAACATCAATGGATTCAATCCCCCAATAAAAAGACAGGTTGGGCTGGAGAGGTGGCTCAGTGATTAAGAGCACTGACTGCTCTTCCAGAGGTCCTGAGTTCAAATCCTAGCAACCACATGGTGGCTCACAACCATCTGTAATGAGATCTGATGCCCTCTTCTGGTGTGTCTGAAGACAGCTACAGTGTACTTATATATAATAAATTAATTAATCTTTAAAAAAAGACATAGGTTAACAGAGTGGATGCGTAAACAGGATCCATCATTCTGCTGCATGCAAGAAACACACCTCAGCAACAAAACTAGACGTTTCCTCAGAGTAAAGGGCTAGGAAAAGATTTTTCAAGCAAATGGACCCATGAAACAAGCTAGAGTAGTCATTCTAATATCTAATAAGATAAACTTTCAGCTATAATTAATCAAAAGAGATTCAGAAGAACACTTCATACTCATCAAAGGAAAAATCCACCAAGATGACATCTCAAATTTGAGCATCTATACCCCAAATACAAGGGCATCCACATTCATAAAAGAAACATTACTAGGGAGACTTCGACACCCTACTCTCATCAAATGACAGGTCACTGAGACAGAAACTGGAAAAAATCTCATACTAGCAACTCAACAGCACACCTGAAATATCTGGAACAAAAAGAAGGAATCACACCCAAGAGAAGTAGATGGCAGAAAATAATCAAACTCAGAGCTGGAATCAATAAATTAGAAACAAAGAGAACAATTCAAAGAATCAATGAAAATGAGAGTTGGCTCTTTGAGAAACAGATAGACAAACCCTTAGCCAAAGTAACTAAAAGGCATACAGACAGTATCCAAATGAACAAAATCAGCAATGAAAAAAGGGACATAATAGACACTGAGGAAATTCAAAGAATTGTTACTTCAAACGCTGGTACACCACAAAATTGGAAAAATCTAAATGAAATGGATGGTTTTTCCAGACAGATATCACTTACCAAAGTTAAATTAAGATAAGATTAAGTGTCTAAATAGTCTCTAAGAAAATAGAAATAGTCATTAAAAGTCTCCCTCCAAAAGCTCAGGACCAGATGGTTTTAGCCAGAATTCTGTCAGACTTTCAAAGAAGACTTAACACTAATACTCCTCAAACTATTCCACAAAACAGAAACAGGGGCTGGAGAGATGGTTCAGTGGTTAAGAGCACCCAACTACTCTTCCAGAGGTCCTGAGTTCAATTCCCAGCAACCACATGGTGGCTCACAACCATCTGTAAAGAGATCCGATGCCCTCTTCTGGTGTATCTGAAGACAGCTACAGTATACTTATATATAATAAATGAATAAATCTTTAAAAAAAAAAAAGAAACAGAAGGAACATTGCCAAACTCATCCTATGAGACCACAGTCACCCTGATATCTAAACTATACAAAAACTCAAAGAAAGAGAATTTCAGACCAGTTTCCTTTATGAACATATGCAAAAATACTCAATAAAACACTCACAAACCGAATCCAAGGACCCATCAAAGACATCACCTACCATGATCAAGTAGGTTTCATCCCAGGGATACAGGGGTGGTTCAATATAAGAAAATCTATCAACATAATCCACCACATAAACAAACTGAAAGGAATAAAACCCACACAATCATCTCTTTAGATACTGAAAAAAGCCTTTGACAAAATCCAACAACTCTTCATGTTAAAAGTGTTAGAGAGACCAGGGATACAAGGCACATACCTAAACACAATGAAAGCAATATACAGCAAAGCCAATAGACAACCTCAAATTAAATGGAGAGAAACAATAAACGGGCGGCAAGGAATCAGAGAAACAACCCCCTTCACCAAAGCCACGAATAATCTAAATATCTTGGTGTAACTCTAACCAAGCAAGTGAAAGACCTGCATGACAGGAACTTCAAGCCTCTGAAGAAAATAACTGAAGAAGATATCAGTGGATGAAAAGGACCCCTGCCCCTGCCACCATGCTCATAGACTGGTAGGATTAACACAGTAAAAATGGCCATCTTAACAAAAGCAATCTACAGATTCCCATTAACTCCAACACAATTCTTCACAGACCTTGAGAGAAAATTCCCAACTTCATATGGAAAAGTTAAAAATAATTAGGGTATCTAAAGGAATTCTGCACAATTAAAGAACTTCTGGAGGTATCCCTGATCTCAAGCTGTACTGTAGAGCAATAGTGGTTAAAAAAAAAACAAAAAACAAAACAAAAAACAAAACAAACAAACAAACAAACAAACAAAACAAAAACCAAAAACCAAAAAAACTGAATGGTGTTATTACAGAAACAGACAGGTGGGTCAATGGAATCAAATTAAAGACCCAGACATAAACCCACACACCTATGGACACTTGATGTTTGACAAAGAAACCAAAACCATACAATGGAAAAAAGGAAGCATCTTCAACAAATGGTGCTGATCTAACTGGGTATCTTCATGTAGGAAAATGTAAATAGATCCATATCTATTACCCTGCACGAAACTGAAGTCCAAGTGGATCCCTAACTCTAATAGAAGACAAAGTGTGGAATAGCCTTGAAGTATTGGTACAGGAGACAACTTCCTGAACAGAACCCCAATAGCTCAGGACTAAAATCAACATAATCCTGATGAAACGGAAAAGTTTTTGTAAGGCGAAGTACAACCTCAACAGGACAAAATGGCAGCCTACAGATTGGGAAATTGTCTTCACCAACCCTTTATCTGACAGAGGGCTAATATTCAAAATATGTAAATACTCAAAAAGTTAGACTCCAATAAACCAAAATACCCAGTTACAATGGGGTACAGAGCTAAACAGGGAATTCTCAGCAAAGGATTCTCAAAAGAAATGTTCAGCATCTTTAGTCATCGGGGAAATGAATATCAAAATGATTCTGAGATTCCACCTCACATCAATCAGAATGGCTATGATCAAAAACTCAAGGGACAGCACATGCTGGTGAGGATGTGAAGCAAGGGGAACATTCCTCCATTGCTGGTGAGAGTGCAAAATTGTGCAATTACCCTGGAACTCAACCTGGCAGTTCCTTAGAAAATTGGGAATCATTCTACTTCAAGACCCAGATATACCACTTCTGGGCATATACCTATATACCTGAAAGATGCTCCACCATACCTCAAGGACACGGACTCCACTATGTTCATAGCAGCCTTATTTGTCTTTTTTTTTTAAGGCTTATTTATTTTAGTTATGAGTATGCTGTTGCTATCTTCAGACACACCAGAAGAGGGCATTGGACCAATTACAGATGGTTGTGAGCCACCATGCAGTTGCTGGGATTTGAACTCAGAACCCTGGAGGCGCAGTTAGTGCTCTTAACCACTGAGCCATCTCTTCAGCGCCTGGCAGCCTTATTTGTAATAGCCAGAAACTGAAGGTAACCCATATGCACCTTAACCAAAGAATGGATAAAGAAAATGTGGTTCATTTACACAATAGAATACGATCCAGCTATCAAAAACAAGGACATCGTGAAATTTGCACACAAATGGACGGAATTAGAATGTCATTCTGAGTGAGATAACCCAGACCCTAAAGGACATGCCTGGTATGTACTCATTGATAAGTGAATATTAACTACAATGTACAGGATACTCATGCTATAACCCACAGACCCAAAGAAGCTAATTAACAAGGAGGGTCCACGGGAGGATGCTTGAATCTCGCTTAGAAGGGGAAATAAAATTGTTGTTGGAGGTGGATAGAGGGAGAGAACTGGGTGGGAGAGGAGATGGAGAGGGGAATGGGAAATGGGTCAGCTGTAGGGAGAACTAGGTAGAGAGGGCAGGGAGAGTAAAGGGAGATGCAGTGGTGGTGGGGGACATAGGGGGACATCTCTAGGATGTGCCAGAGACTTAGGATGGGGGAGGCTCCAGGGAGTCTATGAGGGTGACTCTAGCCAAGACTCCTAACAGAGGGGGCTATAGAGCTTGAAGAGGCCACCTGTAGCCAGGCAGAACCCCCAGTGAAGGGAGAAGTACACTAATCCACCCACAAAGCCCTCCACCCAAAATTTGTCCTGCTTTCAAGAAGTGCATCTTGAGATCCATCCAATGGGCAAGAACCAACCCCTGGCACTATTGATGATCCTCTGTTATGCTTACACACAGGAAGGAGCCTAGCATAACTGTCCTCTGAGAGGCTCCACCCAGCAGCTGACTGAAACAGTTGCAGAGACCCACAGTCAAACTTTAGAAGGAGCTCAGGAAGTCTTGTGGAAGAGTTGGGGGAATAATTGAGGTGCCAGGAGGGGACAGGGACTCCACAAGTTGACCCACAGAGTCAACTAACTCGGACCCTTGGGAGCTCCCAGAGATTGAAGCACCAACCAAAAAGCATACAAGGGCTGGACCAAGGCTCTGCACACATGTAGCAGATGTGCGGCTTGGTCTTTGTACAGATCCCTCAACAACTGGAGTAGGGGTTTACCCTGACTCTGTTGCCTGTATGTGGATCCTGTTCCCCTAACTGGGCTCTCTTTTTCTGGATCCAGTGGGGGAGGATGTACCTAGTCCTGGAGTAACTTGAGGTACGGGGGGGGGGGAGACCTCCCCCTTCTCAGAGATGAAGGCAGTGAGGGGAGGGACTGTGTGAGGGAGGACTGAGAGGAGGGGGGCTGCAGTTGAGATGTAAAGTGAATAAATAAATTAATGGAAAACAGCAACAACAAAAATTAATTAAAAGTAATTAAATGAATGAAAATTAACTTAATATAGAATCATTAATGATTTAATATGTGTTACTATAATGTGAGACATATATTTGTATATAATAAATATAAATATAAATTAATTAACTAAATTAACTAAAAGTTATTTTAAATTTTACATACCATTCACATACTCGAGGAACACACTGACCCAGGCCAGGGGTTTGTCTACACAGTGCAGAAGCATTGGAGAGACATACAAGAGACTATAATGGTCACCCTTCTTCTTACCATAAATGAAGGGGTACAGCCTCAGATTCAATTGTGAGGTTCTTCCCTGTCCTTAACAGACCCTTGGGCTTTGTTCCCAGGGAGAGTCATTCACATCCAGCTCCCAGTAATGCTCCTCAGAGGTGAAGCATTCCCTTCCTCAGATGACACAAGCCGTATCCATCAGAATATACAGAAGCACCAGTGTGTTTGCATCCAGACATCAAATTCCTCACTAAGTCAACCACTATGGTATTGTAACTATTTGTGTTATCCTTAATACAAGTATCCATTGAGGGACAAGGTGGTTATTCCCGTCAAAATCAGCCTTTTAGTTCCTAAGAGATGGAAGGCATTGCCTGGAGACTTACGGGAAAAACAAAGAATGATTAGTGTGATAGCTTTGGCAGGAAAATTCTAGATTCAAAGAATACCACTAAATCTGAAGAAGAAAAAAAAATAATCAGAAGAGGTGGGGGCGATCAGAAAATTCAGAGGTTGAAATTTTACTTCCATCAGCTTGTCCTGACCCATAAAACCTGTAGACCTGTTCATTCATTGTCCCACAGCAGCTTAATGCACACCATGCCTCTTCTCGGAGAAAAGAAGGAAAGGCCATCCAGAGACTGCCCCACCTGGGGATCCATCCCATATGCAGCCACCAAACCCAGTCACTATCGCTGATGCCAAGAAGTGCTTGCTGACAGGAGCCAGATATGGGTGTCTCTTGAGAGTCAGAGCCTCTCAGGAGCCCTACTGATACAGATGAGGATGGTTGCAGCTGACCATTGGACTGAACAAGGGGACTCCAATGGAGGAGTTAGAGAAAGGACTGAAGGAGCTGAAGGGGTTTGTAACACCACAGGAAGAACAATATCAACCAACCAAACCCTTGCAGAGCTCCCAGGGACTATACCAGCAACCAAAGAGTATACATAGAGGGACCCATGACTTCAGCAGTATATGTAGCAGAGGATGGCAATGTCCAGCATCAATAGGAGGAAAAGCCCTTGGTTCTATGAAGGCTCGTTTCCCCAATGTTGGGTAATGCCAGGGAGTTGAGATTGAAGTGGGTGGGTGGGAGTGGGAGCACCCTCAGAGAAACGGGGAGGAGGAGGGGGTATGGGAGAGGGAAGAAAGAGGATAACATTTGAAATGTAAATACATAAAATATCCAAGAAAAATACAATTTAAAATAAAAAAATCTTATGAGTTGTTAATTTCTGCACTTTCCCATTTTCTACGTTGGGACTGTAGTTGCCCTCAAAGGACTAAACTGATGGAGAGTGGGTGGGTCACAGTCGCCAAAGGACATGTGCATAGCTTTGTGTCTGGCATCTTCCACTGAAAAGGTTCTCAAAGTTCATCGTGCTGTAACTGAAGCAGCATTTAAGTTCTTTCTGTGAGTGGACAGTGTCCTGTCAGAGGGGAGTAACCTCCAAATTCATGTACTCATTAGCTGACAGGCAGTGAATTGTGGGTAACTCTGAACATCCACATACATGTATTTACGGGGTTATATTTACATCTTTCTGTCTCTGTCTGTCTGTCTCTGTCTCCATCTGTCTTATTCTCTCTCTCTCTCTCTCTCCCTCCCTCCCTCCCTCTCAGGTTTCTCCATGTAGTCCTGACTATTCTGGAATTCTCTATGTAGACCAGGCTGGCCTCAAACTCACAGAGATCCTCCTGCCTCTGCCTTTGCTTCCCTGGGATTAAAGGCATACACCCCAGTGTCTGGCTATTTTGCACTTTTCAAAAATGAGCTTCTTCTGGACTCTGATGTTTATTCAAGTTAAATGTGGTGTCTTATGATTTGTCTCATTCGGAAGCCTTAAAATGTAAAGCATTTGAGTAAGGACAGTAGTTCCGATCCTTTGGCACTCACTGCAAAGCCAGGTAGACATGGTGGGTTACCTATAATCCTAGTGTGGGGGAAAGCAGAGACGAAGACTCCCTGGAGCAAGCCAGACTAGCCCAAACAGAGATCAGTGCTTTGAGATCTTTAATTGCCAATTTGTCACAACCTAGAGTCACCTGAGAAGAGAGTCTCAATGAGAGATTGCCTACATAAAGTATGAGTTAATTGATATAGCAAAGCCCAGCTACATAGTGCTGACCCACTATAATAGGGCCACTGTGGGTGGCACCATTCCCTAGGCAGGGAATCTTGGCCATGTAAGTGTAGAGAGAGGACTGAGTTCAAGTAAGCCTGAATGCACAGATTCTCTCTGCCTTTGATAATGTATGTGAAGTAACTAGCTGTTCTAAATGCCTGGTGCCTTGACATTCCTGCTAGGATGGACTATAACCCGGAACCATGGGCTAAAGAAAACCCTTTGTCCTATAAGTTGCTTTTGTCAGGATGTTTTTTTATCATAGCAGCAGAAATGAAACCAGAACAGGGCAGTACCAGGGCACTCCTGTTTTATCCTTCACCACTGAAAAGTCAGAGGGCAGAGTAGGAAGCATAAAAGGCGTTAGCTGGGATTGTGTCAGACTCACACCAGTTACAATGGTCTTCTTTCCCTTTCTTCTCCCCATCCTGTTCTATCCCTCTGTTCTTTGTATGCAAGAGCACCGTTTCCAGGCACCACCTTAAACTTCAGCCCGTGTTTCCTTTCCAGGCATTTCTAAGATGTACACGGATATCATCAGAGGAGAGTCGCTGATCATTTGTAGCTTCACATGCATTTTCTTTGGAATTTTTCGAGGCCACACAACTAACGTTTCCATGTTCAGGGGTAAGACCATTGTGTTCTGTCTGTATGCTTCCTAAGATTACTCTTACCGAAATGAAAGTGCATTTGTCTCTGCATTTTTCTCTGTATGTTGCTCTTGGACCAATTAAAATAATAAGTGAGGTGATCCGAAAGTATAGCTACCACATTTGCATTTTATCATCACTAAAATACAAAGTGTGTGTAGGATCGACCTGTAATAGGCAAGCTGGCGTGTGTGGGAGGGCTGGAGGAAATGATGTAATTCTATAATCTCAAAAAGAGAGAGAAAAGAACCAATTAAAGGCCTGTCCCTTAGCATACACACACACACACACACACACACACACACACACACACACACACACACACACACACACACACACTTGCACCATCTGATTCAGGCTATCCCTCGAGCTGGGATCATCATGTTTCTCAGTTGGTGGATGCCAAGAGTTGACCTGGCCTTAGGTCTTGATGGTGAACACAGGCAATCACTGTGGTATCAGCAAAACAATCCTCAGGTTGACAACAACCCAGATTTGAGTGGCTAATGGCCACTGGAATGTGGAATATGTTCATCTGACAGCTTTCTAGATGCTTTGTTAGTAGCTAGAGAAGAAAGGGGGGGAGTCAGGGCATAGCATGAAGGGAAGACGTGAGCTCCTGATACACATTTGAGGTAGCTACAAGAGGTGTCGAAGAGGACTAAAAGCAGAAAGAAGCATTGGTGGAAATTGGGTAGATAGTTTTAAAAATGGGTCATTAGCACACATTCATTATGTAATGGGCTTCATTATGTTTTCATGACCTATTTCAATTGTGTTCTCTCCTGTTATTCTCTCCTTTATCTTTCCCCACTCTTATTAATCCCCTATCCAACTCGCCCCTTCTATCTAATGCCTTTTTGGTGTGTGACGTAAGGAGCTTCATTGGGATTGTTTCTGGGAGTATGGGTAGGAGTTTGTTTACATCCCTGGTGAAATCTACATTAAGTAGATTTCTTTTTCAGACTCTCGCTGGGCACTCTGCCTGCCGAAGAACCGGCTCCTCGTTTACAAACCTCAAGAGCAAACCAAAGTGCAATCAGTCAAAAAAGAAACAAAACAAACAAGCCAAAACCCAGACGGTTAACCCGAGTTTTCCTCTCTCTCTCCTTTCTTTTATGTTTAGAGTTACATGTAATCATCGGGCTCAGCTTTGATATTTTCGGAAGCGCAGTATGTGGATATTGGTGTACGAGAGTCATTCAGATTATATTGACCGACCTCTTTAGCAACACACTGACGAACGTTGTTCTCTGTTTTTCACTGGTGTACATGACTTTTTACCTTGGTAAGGCAAACAAACGCAAGAACTACTATCTTACGGGAGAGCCCGGGAATCATGGTTTTGCCCTGCTCCTTTCTCCGGATACTTCATGTTTCCCTTCTCTCTGTGGCCTCCTGTTTTGTCACTTTACCTTTCTGTCATCTATAGCTCTTTCTTGGCCTGTCATTATAACCCCATTTCCCTCGTCTTTGCGCTCCTATCTCTGGTTACTCTTACCCCTTTGCCCTCGATTCTCTAACCCTAGAGTAAGTCCCTGGCAGTGCCCTAGTAGTGGAATCAACATGGAGTTGTTTCTGTTCTGACTTTTGAGCAGCTCACCCATAAAATGGGAAAAGTTGGCGGAGAACTTCCCGAGGGCTTTCCAAACTCGTCAGCCTTCACTTACTAACCCAAAAAGGCCTTTGAAATAGCAGTCCTTTCTTGAATCTAGAAGGTGGGAAATGAGAGTGGGAGATCAGGGGTGTTTGTATCTGGAAGAGAAGCTGGGTGATTGGGTAATTGCAGAACTAACGGTACCGAGCCCCGGTGGGCCTTCCGTTGGTTCAATCTTGTAAAATTGGGACTTGAGTTGTTACAGTTCCCAGGAGCCGTATTAACTACGACCAGACTACTTTTGTTCCCATATCATACAGCGGAGTAACTTCAGTCAGTGAAGATCTCAGCTCTTAAACCACCAGTTATGGAAAGGCAATTTTTCCTGTAGATATATCGCCACCTAGTGGTTGCTTACTTCCCTGAGCCAGTCAAACTAGGGAAAACATTCATTTCCTTAAGCTGTGTTTCTTTTCTCCTTAGGGAAAGTTTTGTGGATGCCTTACTTCATTCTTTTCACCTCCCTATCAGACTGTGAGCCTCTAGAGTGGCGCTCACGGTCAGCGCCTTACTCTACCTGGTTTTCCTCCTTTCAGCCAAGCTTAGAGTTTGTCAAATGCCTGACAGTAATTTAATACATGATGATCGAATGAACCAACATTCCTTCTCAAAGTGTTTTTGAGTGGGCAGAATCTAGATATACTCCATCAATCAGCGACGTTGGGAAATACTCAGCCTCTCTAAGCTTGTCTCTTCCTCTATACAAACGGTCTAATAATACCCCGTTTGTGTAAGGCACTGCAGGCCGTAAGGAAGCAATGGGACTTACTAAACTTGTGAGCTGCAGGTAGCCCAGGGGCTGGCAAGAGCTCCTTATGTACACAGCTCCTCCCACCTCCTTCTGAGTGACAGTTGTTCCCGGAGGGTGTGTGTGTGTGTGTGTCTTTATGCCATGCATAGCAAGACTTTCTCCCCGGTCCCAGAGATTTGTTTTTAAGCGTTTGCCAGCTCGCCACTGGGTTCAAGACAGGGTGGTTCACAGGTGCTGGTTCATTTCTTCTTTCTTCTAGGAATGGAGGTGTTTGCAGCCAATGTTTGGTCCCCCCTTAAACAGATTGAATGAAAGAGAGCAGAGGGTAAAGAGGCAAGACAGGATTGCAGAAAGCATTTTAACCTCATTTGCACATTAGAAGACTCCCAGCCCAGACACACCAGTTTTCAAGTGGGGATGGGGTTGTCCCGTAATTAACAATACAAGTTCCTTATTTTCATTTATCGTTATAACCAAAATGTCCTGTCAGTTTGGCTCAAGTCATTGAAACAAACATTTGACAAAAATGTGTTTAAAACCCAGCAAGAATATATATGATATATATATCAAGAACATATATATCAAGAATATATATATATATATATATATATATGAATGATATATGTGACAAAAAAGAACTGGGATGTACTCATTATAAAAGAAACTGTAAGTAAGAGTTTGACAATGGTTGTCCCCTATCAAAACATTTACAGAACTGTTGGTCTTACTCGATTTGGTTGTTTAAATTTGTTAGGTAAGTAGATAAAGAGTCCAAAGTGAAGTTAAGTGAATAGATAAATGAAAAGAATCATGAAATCTTCTTCCCCGAGTGTTAACAAGCATTGCCAAGCAGTAGAACCAGTGGGTTAAAACCAATACCGTAGCCACAGCAGTGGCCATCCGCTGCCACGCAAATGTGCCGAGTCACATATCATCTCACTTAATGTACGTGAGGTGCTATTCGCCTCCTTTAACACCTGCTTTGCAGACTCGGGACATTCATGGAGAAAATGGAGGTCACATTCCACAAGCAGCGCTGGGCCCTGTTTCAAAGCTCGTCCACTGCTTGCGTGGATGTTCTTTCTCTTCCTTTCTGTCTACCGTTACCCTGGGCTCTGCAGCCCAGCACCTTCAGTGTTTTCACATTTGAACATACTCCCTAGACTATGCTTCAACATTTAGAGCCCAGTGAATTGCCACGTTAGTCAGGGAGGGGAGGGCAAAAGCTCCAGGAAGCAGTGAGCTCGAATGGTCAGCAGCTCCTGGCTCATGCTGCACCATGACCCGGAGGAGCTGAGCAGAGGCTGCATAATTCCTTTTCCCACTCGCCCAAGCCTCAGTGATGATGTAGGATTGGCAAACGGGGTCAAATCTGCTCTTAGCTAAAAACAGCTTTATGAAAAGAGCAGACTAAAAGAATAATAGCTCGAGGAGATGAAGATTACATGAAGTCTAAAGTATTTTATTGGCTAGCCATTTGTTTGCATGTTATCTCTGGCTTCTTGCAGAATACTAGCTGACAGAGTAGCTGTCAAAGTCCCCATGGCTCACAAAGGCTAGATATTTATTATATCGCTCATTTCAGAAGAAGCATTGCTATTCCCTGAGCCACAGTATTGAAGCATCTTTCTAAATAAGAATCGCTACTTTCAACGTTCCCACTGATTCTTCACTCAGAGCACACCAGTGTGCAGATTTAATTACATTTAATTTTAACTCACTTTCTTCTCTCCCCAGTGGAATATTTTGGAATGTCGGGCATTGTTGCTTTGGTCACTGTAGGCCTGAATTTGGATTCTTTAAGCTTTAAACCGAGGATGGAGTTCATAATTACTAAGTGAGTTTCCCTGATGTGTATCCAGTATAGATTTCAGAGAATTTCAGTACTTAGCCAGCCTCTGAGGAGGCGAGTATAATTCTAGTTATTTATATACATCATCTTTAAGGTTTTAATGTGCCATCAGTGGTCAGCATTACTGATATTGTCACTCTGGGGAAAGACTCAGTGGTCCAGAGACCATAGTGCCTTCTCTGCATCCCTCTGGTAGACTTATACATGAATTGTTGGTTTTTTCCCCCTTTACATCCACACTTGGGTGACATCATCCTAATGTGTGAAGGAAGGAAGGAAGGAAGGAAGAAGGAAGTCAGAGATGCATCATTAGCGAAATTCTTACCTACCCTTCTCACCTGGTGTTTAAAAGATGCCATGTGGATGGGTGTGGGGGTAGGGATAGGGGGTAGGTGTGGGTGTGGGTGTTGGGGTGGGTATGGGTGTTGGGGTGGGGTGGGCGGTGGATCAGTGTCTTCTCAGACGAATGGATTAGGCCTCCTCTCAGAAACCATGCAAAATCACAGACACTAAGTTGAAATCTGTCAAAGAAATCCTCATATCAATTGAAAGCAGCTGTGAACTATAAGCCTCCACTCTGACTTTTCCCATGGAAATTCATTCAGTGTAAAGCCTGTTCTGAAATGTCCTTCCTATTTTATTTTAAGACTTTAAATTATCCCATAAAAGATAAATACTGTTGATGGAGGATGGCATTTTTTTTTTTTTTTGGTTTTGCAAAATGAAACAAAATTGGCACCTATAACCTGTTCCTTTAATGTGTTTGTGAATGAAGCTTGGAAATACTGGTTTGTACGGCTTACAGATCAGTGTTGCAACTGCACTTTGCTGTCTTTTGAGGAGACAGGTTTTGGGGAAGCCCCAAGAGAGGGAGGGAATGAAGAGGAGGCAGGGCTTGAGATCTGCCTGTAGATGAAGGATCTGGCCCCGACTCATGCAAGCCAGCATATAGAGAGCATCATAGATTTTCCCAGAAGCAATCCAAGAAAAATCTATTGCTTTCCCTTGTTCTACTGTGCCAGTGCAGCATTGCAGGGACGCAGACGAGGTCATGCCTAAGCAGAGTGCGTCAGATGGAGAACATTGGAGAAGAACCGGGTTTCCAAGACTTGTAGGCATTCAGCAGATTGGAAAGCAGCCAAGAGAGACTTTCCAAAGTAGGGGGAGGAGCATGTGCAAGTCACAGCAGGAGAAGTGGCAAGGAAGCAATGGGGCATTATCACCTGTCATCTGAAGGGGCATTGTCACCTGTCATCTGAAGGCACCAGGTGCTTCTTTGCAACCTCCCTTGCTTTGGACTTTGCAGTGGCATCTCCAATACTAGACAAACCACTGGCTAATCCCAGAGAAATGGGTACATCAACAGCTTCGGGGGAGGGGGCTTTATTTCTCTGCTTCTCTTTCTGTTGTTTTGTGCGAGGCATCCTATGGGGCTTGGTATGATGAAGCCAATGAGTATCTTAGCCTGACAAAATCCCTTTTCATGTTGACTGACTATTACAGAGGCCACAGCGTCTACTGAGATAGCAGGGATAGGCACAAACTGCGTGCTTCTTTATGTGAAAAAGAATATATCTTTAAAAAGCATCGATTAAAACGTCTTTTCCTTTTCATCCCTCCTAGGTTCTTAATAATGTGTTCGTCTGTATATGAACACTTAATATATGCCTTCTTTGGCATTGTTATTGGCTGTGGAGAAATCAAGTATTTCAGATTTCACTCCTTAGTTTTCACTGTGACTTTATTTGTAACAGTGAATTTTGTAAGGTAATGATCATATTTTAACATCTCTTTTTTTTTTTTTGCTGGATTTAGATTATTTGTGTGTGTGTGTGTGTGTGTGTGTGTGTGTGTGTATTCAGTCCCCCAACTCTGTGTGCGCGCGCGTGCGTGCATGTGCATGTTTGATTTTATCTCGCTGAAGACTCGTTTGTCTCAAATCATCTGACACATAATAAACATATTCTGCTGGTCCAGACCCCTGAAGGCAAATTCTGAGGGGCTGGAGAGACGCCCTGAGGTGCAGCGCATTGGCTGCTCCTTCAGAGGACCTGGGTTTATTTCCCAGCACCCATAAGGCAACTCATAACAGCATGTAACTCCAGTTCCAGGGGACCCAACGCCTTCTTCTGGCCTGTGAGGTCACCAGGAATGCATGTGATACACTGACGTACACGCAGGCAAAACATCCAAACACAGAATATCCTATTGAAAAGTGACCTTAAAGTAAGCAGAAACACATTGAAGTAAATATAGAATTCTTTCCTGCCTCCCTCCTCCTCCCCCCTCCTTCTCTCTCTCTCTCTCTCTCTTTCTCTCTAGTGCACGTAGGTATGTTTTATATGTGTATGTATAAGTATGGGGTGTGCATGCACACACCTGATTTTGAGACTCATCTCTGACTGCCCTTCCCCCTCGCTCACTGAAGTAGAGTTTCTGAATGAAGGCCAGGGCTCACTGATACAGCTATGCCCACAGCTTACCGTGGGAATTTCCTGTCTCTGCCTCCCGCGGCTGGAATTACCGGTGACCCACCAACACCCACCAGACATTTACTTGATTTTTGGGGATCCGAACTGCAGTCCTCATACTTATTTGGCAAGTCATTTCACCACTGAACCGTCCCCCCAGACCTAGTGTGTGATTCTTGTAGGAGCTAAAGAAAAAAACATGTTTGGTTACGTTTATTAATATGTCTATAATTTTGTTTATTTTTTTTCCGGTCTGATCAGCCCCTCTTCCAATTGCAGCTTCTCAGTCATTTTATTGTTCAGGGCAGAATAGCTCAGTTTGTCAATGTGCCTTAGAGAAATGTCCATATAGGAACTCACTCTCTAACTGTAAATGACACACCATACTGTTGATGACACCTCCTTACAGTGTGTAGAGTTACTCCCTGTACATATACGATAGAACTCACAAAATTGAGGTTCGCCCAGTGGCTTATTGACGACGATGCTGTGCTGTCATTCCTGGAAACTTCTAAATGGCATTTAGTACTGAACACATGACTTTATCCACGAAGGACACCCCTGTGTGGAGTACTTTATCTGCTTACACTGTTTTCCTGCCCACAGGCTACTCACTATTATTTTAGTGAGCCCCATTTTGATGCATTCAAGCTATGAGTATGACTGGCGATGGGGAGTTGTGATCACGTGGTCCGGAATCAGAGGCGTCTTTAGCTTACTGTTGGCTCCTGATATTTACAATTTTTCTGAATACAAATTAGCGGCGCCACATATGGTAGGGAAAATAATCACGCGTTATGATTATTTTTATTTGCTCATTATTACTTATTTTGTAGCATACTGTACCTAATCTTAAGCTTAACCAACTCTGAGTTAGACTTAAAAACAATGCATTCTTTTCATTACAAAAGGGCACTGTCAGAAAACCGTTTATGCTGACAGTGACAAGGGGCCAATGTTCATATAGTAATTATTGTTAGGGTTACTTGGAGACTTGATTTTCAACCCTGACCCCACCATTCACTGAGCCTCAGCTTCTAATTGAGGATTGAGACGATTCTCCATAAAACAGTTGATGCCTAATAAACGCCCTGTAAGTGTTACTGGCACACAAATGCCATTTACCCCCAATAGCTATCAGAAAGCGTGACAATAAAACGCCCTCAAATCTCTGTGTAGCTGCTAGAACCAAACCTGAAGTGCTAGTGAAGTCTAACAAGGGAAGAAAGAGTCTGAAAATTGTCCCATGAAGGATATCCTTTAGTCTCCAGACTCATTTTAAGACGTTTGGCTGTAGCCAGGTATTGTGGCACACGCCTTTGCTCCCAGTACTTGGGAATCAGAGACAGGCAGAGCTCAAGGCCAGCCTGGTGTACATAGCAAGTTCCACGACAGCCAATAGCTTCATAGAGAGACTGCATCAAGACAAAATCAAAACAAAACAAGTCTGGCGAAGACGTTGTGGTCTGCAGTGAAAAACAATACTGGTTTGCTTTCTTTTTCCAAACCTTGGACACATGCTCTTTCTTTCTTTGTTTCTCTCTCTCTCTCTCTCTCTCTCTCTCTCTCTCTCTCTCTCTCTCTCTCTCTTTCCTTCTTTCTTTCTTTCTTGATTAACTGTCAACATTTTCATTTTGAATGTGGGGAAATTAAAGTAAAGATGAGGGCTGGAGAGACGGCTCAGTGGTTAAGAGCACTGACTGCTCTTCCAGAGGTCCTGAGTTCAATTCCCAGCAACCACACGGTGGCTCACAACCATCTGTAATGGGATCTGATGCCCTCTTCTGGTGTGTCTGAAGACAGCGACAGTGTACTCACATACATTAAATAAAAAAAATCTTAAAAAACAAACAAACAAACAAACAAAAAACAAAAAGAAATTGTAGAGAATTGTAGGAGAATTGTATTCCTCCCTAGTTCTTCTGTAAGACTTTGATCTGAGGCCTTGGTCTGGGAATAAATTTGGTGCTGAAGAAAGTCTGTGGTTTCACATAGATATTAAAGGTCCTTCCATGTCCCACAGGAAAAGTATAATAACCAAGAACTTATCCTCCTGGATCCCTTTCTGTGCAATGAGTTGGCCTAAAGTGAACTGTTAACTAACATTTGGGTATCACTTTTACAGTGTTTCCTACGTCTGCATGATATTAGGAATCCCCTGGGTTGCATCCCAAGCCTATAGTCACGATGTCTGGGCAGGGGCCTGGGAGTCAGAGTGTTTGACAAGTTCCTCAGACATTTCATTAGTTTGGGACAATATTTTGGAGGAGAGACCGTTATTAACTTCATTTCCTGGTGAAGAGTCCTGAGCTGTGCTCATAGGTGTATCTGGCTCCCAGGGCTCATGGCCAGCGGATGACAAAACTAAAGCTGACGGTTGTGTTTGTCTTTTCCTTTGGTTGCTGTGGCCTCTTTGTTCCCACCATGCAGGTGGCTGCAACCTTGCAGACTAGTGTCCTTATTCTAGAATATACATCAGTTTTCTTTCTTCTTTTCTTCTCTCAAACGGAAGGCTAATTTCTGTCCCAGTACTATGACCAAACGGTGTCCACAAAATGACCCCTTTGCCTTGGCCTATTAGAGACAGAATTTAGAAATATGGATTCAGTTAGAACGTTCTCCCCTGGAAAGAGTACTTGGCATGTTTGACTGTAATATCTGTATGTTTTGTTTTTAGTGTATATTCTATATACAAGCACTGTCAATACTGACCACAGGAATAAATTCACATATGATGCTCCGGTCAGCCAAGACATTAGGTAAAGTACATGTACTGTTCACAGGCTTTCTGGAGAGAAAATGCAAATAGAGTATTAATGGAGAGTTGTGTAGGCATTTCTTAGAGACCTCAGGAATTGGTTTAGAAATGACTTGTTTCCATTAATGGATTGTATATAGGTTACTCATTAATTGTAATATTGGTTCACACAATTTAGTAGGAATCAAGTAAAAAGGGCCTTAAGGAAAAGGTCTTTTCCTTCTACCAAAGCATGTAGAATAATGGGACACGGGGACTGGAGGATAAGCAGCTTTTCTTGAAGGACAGACCTATCATTTCTGTGCATATTCCAGAGGTTAGAGCTTAATGACATAAGACACATGAGTGACAAAGTCTGGATGATTTTAGTTTTCCAGCCTGGCTGTGTTTTTAGTCAAAGTCAGGGATTGTATCGGCAGAAGAATAAAGGAGAGCATGGTATTGGGAGATGCTTCACAAGTTCTGCTATGGCTGCCTAGCCCCAAAAGGAACTGGATGTACACAGTTAGAATAGAATCACAGATGAGAGCATTCAAAAATGTCTAACAGGAATTTGAAACTATTTCTAATACAATGCATAAGGACAGTAAAGTAATAAATAAGCACGTCAGGTAGGGAAATTCAGAGTAAGCTCATTGGTAGCACAAGGGTGGGGGTTGGGTGGTGATGGATGCAGAGGTGGGCTCTACTAAAGCCTTCCTTATTTTATAAACCACAGGCTTGTGTGCTCTCTCCCTCCCAAGACAAATGGCTGTTCGAAATGCCATCGAACACATACAGGAGATTATACGGAACACAATCACTTTATTTAAGACAGAGAAAATATTGACAAACGTTAACTGGAACGTAGTAGAAGAAAAAGCCAAGATTGAATACAATCCTGTGAGTTGAGAGTCTCGGGTTCCCTCTCTGGGTCTTCCTGTCTGTCATGACTCAATATCAAAAACGTGATTCCGGGACGGGGAGAGAGCTCAGTGGGTAGAGCGCTTGTCGCACAAGCATCGGGACCTGAGTTTGCTTCTCAGACCACAGAAAAGTTTGATGTGATGGTGCGTGCTTGTGGTGCCATGCTCTAGGCTTCACAGGACAGCCACCTAGCCCAGTCTGTGGGCTCCCGCTTACATTGTTAGACTCTGCCTCAAGAGTTGAATGTCTGTAATTGTCAAAGAACAAATTTAATTAGTTAAAAATCCCCTTGAAAAGTAAAGCATAAGCAAAAACCTAAAAGAAGGTGAGTGGCTATTCTGAGGAAGGACATCTGAGGTTGACCTCTAGCCTCCACACACATGAGCACACATGAGCACACACACACACACACACACACACGCCTACATCTCTGTACATGCAGTTACACACAATCCCGATTCTACTAACTGTATGGTTTGGGACCCTGGGACAAGGGACTGAGGTGCACATTTTACACACCAAAGCAGACTTGGTCTCCAGATTCTCCCAGCATCCCTCAGTCCCTACCTGGCATATCTTGCCCCCAACCTTGAACTTTCCAGCCCAATAGCTGGACTTCCCTTCTTCCAGGGGCTCCTCCCTATATAATCCAGACAGTTTGGTCTCTCTCTCTCTTTCATTTTCTCTTTCTGTGTATGCATCCTCTCTCTTTCCCATCTCCCCAAACCCTCCCTGTGGTGACTCCCCTGGTCTCTATCCTTGGGGCCAGTGAACTCGCCTGAGAGCAGCACCCCAATAAACCTGCATTGAATCTAATCTAATCTGTCTCTAATTGACTCATTTCAGTGGAGGCCTAGAAATAACCTATCACTAACTAAATGCTGTAAAATATGTATTAGCTTGGCTGTCCTGGTGAAGTAACTTCAATTCTGTTCCCAAAAAGAAAGTCTTTATGATTGGCCTTTCTATCAGATCCAGGGAGAATGGCCGTTTCATAAAATGAATCACAAACAATGATCTTGGCCAAGATTGGCCAGGACCTTCCAACAGGTTGAGATCCCGAGAGAACTTCCCTGTGTGTTAGAAAAAGCAGAAAACACAGGCCAAAGCATAGAGTAGTGGAGTACAGATGGGTTGAAGGGTAATTGAAAACAATTGCCTCCTAGGGAAGCACAGTACCCAAGTTACACATAGCTCGCCATGGCAGTGGCTCTGAAATTCACCTTTGTTAAGCACAGTGTTTGTCCTGTCTTTACCAGTTTTACTTAATTTTTTAACTTATTTTTACTTATTTTTGTTTCTTCAGATTTTAAAACAGGCTCGCACTGTTCCACTTGCCCATATTTCCCATGGTCCAAGAGAGGAGTCCCCAACCGATGAAGTTTTAATAGAAGAGGCCAGATTGCATGTAGCTATAATACAAATGGTTGGTATTATTCAAACAATCTTAATTATGTTTTTTTGTCTTACATGCCTTAAATCTTTATGGTTTTGCGGTGATTAGAAAACCCCTTTGTCTCCTTATATTGTCTATTGACACAATTAGTGTTTGAGCTACAGAAATTTATTTATTTGATTGTATGCAAGCGTGCATGCGCGTGCTCATGCGTGCGTGCGTGCGTGCGTGTGTGTGTGTGTGTGTGTGTGTGAACTACCAGCATTTGCCACCTAGTGGGGATACCTAATTTCCAGACCCTGACCCACTTAGTGGAAGGAGAGAGCCAATTCCCACACACTGTCCTCCGACCTCCTTGTGCTCACAGACAATAAAGAAATGTAAAAGGAAGCATGAGTCATATGTATTCTTTGGTTTTTGGTTTTGAGGCAGCCCAGGCAGGCCTGGAACTCATGACAATCCTCCTGCCTCTCACGTGCTGGGATTACAGGTGTGGGCCGCAGTTCTCTGCCGTTCCATTTGTCTTGATCCTTCGTAATTTCTATTTAAATATAAATATATGTAAATATGTATAAATACTAAGTGTTAAAAATAAAACCCGTTTCAGAGCAGCTTTGAAAAGCAGTGCAATGACGGCATCCTGGGAGTTGAGGCAGCTCGAATACTAATCGGTGCCACCAAAAGCTACTGCCCCATCCATGGAAAGTAAGTGAGACACTTCTCTAATTGGTAATTCCCAAATGGAATGGCTGTGTCGCTGTGGACAAACTGAGAACTGAATGTCCCGATTAACCCATATGTCATTTCCGTCTTGTCCATTTGTCTGACATTCTGTTCACCTGCTCATTCATTCACCTATCCCATAACAATCTTTTTTCTTCCTCCTGTCTCTTTTCCTCTCCCTCTTCCTCTTCCCATCCCTCTCTCTGTCCCTTCCTCCCTTCTTCTGTCTTTTCCTCTCTCCCTTTCTTTTTTCTGTTGGGCCTTGAACCCAGGGCCTGAGCATGCTGGGTAAACTCTCACTACTGTCTGCATTCTCTCCTCTACTTTTCTTGTTTGAATGACCCTCTCCACCCTGCCTCCTGCCGTCATTAGTTTTATAACTTTGGAGATGAGTTGGGCTTAAGTAAGAGACAAGGGAATTCATGGATGAGAACCTACATAGCTTTAATTGCTCTTATAATTATTTTGCTTTTATATCATACTCACTTTATTGGAAAAGGTACAGAAGCCTGGATCTTGTCCATAGACCTCTCTCCGGGGATGGAGTGAGCGCTGGAGGACTTGGCCTAAATGGTGTTATTGCTAGATGCAGTGCAGTCTGGTGGGAAATGTTCAGTGTCTTAGAGACGTATCAATATCTGGTCACCACCCTGACAAGCATTGGTGAATGGACACTCTGAGACAAACCTGTGAGACAGTGGTCACGATACCAGTCAGGGGACATTTACTATTCCAACGGTCTGGTGATGGTGATCTCTGAGGGAGACCTGACATTGGCCCAGGGATTGCATTTGGGAAAGTTGGGACATTCAGTAGCCTTTTGGGTTGGGCAACATGAAACAAAAAGATTAATTCCAGAACTTCAAAGGGGGATAGTCTGGAAAGGCTTTAATTAGGTTCTGTCTCAGGTCAGAATAGATCCAGGAGTAAGGACACAGGAATCTCAGGCAAAAACTGTCCCTGAAACATGACCATGGTGAGCAGGTGAACAGGTACAGGAGCTAAGGGCTAAGTAAACATTCAGTAAGTGCCCATTAAATTTGCATTTGCATATCTGTCCCCCCTTTTATTGTCCCAACCAAGACAATATCTTTAATAATACATATGTGCGTTTTTCTTAGATTCATGAGTATTTCTGATGTTTCAACTTACGTGAGAGCTAGAAGTTGGCTTATAAAGTTTAAAAACATGTTAACTTACTTGGAATATCACAAAGAAAGGGTACTTTTTACGGTACCTGGGTAAGTATTATGAACCTTTAATCGTGGCATACATAGAATATCATGATTTCAACATTTTAGAGTAGATTACCCCTCCCTTCAAACTAATTTTATATCAGATATTTACAGGTTAAGTGTTGACCAAACAGTGTGTTTGCCTTTTCTGTTCTGTCTTAGCAACTTCACTGATACCCTTGTTAAAGAAAATGGTAGCAGCTTAGGGCTAGCTTACATACCATGTTGCTTGCAGTATTCATCTAGGTAGAGGACCTAGCAGGGTAAGCCGCATTCACGATGGGCTAAATCTAGCTCTGTGTAACTTCATTTGTGGAATAGGATAGTCCGCTTTAATAATATAGTATTAATGTCTAAAATTAAGGAAACATTAACACTACCTTAAGAATGCCTATCACTGATTTTTCCAAGATATTATAAAAATATACATTTTGCTTAGCTAATGTATATTTACATTATAGGTAATAGGGTAGGTTCTTCTCTTTTCTATGTAGACTGTGAACTTATATATAATTTTTAGAGCAGGAAAATGATCTTTTTCTCCCCCAAACAGTAGATGTCAACAAAAGAACACACCAGGAATAGTTTTTGCTTTCTTCCATTGAATACATTGAAAGAGAACATAAAAAAAATCAAAGTCCTAGCATCCTGACGTGTTCAGGAGCGCTTGTCTCTTTCCTTGTCTCTGTGAGGGGATACTTGACATGAAGCAACTCAAGGAAGAATCATTTTGGCTCAAAGTTTGAGGAGGCATAGGTCACCGTGGCAGAGGAGAAATGGCATTGGGAGAGTAAGTCTGCTTGCTCAGACTTAGTAGAGATGTCTGTCTGTCTGTCTGTCTGTTTCCCGCGTTCACACCTATTGTGTGTTTATGATTGCAACAGGCACATCACATCCTGAAGATAACTCTCTATCACAGTCTTCTCCTTTTGGTCCCCACAATCCTTGCACCCATCTTCCAAGATGCGCCCTGGGCCTCAGAGGCGGTGACATAAATGTCCCATTTGAGGTCAAGCGCTTGGTAGTGCCTTAATCTCATCACTGTGACCAGTTATGAGTCCCTGCTTTGCCTGTGGCCTGCGGTAAAAGTTGCTTCTCTGACGGAAGCTGAGCATTGTGCTAGTCTCTGGGTATATGCTTACATATCTGGAAGGCAGTTTTACTGTCCACTTGACAAAACTCCGGCTGCAACTCCACTATAAGTACTGTGCACTCCTTGGCCACGAGCTTTTGGCCCAGCTCTACTGGGGCAGGCATACATTCCATCCAGATCTCCGTGGTTGTTTCTCTCGGAACAGTGATGCCATTACTGAACCAGTGGGCATACCTCGGCCGGCAGTAGAGCCCTAAACACTCAGGGTCTTCAGCTGACTGTGACTGCTGATGCCGTGTCTCTGTTGACAGCCTGTGTAGATGGCACCTTCCAGCACTACGCGTGTGAGCCAGCAGGGAAGAAGAGTTCAGGCTCAGCTTTTTCCCTCTGTGTTCTGTATGCAGAGTGTGTGCTGTGTTGCCTTCAGTGGTGAGGACTTAGAATATCTAGTTCTACTGGGTAAGCAAGAACCAGGGCAATAGCTTGTACTGTTTTGGAAGCCTCTGGGAGCTCTCTGGGCAACACATCATAAGGAGGGAATCCCACATACAACGTGTTTCTTAATCCAGTCAAGTTGGCCACGTACAATAGCTTTCACATCAGGGAGCCTCTTTTGCTCAGCTCTATTTTCAATGGGTTAGAAAGTTGTAAGAAACGAATAAGTTAATTATCGAATATCTTTCCTGTTTAAAAATCTTAAACAATGCTGATGAATAACATGCTCTCCTCTAAATGCACCTCTTGCTTTTGATTTATTATTTTAACGGAGTCACCCTTGCGTGCTCCTCTATTATAGTATCTGTATAAGGTATGCCTGTCGTTATTATTGTGTCTGTTATTTTGAGACAGGGTCTCTCTGTGTAGCCCTGGCTGTACCGGAACTCACGGTACAGACCAGGCTGGGCTCCAGCCCAGTGCCTCTCCCTCCTGAGCGCTGGGACTAAAGGCAAGCACCACCATGCCCTGCTGTATGTTGGTTACTTTTACTTCTCTTTTTCGTATTATTTCTAGTTTAATTTGTTTACACGGATGTTGAACCTCCCCGCTTACTGGTTATACTTCTAATGATCCGATATTTTATTTGGTCTTTTTCTTTTCCAGGAATAATAAGCTTCTGATTTTTGTCTATCGCATTATAATTTCAGAAGAATTTGAATATGCAACACATGTTGTGACAGTAATGTATATTTTCCCTATGATAATACATCTGTGGCCAATTGCAAGAGAATTAAATGTATCGGCACTGATATCCATAAACTACTACTATATGTTTTTATATACATTGGAATCAGTACTGAAGGTACTGTGGAGAATAGAGATATGTTGTATGAAAAGAAGAGTTCAGCTATTTCAAATCCACTTTTGCTACTTTATTATACTCGATACCAGAAACCATTTGTTATTACAGCTGATGGGGTCCTGGAATGTTAACACCCTTAGTCTAAGCCTTGGACTTCAGCTAAGTCTCATAAAAGTAGAGAGACTCCCAAGGATTAGGTTGGGAAAAAAAACCTGTAAATTTCAGATATAGATGCCGCCCTTGAATTCTTCCTGAAATAATGCAGGGTATTTCCACAAATATAGGTGAACTGGCCTGAGAGCCACATGTTGGACCGGATAGCTCAGTGACCATAACTTACCGTGCTTCATTATTCATAGTCTCACAGCAAACTTGTTCATTGCTTTTAAAGTTTTGTTTTGTTTTGTTTTGTTTTTTCCTTTTCTTTTTTTTTGGAGCTGGGGACCGAACCCAGGGCCTTGTGCTTGCTAGGCAAGTGCTCTACCACTGAGCTAAATCCCCAACCCCGCTTTTAAAGTTTTGAATCACATTAAACGTTTTGATGTGGAAAAATAATAGTTTAGGAGAATGCCATGCAAGTAGCTTAAAATTCAGCTTTTAGAATACAACTCGGGGGACTGGAGAGATGGCTCAGTGGTTAAGAGCACTGACTGCTTTTCCAGAGATCTTGAGTTCAGTTCCCAGCAACCACATGGTGGCTCAACCATCTGTAATGGGATCTGATGCCCTCCTCTGGTGTGTCTGAAGACAGCTACAGTGTACTTATATAGAATTAATAAATGAATCTTTAAAAAAAAAGAATGGGTACTAACTACTCTTGTAGAGGGTCCAGGTTCAATTCCCAGAATCCACACTGAGTGGCTCATAATTACTCTACTCCTAACTGTAACTCCAGATCCTGACCATCTCTCTTCTGAACTCCCTAGGCACCTGCACATACATAGTACACACAAACGCACACTCAGGTGAATATACACACACAGACGCACATACACCACACAAAGAAAAAAATTTTAGAGAACGAATCATTTCTAGTTGACTTACAATTTTAAGTCTTTGCCTCTCCCCTACAGTTGTGATGGAGTAATATATACTTTTTTTTTAAAAAAACAGATACTAATTTTAAAAAGGAAATATTTTCTTCAGAATTGGAATACTTTGGAGTTTTTCATCATAGTCCTCGGAATCGTTGATATATTGTGCATGTACTTCGTCAAGCTGAGACCAGACAGCTTGGTTCTCATCCAGTTTACGGTGGTCATAGGGTATCTAAGAGTGATTAGGTTTCTTCCCATTTTCAAGGTAAGGCTTCTTATGTTGAAATTCTGTTTCCCTGTCTGGTTTACTAAGTGATTTATGACGCTTCGCTGCTTTGAGAGACACGGGAGAGGGGGAGCTGCTTCCAGAATGTCCCTGCTCGCTTCTGCTCGCTCACCCCTGATTGCAGCCGCTTACATCTCGCCTTCACAGAGGGTTTTCCAGTCACTGCAGACAAGGGCGGAGACCCAGGCTCTATAGACCCAGCTTTACACCCCATTCTTTTCGCTCTCCTCCAATCGGCCTAGTTTTTTTTTTTTTTTAAATTTTCCTTCTGTTTATTAGTGATGCACATTTAGTGTGCATAGGAATTGCTCCGCAGAGTGGTCTGTGTAAAATCCACCTAAAAGATAATTTCAGTTCTATGGTATTTGCCTTGGGAGTTGAGCTAAGAGCTCACGTAGGTGTGACTGCATTATACAAACTAGTAGACATAAAGGTGAGTAGTGAGGCTAAGACAGCACGGAAGAACTTTATCGGGGCAATTGGTTTTTATGTTGATGACTTGTGCACGCAAATACATGAGAGAGGGTTTCTCTGTGTAGCCCTGACTATACTGGGACTTGCTCTGTAGACCAGGCTTGCTTCGAACGTGGAGGTTCCACTGCCTCTGCCTCCCAAGGGCTGGATTAAAGGCATGAGCCACCATGTCAGGTGCATGATAATCATTTTAGAAGTAATACTTTATGAAAAAAATTTAAAGATGGAAAAGGTTGTAATGCTGTTTTGTTTGTTTTTAAGATTTACTGATTGAATGCGAGTGTTCTGGCTGCATGTACACCTGCCTGCCAGAAGAGGGCACCAGATCACATTCTAGGTGGTTGGGAGCCACCATGTGGGTGCTGGGAACTGAGCTCAGGACCTCTGGAAGAACAGCTCTTAACTGCTAAGCCATGTCTTCAGCCCCTTGGTAGTGTATTTTTGTGTAAGCCAAATCGTTGTGTGACTTTTGGGGAAAGATGTAAAAAAAAAATTGTACATTTCAGATCAGGAGTCAAAGACAGGCCAAAGTAGTGATTTCAAGTCCACCTTGGCAAACCTATGAGTTTTTGGGGTTTACTTAACAGGAATATGGACGAAGGGCTTCTTTCTTTTCTATCTATCTATCTATCTATCTATCTATCTATCTATCTATCTATCTATATTGGATTTTTAAATTTACATTTCAAATGTTATCCCCTTTCCTGGTTTCCCCTCCAGAAACTCCCTGTACCATCTTCCCTCCCCCTGCTTCTATGAGGGTGCTCCCCCACCCACCCACCTACCCACCTACTCCCTCCCACCTCTCCACCCTGGCATTCCCCTACACTGGGGCATCAAACTTTCACAGCTTTGAAAACATTTTCTTTAAACAAGGATCCCTCTACTCGCAAATGGCAGCTAATAAAGTCTTACTCTGTTCCTTTAATTCCTTCACTATGATACTATTTTGTTACTTTCTCTTAATACTGAGTCTTTCACCCAGGGCCACTGTGCTGTGAGCCAGCGTGGTCTCTGTGGGAAGCCTCCTCGACACTCTGCTTTGGAGCTGTGGCTCCCTGGGGTTTCCGGGCCTTATATAATATACTCATTTTGTACAGGAGGAAATGAAGTCCTCAGAGCCACGGGTAACCCGCTGAAGGTTACAAAACTGGTGACTGGAGAGCTGGTTTAAGAGACCTCATTCTCTTAAGCCCCCACACCGACCAGGTGGCTTCGGCCTAAAGTAGATAAAGGTAGAACAAGGATGGAGGGCAGCAGCCTGTGAGGTGCACAGGGCGGGTATATTCTTCACAGCGGTTTACTCAGGTTTCTGGGGCACAACTTTTCCTTTCTGAAGTCGAAGTGCAGAGGGACTGAGGGACAGGGGCATCCTAGAGACTCCACCCAAAGCTGCAGAATCGTTTATTCATAAGCTTCAACTTCTCTGGGTGTGATTGCAAACCCAGACGTGTGCGGAGTCAGGCAGAGGCCTTTTGGAAACAGGCCCTGCTAGATCACACCCAAAGCATTTGACATTTTTTTTTCTCTCTCTCTCTCTCTCTCTCTCTCTCTCTCTCTCTCTCTCTCTCTCCCTCCCTCCCTCCCTCCCTCATTAAAACTAAATACTATACTATTTAGGTTTCATTGTGGGATTTTCAAATGAAATTAGATTTTTGTATTAATTCTATCTCCCCCTCTTCTCTCTCATCCCACTGCCCCTTCTTGTTACACACCCCACCCCCTGCACCCACCTCGTTTCTATTTTCATATTCCATGCGCTGCTGCCCTCCCTGCCTTGATCAATGCCTTTTATTCCCTCCTTTGGTCTCCATCCTTGTTTTGTAGCCTGTACCCACCCTCACCGCTATTTACATGCACACACATAACCGTTGTAAATTAGATCCTCAAAGCACTTAATGAAGTATATGGTTTCCCTGGCCCCATCATTCCAGATAATAATACCAGTACTCATAAACATGGCAGACGTACAGATCAAGAAGAGCCTCAGTTTGATGTACAGTATTACAAAAGGCTATGTCAAAAGTCAGGAAGATGCCAAACTTTTGGTAAGGCAAATTTCTGGACGTGAATCAATCTATCAGGTAAGAAACAGGCAGTGGCTATTTTGTGTGGATGGGAATGACCTTACTTATGTGTATTCATATCTCGTAAGATCAACTTGTCGTGCATTTGACCAACAGTAGTCAAATGGGTTCTAATATTTGTTATACAAGGTGCTTCAGAAAACAGCCTGAACTGTGTGTGTGTGTGTGTGTGTGTGTGTGTGTGTGTGTGTGTGTGTGTATGTATGTGTGTGTGTACCTCTGTGGGTGCATGGTTGTATGTGTGTGGACACATTTGTGTGTGCTATATGAGATTCCATCTCAAAGCAAGACAGAACAAGAAAACAAAACAACCCTCCCCATAAAAAACAAACTAAAACCAAACCAAACAAAAAACACCAGAAAGAGAATTGAAAATGCCGAAGAAAGTCAAATATGAACCAGACACTGGTGGAGCCTCATGGTGAAGTTCATGGTTGTGGAGTCACTGCTATTGATGAGAAAAGCACAAAAGGTGAATAAGTCGAAAACGAGTCACTGTTCCAAGAAGAGGTGACAAGTAAAACATCCCCTATGTGACTCAGCTTGCTCCTTCAGGCCTCATCAGAGACTGTCCCAAAGCCTTGCCTGGTTAAGCTCGCCTGCTTTCCACAGTCATCTCAATCACATAAATACGGATGGTTTGTTTATCATCCATAGGGTTTCGTCCTTGTCTTAGCTAGGGTTTTAGTGCTGTGAAGAGACACCATGACCAAGGCAACTTTTACAGAGGAAAACATCTAATTGGGGCTGGCATACAGTTTCAGAAGTTCAGTCCATGGCGGGAAGCAAGGCACAGTGTAGGCAGTCATGGTGCTGGAGGAGCCAAGAGTTCTACATCTTGATCTGCAGGCACCCAAGAGGGGACTGTCTCCCTCAGGCAGCCAGGAGGAGGTCTCTTCCACACAGAGCATAGCTCGAGCAGAGGAGCCTCAAAGCCCAACCACACAGTGCAGGCTTCTCCTAAGGCTGCAACTCCTAACAGTGCCACCTCCAGCACAGTCCTTGTTTCAGTTTTTCTCCCAACTTCTAACTACCCCCCCCAACCCCGCTTTGCCATGAGGAGCCCTTCTGCTCCTTTGTGGACCTATTAAACCATTTTTAAAAATAATTTTGACAGTCACATTCTTATCCTCAGAAACTAAGATTTCTTCTTTCTTTCAAGCAATAATTTCTTTCTTGGAAAGTGAATAGTCTCTTGAATGTCTTATTTTAAGTTTCTGTTCCTTGTATGAGTTCTGCTTTCTTGAAGTCCCATTCCACATATGTTGCATGTGTTTCTTATCTTCCATTCTTTTTCTCCTCTCTCACTGCAATGCTCCTTGATTTCAATGTAAATCAAGGTCTAAACTAAACTGTGGAATAGATAAGAGGGGTTTTCTCAGCTCAAATAACACTCCTGATTTAGATACACTGAGTTTAAATCCTAAGCATTAAATCCCTAATACAGCAATTTTGATGGGCCCTGTAAGTAGCGAGAAGGTTGAAGGTTATGTCTTCTATTTAGGTGCATGCCTTGAGCCGTGACTGTTAGTGGCCTCAGGCCTGTAGCTAGGAAAGAGATCACGAAGTTACCTATCTTCTTTACTCAATCAATATTAATATGAAGTAGAATTGTATTCTGTTGATTTATCATCACAAATGGAGAATGAAACTAAGGGAGATACTGAAAGGCTAGGCTGATCTAGTTAAGAAAGACAAAAGAGAAGCCAGTGTTGTAGCTCATGCCTGTAACACCAACAGATGAGAGGTTGACTCTGTTTTGGGCCATGCTGGACTACATAGTGAGCTTTGGGCCAGCCAAGGCTACACAATAAGACCCTGTCCCTCCAACACACAGCCCTCCCCAAACAAAACCACATAAAACACAGAACATGGAGAAGCTCAGAGAAGACTTTAGAAGAAGGAAAAACAAGAGAAGATGAACAGGATCGGGGAGGTAGCTAAGAACATTTAGAGACATTTAGGGAGGACAGAGAGATCTGGAAGCAGTTGCCTTGGTAACAGGTATAAAACAAACCTTCCGAGGCACTTTAAATGGGGGAGGAGAGGGGACACTACGGAGGTTGAGAGACGACCCAGTGGTTAAGAGCACTGCCCGTTCTTTCAGAGAATCCAGGTTCAAGTCTCAGCACCCACATGGCGGCTCACAACTGTCTATAACTCCAGCTCCAGGGGATTGGGTGCCCTCCCCATCTAGTCCCCACTGACAGCAGGCATGCATATGGTACAGACGTACATTCAGACAAAACGCCCCTACACATTAAAGAAAAAAAAATTAAGAAACAGAGGACTTCAGTAAGGACTTGAATGGACGTTTTAATATTGAACTGTTTTATAAAAACACATATCTCATTTGCATATTCAAAGCTAGGGCCCCACTACATGTAATTTAAGAAGCCCTAACAAACAGAGAAAAAAAAAAACCCTCAAAAAATTTGTTTTGCTTAAGCTTCAGACAGCAGACCAGATGTTTCCTGTAAGTACTGTGGCCTGCAGTATCTGACAACCCAGGGAAAGGTTCAGTGCTGCCTCAGAGTTGTTGGCATGGCTAAGAACATGCTCTAGAAAGACTTGAAGTCAGAGTGAGCTTTATGAGGAAGCACCTGGGACATAGTGAGCATCCCACAGCATCTGTCATGTGAGTGGGGAAAAAAAGCAACCACACGATCTGTTTGCCTCAGTGTAGAGTTACTTTTTCAACTATTTAAAGAGTGGCCTTTGAGGAACTCATTACAGGGCATGCTCACAACATCCCACTTGTTTCTGTGCTCTCGGCAGAATAGATCCCCAACAGCTCTTCCCTCTGCACAGCTGTATGAGAATTCTCAGTGGTGCACAGTCGGGTAGCAAGTACCTTTCCTTTGTTCCTTCCTTTGTTCATTCATTTCCTTCCTTCCTTCCTTCCTCCCTCTCTCCCTCCCTCCCTCTCTCCCTTCCTTCTTTCTTTCCTAACTAATAATAGTCATATCAAAGCCTGGCACTTATGCAAAATATCAGCCATGCAACATAGTGCAATTTGAGTTCCGGGGGAATTGCACTGGAACTCCCTAGAAGACAAACACTCCCCTAAATCACACTAAGTGAGAATTTCCCTATATTCTTGCTTCTTTAACTTTTAATCAGGTGATAAAGCCAGGATTGTACTTGGTGTAACGAGAACCATTTCTTCATTTCTTACAGAAATTATATGACATTCTAGAAAGAAACAAACGAGAGGCTATTAGAGAACTAGGTAAGTGGTTAGAGAATTTGACTTTCTGTTTCGTTTTGCAAAATCCATTGGTTTTGTTCTCTTGTGGTCCTGACAGCCAGAATCCTGGATGATGGTGCCATCAAGGTTGGTTTCTGGTGAGGACTGGCTTCTTGCCGAGCGAACATGACTGCTTGATTATTGTGACCCTATCTGACATTTCCTGAACACACAGAGGGACTCCAATGCCAAATTCTCTAGTGAGGGCCATCCTCACAAGGCCAGAGAACCACCCTTGTGACATTATTTAAGCCCATGACTTCTGCAGAGGCCCTTTCTCTAAATATGGTCACTGTGGTTTTGAGCTTCAGCATGTGACATTGACAGGCTACAGTTCAGTCCACGACAGAGGGAAAAGACAGAAGGGAAGAAAAACGTCCCCCAAATCCATAGAAGTATCTGGAGAACCCAATCACACATGGGTATTTTCTCCTTCATATGTGTGCACATGCTCTATGATTTAAGTTCTCCAACTTTCTGCAGCAAGCGTTTGCTATTTCGCCACCCCTGTCTCCCTGCGGGGAGCCTTTTCCTGACAGATGCTCTTCAGGGCTCTGTTGCTCTGGGGATGACTTATTCTCACCACAAACTCCTCACTCTGCTTGGAGCAGGTAAGTACACGGCAGGAGAGCTTTGGGTTTTCAGGCAGGGCTGGAGCCACGGTCTCATTCATTCCTTTTCCTGACCAGTATTTACTGGCTACAAGTAAGGTCCAAAGATGGGATAGCAGTATTGAGTAGATGCAGATTCTTCAAAACACTGGTGGAGTGTGTGAGCGCACCCAAGGGCATCCCTGCAGGACGTGGAGGGATCTGTCAGCTGCTGTGGCGGTGTAGGGAAGGCTCGATGAAAGGGCACCTGCAAAGATAGCAAGGTCAGGGGCTGGAGAGATGGCTCAGCGGTTAAGAGCACTGGCTGCTCTTCCAGAGGTCCTGAGTTCGATTCCCAGCAACCACAGGGCGGCTCATAACCATCTGTAATGGGATCCGATACCCTCTTCTAGTGTGTCTGAGGACAGCTACAGTGTACTCATGTAAGATAAACAAAATCTTAAAAAAAAAAAAAAGATAGCAAGGTCAGGCTGGAAGCAGGGGTGTGTGTTTAGAAGGACAGGTCAGAGTCCTTAAGATATTTGCATAAGGACACATGAAGATTGTTACCTTTAACAAGAAGTTGTTCTGCCTCGGTTTCTATCCAGCAGACTCCAGAAAGTAGGGACTCCCACCCAACTCTATGCCCTCTCTTTGGTAAGACTGCCCCAGAGTGTAGGGTTGCAGGGATGCTATTTCTGTTTGGGCATCTACATTCATTTTACCTTTCCTGAAGGAGATAATAGGAGCTCAAGGAATGTATGCTGCATGTCTTGAGTGTGCTTTCCTCACATGACCATGTTTCAGGAGCATTAAAACATCGGGGCCATGCTCTGGCCCAAGGCAGACCATTAATAAACAGAAGTCACTAGGAAAGGCCACTTTCAACTCACGGTCACATTGTAAGGTGACATTTGGACTTACAGCGACATGCTTTCCAGATGACAGTGGGAAGAACGGTCTAGTGGCTGTCTGTGCTTGGATAGGCTAGACCAAAGGATTCTGGAGATGTTTCAGGAAACTCAAAACCCGTTACGACTGCCTTTTACTTAGCAGGTCTTTATTTCTTTGCTCTTAAAATTCAGGCCCTAGGACCTGTGTAGCATGATGCTGTGTCTTAGATAATATGGAGTATTATGAAGTTTCCTCAATTTTTGTCCTGATTAATGATTAATTAATTAATTAATCAATCAATTATTAATTGTTTCCATATGACTCCTGGGAGTGGCTATAGAATGGGAATGTCAGCAGGATATACATACATACACACATATACATATATGTATGTATATATTTAATCCTTATAATCACTACTTATATGGCTTCTACTATTCTTGTATGGTTTTTATTATCAGTGTTTGAAACTGGTGCTTCCTGTGGTTATCTTGCCTGAGGTCACATGATTTAAGAAGTGGCAGTCAGATCTCTAATGCTGACAGATCTGGTACTAAAAACCTATTCTCTAGATCAGAACTACCTTTTATTTTAGTGGTCAACTCATTTTAGTGAAAAAAAAAAGTGTAAGTACCTTCCATACACACATCAGACATTGTACTCAGTGTAAAGAGGACAGCATGAGTCTAATTTCTGACTTCCTGTGTTTATTAAAAGGGAATGAATATTCCACTTGATCTCACGAGACCCATCCACTGAAGTCCAGATACTCTTTCAAATGAAAGCCTTTTTGCCATCCAACCGACAAAAGATATATAGAGGATGAGGCAGAAACATCGAAACTGTACTCTAGAGAAATGAGTCTTGGCGTAGACGGAGATGCCATGGGATAAGGCGGAGTGGGTTAGCTGTGGGGGAAGCTAGTGTTTGATTTTCTCATCCATATAATGGGGATGCAAATTCATCCTACCAGCCTCATGGGCTCTGCGTGAAGCTACAACCAAAGGCTACTCTATAAATACTTTGGATATCCTAGTACAATGTGAGTTGTAACTGTGGCTATTGTGTAAGTTGCTCATCAAGTTTGAATTTTCTTAGGCCTCATAGAACATGAAGGCCGTGACGTTGTCATTGCTCTGAAGACAAAGCAGACGATCCGCAACGTGATTGCCAAGGCCCTAAAAAACCTCACTTTTCTTTGGTCAAGAGGCATCATTGACAAGCATGAGGGCATCGAGATGAACAAGGTGATAACGCAGTTCCCATCTCGTTTGGCTCCATCAGCTCAGATGCCCCAGGACGTAACGAGAAAAGCTGAGGGACATGTGCAGCCACAGGGGCTACCTGTGTAACCTCCCCGAAGCCTTTTTAATGCCCGTGGCCATCAAAGCCAGTGCTTCCTGGCATGCTCCAGCAGTTAGAACAACCTGGCTGCAAATGACAGAAACTAGCTGCAGCGAAGTTCAGTGAGGAAGTCAGCTTGGCAGTTTAATAAGAAGGGATTCGCAGGGTGTGTGGTCAGGCCTCTAGAAGGGACTTAAAGAAAGATCTAGAAAGTTTTCCACCGGGGGAAAAAAAAAGAAAAGGAAAAAAAAAAAGAAAAAAAGAAAAGGAAAGTTTTCCAGATTACTTAGTTCTTATCAGGATCGTGTCTGTGAAATCCTCCTCTAGCTTGCTTTCTGGACTCGTAGATGTATTTATTTATTTTTGTGCTTCTTTATCTACTGGTGGAGTTCGTACTGCCTAGTTCCCTGGCTGGGGCATCCACAGAGACAGTAACATAGTAAAGGGAGGGGACCAATGTGTGTGTGTGTGTGTGTGTGTGTGTGTGTGTGTGTGTGTGTGTGTGTATAAGATGTCATAATTGAATTATAAAGACGGCAAGTTTGATCTGAGTTAATAAGTGAAAACAGGAAGAAGACAATAGGGACAAAAAAGAGTATAATACACTTGAGGGGAGAAACTGAGTCGCAACGGAAATTTATTTAGATTTCCTTGGTTTTGGCTTCTTGTGCATGTTCTATCACAGAAACAATCACCATAATTTTGAATGTTCATTTTTAGGTTCTTCTTACAAAAATAAAAGCCTTGAATAACTTTCCAATGGCGATCCCACCTCCCACCCCTGACAAATACCTTCCCAACATCGTCTGGATGGAAAATAAAGACGTTCTCATTGAGTTCTTCAAGGTAACAACGTCTTCTGTGCTGGCTCAGGCTTGTTGTAAACGTTTTCCCCTGCCTCAACCTATGATTAAATAAAAACAGAGCAAAACAGAAATTTAGTTAAATTTAGCCTTTTGGGGGTGGACGAAATCAGAAACCTGACTTAAAAAGTTAGCAAGTGTTCTGAAGAGTGAGGTTGCTTCTCCAGCCCAAGCCCCAGTGAGGGCCAAAACACTTTCTTATTTGTTTACTTGCTCACTCATCCCCAAAACACACACACATATATGTATATATATTATATATAACATTATTTATTGTGCAAGTACTGATAACAATGTTGTTTTATGTTTGCTTGTACTTTTATTTCTCAAGGTTGATGTGTTATGTCTATAAAGGATAACTAACAACTCAAGAATCTGTTTTCTCTGTTTATGCGACTTGAGAAGTATTTTTTTTTTTTTTTTTGGAGCTGGGGACCGAACCCAGGGCCTTGAGCTTGCTAAGCAAGCGCTCTACCACTGAGCTAAATCCCCAACCCCGAGAAGTATTTTTAATTTTAAAATCTTATTTCTGTTTAGACAAGGGGTCTATGACATTTTGGGGTTGAACTCTCTCCTCCTATTTTGTTTTATTTTTATTTTTTATTCAGGAAAGAACCAAACTGACCTACTTTGACTACGGGGATATCATTTGTAGAGAAGGTGAAATGCCGCAAGGAATCTTCTTGATTATTTCAGGAATGGCGAGTGTAAGAACAACTGGCTTATACATTTTCCCAATGTATTTTGAATATATAGTTGTAATGTAGGGGTAGGCTTTGGAGCTGAAGGCTTTGGAATTGTGAGTCTCTACCACATAAAACCACTTCTGCAGAGCGAAGTGTGACAACTGAAACTGAGTGTCACGCTTCCTACTTGGCTGTGGTTCCCATGTTACCCAGCGCTCTCAGAGTTGTTACTTACTCTTCACAATAAAGTAGAGGAATTGGTGGTTTGAAGATGTTCAAACATGGGAAACAGTAACTATTTGGACTCATTTACCTAAATGAGAGTTCACTCAAAGGTCTTGGCTACAACTCAGAGCCCCTCACAAAGGTCAAGTTGGATGAAGATCAAAATACAACTTGGCAGCTGATCAATGCAAGGTTTCTGTTTAAAGGGTCAGGGGCAGGGGGAGTGAGAAGTGAGGAAGGGATTATGAATTTAGTAGTGGTGTGGGGCAAGAACCCTCTGTCTCTTTATACCAGCATTTCAGCAGCTGACTACAGTGGTCAACTTGGCCTATACACTGATCAATTCCTAATTCCACTGATGCTCTAATGTGACAAAGCTTTGTCATCGGGAAAAGAATATATTTGACTTCCAAATTTTAAAATGAGTGTTTTATACCTTTCACTATTGAGGAAATAAGCTACTGTGATGAATATAATGTGAAGACAATGTACTACCAAGTATCTGATCCTAGACAGTTTTGTTCATTGAGTAAAGAGATGTGTACTTTGTTACTCTCATGAATAAGCACTGGTCATTCTAGGTCCGGACTGACAAAACTGAAAAAAAAAATATCTTGGCTAATTTGGAACGTATTTTCCAGTGAAAGGATAAAAGGAGAGGGAACAAAACCAAAATAAGTTAAATGTTCACACTGTAAATATAACTTTGTTAGCAGAATGTAATTGTTGTCTTGGAGACTTACTGCTAAATAAGCTGACCCTTTCTAGTTCTTTCTGAACTCTGGCTGGCTGGTTCAAGTCAGCTCTTGCAGCTCAAACTCCTTTCCAAGCTGACTGATTCAACCTGGCTTCTCTCAGCTTCTCACTGAATTGCTCTGCTTGGTCTCATACAAACTTTGACAATATGTTCTATTCTCCTGGCTCCTCCCCATTCTCTGGCTTGTTCTGTCTTCACCAGTGTCCTGTCCTATCTCTTTAAAACTGCCAATCAATCTCTCTCTCTCTCTCTCTCTCTCTCTCTCTCTCTCTCTCTCTCTCCCTCTCCCTCTCCCTCCCCTTCCCCATTTCTCTCTCTAAGTGTGTGTGGTGTGTGTGTGCTGCTCTCTTAACTTACCTCTTTTTCCTGGGCTGTTCTCTTTTTTTTTTTTTTTTTTTTTCCGGAGCTGGGGACCGAACCCCGGGCCTTGCGCTTCCTAGGCAAGCGCTCTCCCACTGGGCTAAATCCCCACCCCCCCCGGGCTGTTCTCTTAAGTAGCCTCTTTTTCCTCTGCTGTTCTCTTTGAGAATTGGGTGTATCCTATCTCTGACTCATTCTGTCAAATCTTTCTCTTTGTCATTTTGTCTGCCCCTCGAAGCACATTTCAAACATGACTTCTTTCTTCTACAAACGAAATTTACCTTTATTATTAAGGGTTAAGGTGTGTACTAAAGGTGTGTCTGTATTCCAGCCAGACCATACTGTAATCCAGAGTCAGTATTCCAGCTGGATCACATAGACCAAGAAGGCCTTTGGATACGGTCTCTTATCAGAACAACCATGTTGCTGGATTTAAATTCCTCTACAACACACATTTAGTATAGTAAAAGAGGTGTCCTAGGAATTAGAAATGAAGATGTGCCACCCACAGGACCACTGATGCAAAGAGTGAACAAGCACGCCATTCCTTGCTTATGTTCAACTAGCTTTTTCACTATTGCATAGTTCAGGGTTTAACCTAGGGAATGGTGCTGCTCATACCGGCTTGGTCAATCAACAATCAAGATCACCCCTCACACATGTCCACAGATGAGCTGATTTAGATAACTTCTCAGTTGAGACTCATCTCAGGTGATTCTGTGAGAAGTTGTTGTTTCAATCCTGAGTCAGGATTTCTGTGGGTAGAGGTTCTGGGAACAAAACTAGTGGCCAGGAAGGAATAATATTTTGAGTCCTTTGGATATGGCACTCCGGAATTTCATCTGTAGCTAACTGTTCCTGAGGAATTTGCTTGTTTGTTTGTTTTGTTTCTTGAGACAGTGTTTCTGTGTGTAGTCCTGGATGTTCTGAACTTGATCTGTAGACCAGGCTGGCCTTGAGCCTCTGCTTCCTGAGTGCTGGGATTAAAGGCATGCATCTCTCTCTCTCTCTTTCTCTCTCTGTCTCTCTCTCTCCTTTCACAGTATTGGTGTCTTTCACTGCCTTTGAAGAAAACAACATAACATAAAGAATGGGAAAATTAATTTATTTACAGCTCTGTCCATAAATGGGGAGAGGAAAATGCTCACTCTGTCTAGGCATTTCTCATAAAAATGAACAGAACTTAAAGCAAATCCATGAAGTATGCACACGGGGGTAGCTTTTTCCTTGCAAAGAGAGGTTTCTGACACCAGGGATCCTGTGGGCGGCCCCTCCTTAGTCCCAGGATGGAAACTTCAATTTATAATCCCCTGTTGCAGCAGAACCCATCAGAGTGTCCATTTGGTACCTGTAAGAGGATTTTGGTCTATAATGATATCTCTTTGGAGTAATGTTCAAGTCTAAACACCAAATCTGTTTTTGTTTCTTATATGCCTTGTGTGTATCCCAAAGACAATTTTATATAGTATTTTTATTATGCCTACATTCTGACTGTGACCCATCATGTAAGATCAAGTGTGGAATTTTCTACCAGATGTGTTATTTCAGCCCTTGGAAACTTTGGGATTTTGGAGAGTTTTGGATTTCAGCTACTTAGATTAGGACCCTCCAGGCAGCAGTATGTAAAAAAGTAATGCGGGTGTAAAGAGCTTAGTTTTAATTTTTATAAAAGCAGTCAAGCAAGGCAGTGTGTTCCTTTTATTTAATCCTCATAAGAATCTTGAAGTTTTTTTCCCTTTCGTTGTGTTATTTCGATTTTCAGTGCTAAGGATTGAACTTTATGGCCTCAAGCGTGTTAGGTAAGTGCAATATCTTTGAGTCTAAGAGTCTTACTTTTTATATAAGTAAAACCTTTGCCTTGAGGTGTTGAAATGCAATAAACCATGACTTTTGTGAAAGATAATGCTTTCCAGACACGTGTCATTAAAGAATCTTTGACTTCCTCTGGAACCATCATATGAAAGAGTGGACGCTATTTCTGTATTCAAAGGACTTAACATTTTTATTTCCCCTTTTCATAATTTCTCCCCCAACAGTTACATAGCTCATCTGCCACTTTTGGGATAGACCCAAGCCCGAGGACTACTGACAGACAGTCCAAGACTATGTATACAGAGTACTGTACCAGTGGGGATGTCCTTGGCGAGCTGAGCTGTTTGCTTAAGCGTGAGATCGAATATACGGCCATCTGTGAAACTACGCTGCAGGTACGGAATAGTTCTCTTGTAGGTTATTGGTTAATCCTTACTAAGGAAAGCCAGTGTCTTTTCTGGGGTTTGGGTTTTGCTATTCTATTTGGTCACCAGATCGTCTGATGCTAGCAGTAGAGAACAGTTTTGAGAAGAGGTTTGACATCTCACATATGAGGCTCTGCCCAGGTCTGCTGCATCCTGCCTGTGGATGAGCTACTTAATCTCCTTGAGTGTTGGTTTTCTTATTAAGTAGAGAGGATGCTTGTTCTTTGATGTTATGAAGATTAGAAAAATGTTTATGGGCTATTCTGTTTGAAATGGTCACCATTCTGAAAGCAGTGTTCTGTAAAAATACTCGCTTGTTTTAAAACTCCCTTTCTTTGTTTTTTGTTTTTTGTTTTTTGTTTTTTTTCACTTGCCAAGTAACAAGTTATTTGTTCAACATAAAAGTAACCTTTTCAGGAAATCCCATTTGGTGTGGACAATCCCAATAAAAGGGAGCTTAAGTTCCTACTACGAATTGTTCTCAGTCTTTGAGGCTGATCGAAGGAACAGAGTAAACCACAGAATCTTAGGGGCATTGTGGAGCAGCAGAAAAGAATGGAGTTTCCTCAAACTATACTACGTTGTTTCTGGAAGGGGAGAGAAAGTGTGTATTTAGTCACATGTTTGAATGAACCCATGACAATTCATTTAGCTTGAATTCTAACAGAGAACACGCAGTTTGCCTCTGGAAAGAGGGGCTCTAAGTAGGGAGCATCACGGATTAACTATAGTGAGAGCTCAGTTCCTGAATCTCAGGCGTGTGAACCAAAACTTCAACATAATTGTTGGGTGATAAATAATCTGGGTATTTTTAGAAACAGCGTTGTTTTTTTAATTTTAATTATGTGTAGGTGCACGTGTACATGTAGGTATTTATGCCAGGAGAGGCCAAAGGCATTAGATCCCTAGGAGCTAGGAACCACCTGACATGGGTACCGAGAACTAAACCTCGGTCCTCTGGAGAAAAGCCAGTGCTCTTAACTGCCGAGCCATCTCTACGGTCTCCATGGGGCTACTTTTTAAAGTTTATAGCTCTCACGGGACTGCAGATTTTTATCCTCTTATATAATCTTTCCACAATGCCAATTCTTTTTTAAAAATGATTTGTTTATTTATTACTTATTTTTACATGCCAGATTTTATTCCCCTCCCAGTTCACCCTCCGACTGTTCTACATCCCATACTTTCCCCCCAAAGTCCCCACCCCCATCTCCACGAGGATGCCTCAGCCCCACCCACTCCACCAGACCTCTAAACTTCCTGGGGCCTCCAGTCTCTTGAGGGTTAGGTGCATCTTCTCTGACTGAACCCAGACCCAGGAGTCCTCTGCTGTACATGTGTTGGGGGCCTCATCTCAGCTGGTGTATGCTACCTGGTTGGTGATCCAGTGTCTGAGAGATCTATGGGGTCCAGGTTAATTGAGACTGCTGGTCCTCCTACAGAGCTGCCCTCCTCCTTAGCTTCCTCCGGCTTTTCCCTAATTCAACCAAAGGGGTCAGCAGTTTTTGTCCATTGGTTGGGTGCAAATATCTGCATCTGAGTCTTTCAGCTGCTTGTTGGGTCTTTCGGAGGCCAATCTTGATAGGCCCCTTTTTGTGAGCGCCCCATAGCCTCAGTAATGGTGTCGGGTCCCACTTTGAATGCCAATTCGTTTAGAGTATTATATCACTACTAGAGCATCAGAGAGTTGTAAGTTGGCTTTCTGAGAGATGGCGGCCATCTTGTTTAGTGATGAATTGTAATTTAGCTGTCTGTAGCCCGGCCCCTTGTTATTTCAGGCCTTCTTCATCTCCATGGAGGATTTATATGAAGGTTTCGATGTCTTCTGGCCATCTCTAGAATATAAAATGTGGCTCAAGCTTGCTCTTAGCATTGCAAATCAGTATTTTGAATCAAGCATTGTTGGTGAGGTAAGTTATATGAATAGAATATAAATGAATGGTATGCACCACTGTTGATACAGCAGATCCCATATTTTTCAGACAAAGATAGAAAGGAAGGTGGTGACTTAGTTAGGGTTTTACTGCTGTGAGCAGACACCATGACCAAGGCAACTCTTACAAAAGACAACGTTTAATTGGGGCTGCCTTACAGGCTCAGAGGTTCAGTCCGTTATCATCAAGGCGGGAGCATGTGGCAGCGTCCAGGCAGGTATGACATTGGAAGAGCTGAGAGGTCTACATCTTATTCCAAAGGCAAACAGAAGACTGACTTCCAGGCAGCTAGGAGGAGGGTCTCCAAACCCACCCCGCACAGTGACACACTTCTTCCAACAAGGTCACACCTCCTAACAGTACCGCTTCCTGGGCCAAGCATATCCAAACTCACAGGTGGTGTCTGACTCTTTAAAATGAGTTTTGACTATTAGCATTTTAACTACTGTCTCATCTTGAATCCCTTGTGCCATTAACAATCTTGTCGCAGTTAATTTTTCCAGGCTACCTGAAAGATCCTTTAAAAAATGAATTAGAAAGTATTAAATAGGAAGATCCTCCAAAGCAAAGCATATAATTAATTAGATATCTCTTAGTTCTTTCAAGAACTTTGTTGTGATGACTAAGTCTGGTTTATGAACTCTTCCTCCGAAGAGTAGTGGTTCAAGTCTATCCCCAGACCAGCATCTGCAGTCTTGTATTTGTATGTCACTTGGAATTTATACTCACTCTTTCCATGACTCAGAAGCTGAGGATGTGACAGACCCAAAGTCCAACAGTTTTCACTGGTTAACCATAAACCTTGGGTTAAAAAGAATCTGGCCTCTACGCCAGCCAGGTTTCATTTACAACACGATGGTGATAACTCTCCGGAAAATTTTAGAGTAAGGAGACTAAAATTGCTTTTTATATTGTCGCTCCATGAAGAGTAAGACAATTGCTAGTCTAAAATGAGCCTCCAGAGAGGAAAGTTGGACTTTCTGGACAGCAGGGCAACTGTCCTTCATAATTATGCTTTGATTCACAAGCCATGCAAATCCATGATGCAAATAAGAATGGTCAGATATAAAATGTTCAGGGCAGTAATGTTTATCCACAACCCACTTAATTTTGCTATTGCTGAGATAAGACACTCTGATATAAGCAACATGATGGTTAGCTCATGGTTCAAAGTGAAGCCCATTATGGCAAGAGTCAAGGCAGAGGAATTGAAGCAGCAGGACACATGACATTCACAGGTGGTTCACAGGGAGGGATGAGTGCAAATCAGTGCTCAGCCCCCTTCTCTACTCAGTGCCACCCACAATGAAGATTACACCAATTCATTAATTAATTAATATTACATTAATTAACATAATCAAGACAAACCCTCACAGGCATGCCCAGAGGACCACCTCCCTAGATTCTTTCCAGTTGTCATCACTAACCATTAGTTCCCCAGTCTTACTCCTCAGGGAATATCTATTAGATTCTCCCTACCCCACAAGATAAATTCAGAATCTTATTTATTCTGCCTAGCAACAAACTAATTTTATTTTCTCCCCAATAATCCAGTGAAGGAGACAAGTGACTGCTCCAGATCAAAAAATGTAAATACAGAAAAAAAATTAGCACTTTGGGTCTTAAATCATACTTTATACAACTTGAGAAACTTGACTGTGGTCTGACTATTAGATGATACCGAGGAGCTCACAATTATTTATTAGGTATTTAATGATGTCATTAGGTAAGCAATGCTTTAAAAACCTCATTTTCAGTTGAGGGTAGGGAAATTGAGGCAAGAGGATCAAGAGCAACATGCCAACCTCAATTCCAGACTGAGACTCTGTCTTAAAACCAAAAATAAAACAAACACAAGTATTTTTTCGGTGTGAAAGTCTGAAAGGAGAGGGAACTAGGATTTGTTTTAAAATACTAACAGCAGCAGCAGCAGCAACAACAACAACAGAAGTATGGAGCATTAGTGCAAAGATATTAGGAATTATTTCTCTCTGATAATCCCATGAAAGAGACAACCAGTCAGGAATTTTTAGCACCCCAGACATGCATTAGATAATATTCTCGTCCATCCTGCTCTCTGTCAGTCAATATGCATGTGTTTTCAAACCTAAATAGTATACTTTCAGTTTCTACATCCTTGTTGCAAAATCTTAGATAAAATGTTTGCTACTTTTCTTACATTTGTTGGTGCCCCGGCTATGCTGACGCCCCACAGAAAATCACCACAGTTGCCAGTGACTGACAACCAAGGGCTGCTCTGAATGCAAAGCTGGCTCCTGCCAACAGGGAACACCTGCTCTAGGGTTGTCTCCTTGGCTTGTACCTGGTCCCTTTATCTTTACAGTGTCCTCCCTGTATCCAAGTTTGTCTACAGATTTTTCCCACTTCCACATAGCCTCATCACCAAGTGCATCTGCGTAGCCCTACTTCCAAACGAAGTCAAATTCTGCGAAGCTGAAGGTTAGAACATCAAGTAAGACCTTTAGGAGAGGGCACTCAATTCCACCTACAAAGATTCTGTTCAGTTCCAAAGTCTATGATTCAAAGCCATCGTGTATGGCCCAGATGAAGTGACTTGCTTGCTTTCTGTTTGTTTGTTTGTTTTGTTACTTTTGCTTATTCAGTTGTCCGGTGGGACCTTTGCTTACCCGCAGGAGAAACCCTTGAGTCTTAAGTCTGGTTAAGCCTAGAACTCCAATAGCACATAACTGATCACACGGTGAAGCCGATGATGGCTCCTTCATCAGGTTGGGCAACCAAATTCAGTCATTGCAAGAAGCCAGGCTAAACTCTTAAGTTCTGTAAATTCCCGGATCTATGTGCACTCTGACATCCAGAGCAGTGCATCTGTCTCCTTCTTGACATCATGTATCTGCTTGTTAGACTTATACAGTGTGATTTCCTTGTAGGATTTAAAGTTTCAGAAGTGTGTGATGTTCAATCATGCCTATGTGGAGACTCTGTCAAGCTATAATGAAATGGCCCTTAATCACGTGAATATGAAACTCATTATTCTTGTGTACGGCAACGTGATCAACAGCAAGACGGAAGAAACACATGTCGCACCCTGCATTATTCCCAAGTCGTGTGAGCAGGTAAGGTGCATGATTTCTAAAAAGCCATTTGCTTTGCATGGTGCTCCATAGGCGCTTTTAAAGCTCAGAGGCTAACAGCTAGTTGTGCATTTAATTTTAATGTAAACTTGTGAGTCTGAATTTAATTTAAGACCGGCACCTACTGGATGCAGGAATCACGCACGCAGCTTAGCTCTTCTTCTTCTTCTTCTTCTTCTTCTTCTTCTTCTTCTTCTTCTTCTTCTTCTTCTTCTTCTTCTTCTTCTTCTTCTTCTTCTTCTTCTTCTTCTTCTTCTTCTTCTTTTTTTTCTTTTTTTTTTTTTTTTTCGAGCTGGGGACCAAACCAGGGCCTTGCGCTTGCATAGGCAAGCGCTCTACCACTGAGCTAAACCCCAACCCCAGCTTAGCTGTTCTGACCTTTAGTTTGCTATTTAATGCAATGAGGATGCTGGCAGGCAGCCCTGTTGGTAGGCTAATGTGAGGACTAAATGGAGCAATTCATATTTAGAGATGCTAGCTTAATCACGGTTCTGCTCCTTGCTTCCTGAAGGCCAGTGGGAAGGCTGGTCTTGATTAGTTGATCTTCATTGTAGGTGTAAAAGTAAGCCATGACTTGCTAGCCATTCTCTTCTTTCCAAATGGAGGTATTCTAGTCCAGTTATAAGTATGGAGGAGAAGTTTTTGCTTTGGCTTCCGTAAACATGCAAAAGGCAATTTTCTGGCCTAGGATTTCTTTGAAACAACACGAAAGAGGATTTCAAAGTAAAAAGATAGGGCCTGACTGGATTTGTGTGGTAAGTGGTGGAGTCCCATCAGTTTGTCCGGGAGAGACGTTAGCAACTTGGACATCAGCCTAGACTAAGTCATGAGCCCCTGACTCAGAACACAAGAAAACAGGCAGGCACGCAGGCAGGCACGCAGGCAGGCACGCAGGCAGGCACGCAGGCAGGCACGCAGGCACGCAGGCAGGCAGGCAGGCAGGCAGGCAGGCAGGCAGGCAGGCACGCAGGCAGGCACGCAGGCAGGCACGCAGGCAGGCACGCAGGCAGGCACGCAGGCAGGCACGCAGGCAGGCACGCACGCACAGCTTAGGTTGGAGACCTGGCGCTAAGTTTCAGTGTGTTTCTTGTAGCCTTTACAAAGGAGATTGGGAAACAGCCACT